>NC_062290.1:26231494-26536333 GCF_902655055.1 Lutra lutra
TTTTTTTTTGCCACTCAGAGGCCAAAGGCCAAATTCTCACAATTTTCTGACTTGTCTGCCTCTACCCCCAGCAGGGAATAACTTTGCTGCTTGACTCTTGACACGAAACTGCTCAGTGGGTGTCTTCCCCCCAACAGAGAGAAATGCAAGGGGAATAGATGGATCTCAAGTTATTTTAAACTTCTAAATGTGTACTCTTCTGAAAGACATTTCTTGGAAGGTAATCCTTTTTTTAAAAAAGGAATTTAAAAACATTGGATAAAATCCAGTGCTTGAGAAAAATAAGGAGAATTGGAGTGGAGAGGGAATTATGCCTTTTTGAGAGGCATAAGGAAATCCAAGCTATATCTACTACAGGAGTTCCAGGATGGAAAAATCACCTACCTTCTAATTCAGTGAGTGGCCTGGATGCAGAAGGGCATGGGTGGGTGGTGATTGCCCAGCAGCCTGTCCGTAGCTGGGCACTGGGACCAGGATGGACTCTGCCCCAGAGTCTGTTCTTTTGGAGGCTAATGAGGCTTTGCTCTGCATTCCTAGCACCTAGGACAGTACCTGGCTCATAAGACACACTTGTGACTTTGAGTGAATGATCATGTGTCTTCTCTTGACTTTTCTCTTACCACTCAATTAGTCATTTGGCTCAGTGGGTGGAAAGCTCATTCATTTTTGTTTACTGCTTATCATTGGCATGGTGGTGATTCCTGACTCTATTTGCTCTTTCAGTAGAGTCCCACATCTCCAGCTGCTTACCATGCACTTCTTCTAAGATATTTTACTTCTGTTTCAAACTCAGCATCTCTAAAGGAGCTCACCTTCTTCTCCAAACCAGTCTTGCCTCTTCAAATTTCCATTGATGGAAATTTTTTAAAAAATTTTTTATTTCTTTTCAGTGTAACAGTATTCATTGTTTTTGCACGGCACCCAGTGCTCCATGCAATCCGTGCCCTCTCTAATACCTACCACCTGGTTCCCCCAACCTCCCACCCCCCGCCCCTTCAAAACCCTCAGATTGTTTTTCAGAGTCCATAGTCTCTCATGGTTCACCTCCTCTTCCAATTTCCCTCAACTCCCTTCTCCTCTCCATTTCCCCATGTCCTCCATGCTATTTGTAATGTTCCACAAATAAGTGAAACCATATGATAATTGACTCTCTCTGCTTGACTTATTTCACTCAGCATAATCGCTTCCAGTCCCATCCATGTTGCTACAAAAGTTGGGTATTCATCCTTTCTGATGGAGGCATAATACTCCATAGTGTATATGGATCACATCTTCCTTATCCATTCATCCGTTGAAGGGCACCTTGGTTCTTTCCACAGTTTGGCGACCATGGCCATTGCTGCTATAAACATTGGGGTACAGATGGCCCTTCTTTTCACTACATCTGTATCTTTGGGGTAAATACCCAGTAGTGCAATTGCACAGTCATAGGGAAGCTCTATTTTTAATTTCTTGAGGAATCTCCACACTGTTTTCCAAAGTGGCTGCACCAACTTGCATTCCCCCAACAGTGTAAGAAGGTTCCCCTTTCTCCACATCCCTCCAACACATGTTGTTTCCTGTCTTGCTAATTTTGGCCATTCTAACTGGTGGTATCTCAATGGTATCTCAATGTGGTTTTAATTTGAATCTCAATGTGGTATCTCAATGTGGTTTTAATTTGAATCTCCCTGATGGCTAGTGATGATGAACATTTTTTCATGTGTCTGAGAGCCATTTGTATGTCTTCATTGGAGAAGTGTCTGTTCATATCTTCTGCCCACTTTTTTATATGATTGTCTATTTTGTGTGTGTTGAGTTTGAGGAGTTCTTTATAGATCCTGGATATCAACCTTTTGTCTGTACTGTCATTTGCAAATATCTTCTCCCATTCCATGGGTTGCCTCTTTGTTTTGTTGACTGTTTCCTTTGCTGTGCAGAAGCTTTTGATCTTGATGAAGATTACTGTCCAAGTTATCCAAGTGTGAAATTTTGTAAACAGATAAATCTCTGAATCCAACCAGTCACTAAATCCCTGAAGATGTCTATCACCCATTCCTTCCTCGGAGGTTTTCTTGTCACTGCACTAGTTAATTTTCTTACCTCCTCATTCCAAAATTCTTGCCATAGCTTTTCCCTGTTCCCTCGCAACTAGCATAGATGCCAAGTGTTGACAGCTCAACACTCACCTGCCCCATATCCACTGTCATAATGTTCTATAGTATTGAACTAACTTTTCTCCTGCTGGCTTTTAAGATTGTCCACTTATTATTTCCCAAAATATAGACACCTTCAAGTCTAGGCAAACTGACTTCCTCATAGACCATTGTGACATTGTGATTTACAATAAGAAATATATATTTGGTCTTCAACCCTTGGCACAGAGCTCTTAAAAACCCTTGGAATTTCCTAAGTGATGAGAGTGATACAGGTGGCTTTTGTTATGTTAATGTGGTGGATTTTGGAAAACACCTCAGGTTTGGGTCTGATTGCCAAAGGAACCAATCCTTTGATTGAATCCCACCTTCCTGACCTCCAGGGAAGGGAGTGGGGTTGGAGGTTGACTCTGCCCCAGTAACCAATGATTTAATCAATCTTGCCCCTATAACAAAGCCTCCATAAAAATCCAAAAGGATGAGACTAGAAAGCATCCTGGTTAGTGCTAGGAGAGTGGTGTTCTTGAAGAGGGCATGGAAGTTCCTTTCCCCACCCCTTGCTTCCACCTAGCTGTCCTCAAGTTATATCCTTTATAATAAACTGGTGATCTAGTAAGTAAAATGTCTCTGAGTTCTGAGAGCTGCTCTGGCAAATGAATCAAATCTGAGGAGGGGCTTGTGGGAACCTCTAATTTACAGCTGGTCAATCAAAAGCACAGGTGACAACTTGAATTTAAGATTGGCATCTGAAGTTGCAGTCTTGTAGGACTGAACCCATAACCTGTGGGATCTGACCGTAACTCCAAGTAGACAGTGTTCGAATTGAGTTGAATCGTAGAACACCTAGCTGGGATTGGAGCATTGCTGTTGGTGTGGGGAACCTCCTACCCTGTCCCATAGTGGAACTGAGTTCAGAGCGTTCTTAGCTTTCTTAACCAATCCAGAACCTTCTCTGGTCCCATCTTTACTCATAACCTCTTTCTCATTTTTGATTTTTTTGCCCATTGTATGCATCCAAATGACACACTGCTGTGACAAATCAGACTCCAAGCTGGGATGGCTCGAATGCCATAGAAGTTTATTTCTTACTCATGTAGCTGTCTAAAGTGGTTGTTCTTGGTCAGTGGGTATCTGTCCGTTGTGCAGTGAGACAGAAATCACAAAGTATCTTTCACTAGATCCCCAGAGACACTGGCATTTAGGTGGAAGGAAGGAAAAGAAAGAAGAAAGAAGCACCTGCTTTATAAAGCCTGACCCCCAAAATGGCATACATTATTTCTATTCATATTCCATTGGTGAGAATTAGTCTTATCTCCACCTAATTGCAAGGAAGTCTGAGAAATGCAGGCTAGTCTTGTCTTTGTCTGTTAAATCCTGTGACTAAGGAAGGAGAGGATGTTTGGGTACATGTCTGGCAGTGTTTGCCCAGGTGTTCCCTGGGTTGGTTGTGGTTCTAGCAGAGAGATGGGCACACAGGACTGGCCCTTGAGATAGGAGTGCGTGCCACCAGTATTCTTGTCTGTATCAGAGGATGGAGTTCCCAGGGGAAGGGACTGGGCTTCTAGGATTTCCAGTGTGTTAGGGATCACTGCTGGGATGTGTAGTACAGTGCAGATGGTCCAAACTCTGAAGCTTGGCCATCCAGATATTCCAGGAACATTCTGCTCATAGTCCACACTTGCAGAAATAGGTTCTGGGCTGCTCTGGCAGGTTTGGGGTTTCCCTTAGCTGGAGATATGAAATATATGGATGAAGTCAGGATCGGATGGTTGGTTGTGAAGACCTCTAAGGTCCCCCGAGCACTAACTCTCTGATCCTATAATCCTGAGTACTTATAAGCATATACTGCAATGCACACTTACTGTGATACTGATTTGTATTGTTCATTTTGGTGTCAGCTTAATGTAGCAGAAAGAACAGCTGCCTAAGAAGTCTGATGGGAATTAGACATCGTGGGTTCTTGTCTAAACTCATGGCTCTGGGCAAGTCATTTATCTCCTGTGCTTAAATGTCCTCATCTATAAACAGAGGCTGTAAAATAGTAAATAAATAAATAAATAAAATAAAAACAGGTTGGTTATGTTAGAAGAGCTCCCTGGAAGGCAGACTAATGCCCCCTCCCCCCAAAGATGTCCACTTCCTAATACCTGGAACAGATAAATATGTTACCTTACATGACAAGAGGGACTTTGCAGATGCGATTAAATTAAGAATCCTGAAAGAGATTATTCTGGATTATGCGGGTGAGGCCAGTGTAATCACAAGCACCCTTCCCAGGGGGAAGCATAGGGATCGGAATCAGAGGCCCGACATGTGACATGTGACAATGGAAGCAGAGGTTAAGGGTCTCTTTTTGCCAAGGAAGGCAGTGGCCTCCCAGAGCTGGAAAAGGGGAAGGAGTGGATTCTTCCCTAGCGCCTCCAGAGGAAAGGCTGTTGGGTCAACGCCTTGATTTTGCCTTGGAAGAACCATTTCAGCCTTCTGGCCTCCAGACCTGTAAGATACCAAGGAAGTGGCATGGTCTTAAACCACTAAGTTTGTGGTAGCTTGTTACCACAGCAATAAGACATGAGTACAAACTCCTAAGATTCCTTCTAGAACTCAAACCTTGTATTTCTATTTCGTGTATATTACTTTCACATCTTTGACTAGAATAAGCTTTGAAGGCAAGGACTACTTTTAAGAGTTAATCCTCCACAACTACAGTGCATAATTAGAGCTTAATAACTATTATTGATTTTTTTCAGCTTAACTGAGATTTAACTGATAAAACTATAGAATATTTAAAGTGTATAATGTGATTACTTGATCTAATATACACTGTGAAAGGTTCCCCCCCTCAGGTAATTAACATATTCATCCCCTGACTTGGTTATTTTTCTTCTCCCTTTTTGGGGGGTGAGGTAGGAACATGTAAACTTCCATTGTGGAACACAGGCATCATAGTCATCACATGATACCTTAGATCCTCAGACCTAGTTCATCTTATAGCTGGATGTTTGTGCCCTTTTACCAAACTCTCCCTATTTCCTCCATCCCTCACCCCCCTGGCCACCAATTTTCCACTCTTTGTTTCTATGAGTTAAGCTTTTATTTTTTTCCAGCTGAGTTTTAAAAAGTATCTGGGGAAAGCAGAGAAGCCATGTCAACCAGCAAGACTCTAGAGGCATACATGGCTCAGAAGGTTTTTGAAGTGAGGGCAGTTTTCTGGGACTGAGGCCTTAGCCTGTAGGTCTGATGCTAACTCCAGGAAGTGCGAGAATTGAACTGAACTGCAGGACACCCAGTTGGGGAACTGGTTGATGTGAGGAAAACATGTGACAGCCCTTTTCTATAGATATGGTCTTCATCTTAAGCTCTAGTTCTGGTGTCTGAAACTTTTGCCCAAGTTCCGATTTTTTTTAACTTGCCCAGCTGAATGCCCCTGCACCCTTGGGATCTGCCTTGCTCCTGCCAAGTCCTCTCTGAAACTTTTGCCCAAGTTCCAATTTTTTAAACTTGCCCAGCTGAATGCCCCTGCACCCTTGGGTTCTGCCTTGCTCCTGCTAAGTCCTCTAGGACCTGAGGTCCTGGTTTTGAGCATCAGCCCAGTGACTGGGTCCTTACTGCCTGGTAACGGACATCCCTGAGCCTGACTCCTGAGTGGTCTCCAAGCACTATCTATTATCCAATTTCCTACCATGTCCTCAGTTCACATCAATAGGACACCTTTTCCCTCTGTTAGAACTCCTTGATGCTGCCTGCTTTGTCACATCTCTACAGATCTGACCCCAGACAGCACGCTCAGCTTTCCAGAGAGGACTTCTAGCACTTATGAAAGGCTTGCCCCACTAGAGTCTAGCTTCCTAGCATACAAGGTCATCTCCTGGTTCTGGACTCTAACACTGTGTCCTGAGGTATCACAGCCAACAGAGCTATGCCCTACGGGATTCTGAGAAATGATGTCAGCAGTGAACTTGGCCATCCCAGGACCTAATTAAATTAAGCTGTTTAGTGCCAGGACTTGGCACATGTTTTAGCTTTCAGGGTCACAAGGCTGCCACTGCAAGTCCAAGATATAGGCAGAAAGAGACAGGAAATTGGAAAAACAATAAAGAGATTAAGGAAGGAGGATAGGGATGGCGCAAGTGTGCACAGAGAAGCGAGTGCTGCAACCTTGACTTCTGATGTCTTCCCTGGCCTATTTTCTTAGACCAGCAAGTTGTCATTGGAACAGGAGCTCAGCTGCAGGCAAGGTGCTATTCTCAGAAAGCAAGAACAGAGTTGCATACGGAATCTAGTGGTCCTTTCAGCAAACAGGGTGGTGTGGTGGAGAGAACACAGGGTTCAGCTTCAAACAAATTTGAGTTGGCCTTTAAGTTCTGCTCTTTTTAAATTAAATAACCTTGGGCAAGCTACCTTGACTTTCAGAAGGCTCAGCTTTCTCATTTCTGATATGGGGATGACAGCCCCAATTTCTAATGAGATAATGCAGGTAAAACAGCCAGTGACATGCTTGGCATAAAACAGGTGCCCGATAGATGGTGACTCTGTGCCCTTTCTTCCTTATCACTGTTCTCTGTCCTGTCCCAACACCAGGACAAAACAGTCTTGGTGGCATTCTAAAACTGTTTGTTCCTTTTCCTGGATAGTGACTTAAAGCAGCAGATTTCTGCAAGCTTCCCACTGTCCAGGTGTCTCAAGTTCCGCCTGTGTGTAGATGCTACAGCTCGCTCAATTGCTGAAGTGTCTCTCGAAGGAAGTAATTGTATACAAACATGCTCCCCACTGTGGGCGGCCATATTGAGGCCCTCATAGTTGTCTAACATCCAGGGGCACTGTCATTGGAACTTACTCCCTGGCCTCCTAAACCTGGGAAATCTCCCTGGAAATCAGGTGGGTCTTTCCATGAGGAGTGAGGATGGCAAAGGTTGCAGGTGATGTTGTAGACTTTTTCATGTGTATGTGTGTACACCAATACCCAACAAATAGTTATTGGGCTTTTGCAACATGTCAGCCACTGTGTGAGAGATGCAGTGGTGAGCAAAACACACATTGTCTTCTCTGACAGGGAAACACCAGGAGCAAAAAAAAAAAAAAAAAATATCCTGTCTACCTAGAGTCAGGTGAAGAGCTTTCAGATACAGGATGAAAACCAGATTATGGCTAGTGATGATGAACATTTTTTCATGTGTCTGAGAGCCATTTGTATGTCTTCATTGGAGAAGTGTCTGTTCATATCTTCTGCCCATTTTTTGATATGATTATCTGTTTTGTGTGTGTTGAGTTTGAGGAGTTCTTTATAGGTCCTGATTATCAATCTTTTGTCTGTACTGTCATTTGCAAATATCTTCTCCCATTCCGTGAGTTGCTTCTTTGTTTTCTTGACTGTTTCCTTTGCTGTGCAGAAGCTTTTGATTTTGATGAAGTCCCAAAAGTTTATTTTGGCTTTTGTTTCCTTTGCCTTTGGAGACATATCTTGAAAGAAGTTACTGTGGCTGATATCGAAGAGGTTACTGCCTATGTTCTCTTCTAGGATTCTGATGGATTCCTGTCTCACATTGAGGTCTTTTATCCATTTTGAGTTTATCTTTGTGTACGGTACCCCAATGTTTATAGCAGCAATGGCCACAGTTGCCAAACTGTGGAAAGAACTGAGATGCCCTTCAATGGACGAATGGATAAGGAAGATGTGGTCCATATATACTATGGAGTATTATGCCTCCATCAGAAAGGATGAATACCCAACTTTTGTAGCAACATGGATGGGACTGGAAGAGATTATGCTGAGTGAAATAAGTCAAGCAGAGAGAGTCAATTATCATATGGTTTCACTTATTTGTGGAGCATAACAAATAGCATGGAGGACATGGGGAGTTAGGAGAAGGGAGTTGGGGGAAATTGGAAGGGGAGGTGAACAATGAGAGACTATGGGCTCTGAAAAACAATCTGAAGGGTTTGAAGAGGTGGGGGGGTGGGAGGTTGGGGGAACCAGGTGGTGGGTATTAGAGAGGGCACGGACTGCATGGAGCACTGGGTGTGGTACAAAAACAATGAATACTGTTATGCTGAAAATAAATTAAAAAAATGATTAAAAAAAACACCAGATTATGACTCATGAATTGAGAACCTATTGTTTTGCTGCTTGCTAACAGAGCCTATCTTTTTCAGAATTCACTTTCCTGCCACATTATATGTGATCCAAAAACAATGAATAATTTGAATTTGAGGGAGATGAGCTATGGTCTATTGGTGAGAACTTGTACAATTCTGGTTGGGAGAGATCTGCTGTGCAAATGTGTAGCCCAGCCCCAGGGGAGGACTGCAGACAGGGAAGGGTGCTGCTGTGGTAGAGAGGCTCCAGTAGGACTAGAATTTGAATTTTTGGCCTTTTTGGTATAAAAGGAAGGACAGTAATATGGCCACTGACACTAGGAGAGAGTTTTGTTTAATGGCTAATACACAGATTTAGCTCTCATAAACCCTAGGTCTTCTCTGCCAATAACCCTACATGGGGCTAAAGTCAACCCCACTCTCCTCACTTCCCCTTCCTATAAAAGCAGAGAGCCAACCAAGGACTAAAGAGACAGAAAATTTATGTATTCCAATCCTGGCTTCACCATGTGGAGTTGAAAGAAGCTTGATTTTTTGAAACCTCTGTTTCCTTCTAAAGGAATTCCTTCTTCCTTTTCCATCTAAGGGAATCCCTTCCTTCTTTTCCTTCTGCTAAAGTCTCTCTACTGATTTGTAGTCCTTGAAATCAGAAACAAGACTTATCTCTTCAGTCCCTTGTGGAATAAACTCCCAAATCATGCTTGCTGAAATGAGTGGACCACAACACCAAGGTTAGACTTCATTTATTTCAAGTGCCTTGAGACCCTTGGAGCAACACCTTGTATGGACATGACAACAACGGTCTTAGAAGGCATGACGTCAGTTCCTTATAATTATAGGCATGTCAGTGAGGTTTGGGTTTTTTTGGGGAGAATGATCACAGTTCTTACTTACTTCATGTGGATTATCTTCCTCTCTCAAAGACCATTTCTTAACATAGTTTCCTTCATCTTGTGGACCCCAGTCTACTCCGGATCCACCAGGTAAGCATCCCTAGGTGTGTTTTCTCTGCCAAAGGACTGAGCCAGATTTGAAACTTTCTTTGCTACTGGTCATTGGTATGACTTGAGATCAATGACCATATCTTCTACAATCTGTTTTTCCATCTGCCCCATGGGGAGTATATTCCTCTGTTGCTTCTATTTCTCCCATGATCAGGTAGTAATGAGAATCAGATGAGATGATTTTCTTCTGAAAACAGTTGGAAAACCCAGAAGTGGATGCAGGAACCAAAGGTGAAATTACTGTAATTGCCACTTACTAGCATCATCAACAACTTAGTTGTTTTTGTCTTCCCAGCTACATCAGAGATGCCCGCTGATGCCATGTAAGGGAAATACAAGGAAGCAGAGAATGAAAAATGCCATTGTGGAATTGGAGGAAGTTTAAAGTGAATATATGCCATTTCATATTAATTAATTAATTAATATTTCCATTCAGCAAGTAATTATTGAACATCAGCCATATACAAAGATGAATCGAACATGATTCTGATCTTGTGGTTCTTTCAAAATGGTAAGAGAAAGAGTCTTTGTATCTTAAAACCAGTGATAGGAAGTAGGAAATGATGAGCATTCCTCTGGTAAGAGAAATAGAGTTCAGTGTTCTGATTGTACCGAGGGGGAGAGAATTTGTCACCAAGGGTCAGAAGGCTTATTATGAGAAATGATTTCTAGCTGAGCCTTGGAGAGTGGGGAGGATTTGAACTTACAGAATGCGATGGGGGAGGGAGGGCATTCAGGCAGAGGAATGGTTGGAGTGAAGATAGGTGCATTCTCAGTGACATGCTCCTTCTGTGACTTTGAAGTCCCCTTGACCCCCAGCCTGGGTTGTGCTCCTGGTTTGAAGATTACTTTTTCCCCCCAGCTTTCTTGTTTTTAATTTTTTCCTTTGATCTTGCTTAAGTCTCTAAAAATGGTCCCCTTTCTCACCATGTAGTCGATCTGAGCATGAGAGACTCATGGCCCTTACTAGTAATAACCTTGGCTGCACATTATGCAAAAAGTCCATCAAAAATTCTCCTTCTGGAATGTGAGATTCACTTCAAAGCCCTATTCTGTTGACCAAGCCTTGGGAGGTGTCATGTCCAATCATCACTTCTCAGTTACTAGGCTTCCCCCGCCTTGCTGTGAGATCAAAGGAAAGGAGAGTTCCATCATACAAGTGAAAAGGAGGTTCACTGCCTTTAGGTAGCTGATGTGGAACAGAAGTTAAGTGAAGGAGGTCAAGAAGCTGTTAGTCCAGGGTGTGGGAAGAATCCTCAACTAGTCTGAGATACCGAGACACGGTAGAAAACAAAGTGAGGTCACCAGTGATTTCCGCATGATCAAACTTTGCCTTAGGGGGAATGCTTGAGAGACAGTCATTTACATGATTCACCAAGCCGGAAGCACGGACCAATCCTCTATGTTAGGTTATACTTTGTAGTTCTTTCCTGTCACCACAGTCGATCAGCAAAATAAACAGAGCAGGCATTTACTGATTCTTACCTGGATATACATTTGTGTGTAATTGAGCTACATTAGAATAAAAGATGATTGATTTTAGATTTTTGGATCTTATAGGCTGATAAAATTTTAAAAATTTTGCTCAACCTAGAGTTGTTAACTTTGTATTTTGCCAGTCAAGGACGTTAGACTTAAAGAACCTTGACAACTACAAACTGATTGTCATTATTTTAAAAGGAAAGGTAATTCTGTGCCAAATATTGGGAAGAGCATAAGCTCAGATTAAAGGGCAGTGCCATGGGTAATCTTCCACTTACGCTTTTGCTTGAAAATGTTTCAGATTGCCTTGTGGTGAGCCCAGGTCACAGGTATGGCCTTTGGAGCTCTGTGTTATCAGAGGAGAGCTGGCTTCCCTGGTTTTTTGGGAAAGATATGGAGTGGGTTGAGGAATTTCAAGGTTTTTGGATGGTTTTGAATAGAGTCACATCAATCCTGACAAGGTATATTTTGTACTGGCCTCATACTTCCTGGCACTTGGTAAGATGATGGTGTGGTCAGTTCACTTTGATTCTGACTCATTTGTGGGAAGGGAAATTTAATTCTCTGGAAACTCATGTTTATATTAGTGTTAAATCATTTGTCTGCTGTTTAATGATTTATATACACAGTGCAAAGAGGCCCCAGAATTGCTTTCCTGATTGTTCCACACCCAACCTTCTCCCGCCCCCGCTCCTTCACGCCACTCCAGGTCAGAGAAGTCGTTCAGTTTTGTGCCTTAGGGAATCCACCCAAGACACTTTTCCTCAGCTTACTCATTCCATATATATATATATATATATATATATATATATATATATATAATTTTTTTAAATTTATCTTCAGCATAACAGTATTCATTGTTTTTGTACCACACCCAGTGCTCCATGCAGTCCATGCCCTCTCTAATACCCACCACCTGGTTCCCCCAACCTCCCACCCCCCCCCACCTCTTCAAACCCTTATATATATTTTTGTACTCTATTGATATTGGGCTTTTAGATGAGTGCAAAGACTTCTTGAGGGTGCTTGGGTAGGTACTATGTGGTCTTTTGTGCTGAACTGCTTTGCCTTCTTAACTCAGCAATTAGTCTCCTCCCAAACTTGACGCACCCCTTTTGGATGGTAAATTGTGGTCCTCTGATTTATTTCTCTCCAGTTCATATGCCTAATGTGGGTGGGCCTTTGGTGCTCATTAAAATAGAGGCTTTTATTTGAAGGGCTGCTCTGACATTGTGCTGATGGGACCTCATATATTATACTTTTCCATACCGGCCATCTATAATTTAGTGTAGTGCTCCTATTCGTATAATGTTCAGCGTTTGCAATGCTTATGAGTAATCGACAGTATACAATGGCATCAATAAATCAGATGGGCCAGGCCCAATCCTCGATGGTCAGTTTCTCTGTCTACCAAGGAGGAAAGCTGAAAATCAGTGACTTCCATTAACCGGGAGCTTTTCAGATCATGTCAGAGAAAGCACATTTGTTGGCTTTTATTATTAATACATTCTGAGCGGCTGTTTAAAATAGATCTCCCTGGTTGGGTAAGGAGGCATGAAAAAAAAATGAATCCTTGTTATTTATTTTTTTTTGAAGTTATTGCAGTTGATTTCAAAGGAATGACTTATTTTGATAAAGTGAGTGAACTTGAGTTATAATATATATAATTGACAAAATGATATAGGAGACTTCAGGTTGTATGATGTGGCATGTGTCACAGGGCCAGCAAAATTAGGATTTATTTTCTGGAAATGCAAATCTGGAATGAGGTGGCTCAGGAATCACCACTCAGTCCTATGCAATAATGTATACAATAGCGTGTCATAGATTACAACAGCGTGTCTGGAACATTCTTGTGAATGTTCCATTGCCTAGGGATAGTTCTGGGAATATATGTTTTTTTTTTTTTTTTTTTTTGATTTTTATAAACATATATTTTTATCCCCAGGGGTACAGGTCTGCGAATCGCCAGGTTTACACATTTCACAACACTCACCATAGCACATACCCTCCCCGATATCCATAACCCCACCCCCTCTCCCAACCCCCTCCCCCCATCAACCCTCAGTTTGTTTTGTGAGATTAAGAGTCACTTATGGTTTGTCTCCCTCCCAATCCCATCTTGTTTCATTTACTCTTCTCCTACCCCCTCAACCCCCCATGTTGCATCTCCTCTCCTCATATCAGGGAGATCATATGATAGTTGTCTTTCTCCGATTGACTTATTTCGCTAAGCATGATACCCTCTAGTTCCATCCACGTCGTCGCAAATGGCAAGATTTCATTTCTTTTGATGGCTGCATAGTATTCCATTGTGTATATATACCACATCTTCTTTATCCATTCCTCTGTAGATGGACATCTAGGTTCTTTCCATAGTTTGGCTATTGTAGACATTGCTGCTATAAACATTCGGGTGCACGTGCCCCTTCGGATCACTACATTTGTATCTTTAGGGTAAATACCCAGCAGTGCAATTGCAGGGTCATAGGGTAGTTCTATTTTCAACATTTTGAGGAACCTCCATGCTGTTTTCCAGAGTGGTTGCACCAGCTTGCATTCCCACCAACAGTGTAGGAGGGTTCCCCTTTCTCCGCATCCTCGCCAGCATCTGTCATTTCCCGACTTGTTCATTTTAGCCATTCTGACTGGTGTGAGGTGATATCTCATGGTGGTTTTGATTTGTATTTCCCTGATGCCGAGTGATATGGAGCACTTTTTCATGTGTCTGTTGGCCATCTGGATGTCTTCTTTGCAGAAATGTCTGTTCATGTCCTCTGCCCATTTCTTGATTGGATTATTTGTTCTTTGGGTGTTGAGTTTGCTAAGTTCTTTATAGATTTTGGACACTAGCCCTTTATCTGATATGTCATTTGCAAATATCTTCTCCCATTCTGTCAGTTGTCTTTTGGTTTTGTTCACTGTTTCCTTTGCTGTGCAAAAGCTTTTGATCTTGATAAAATCCCAAAAGTTCATTTTTGCCCTTGCTTCCCTTGCCTTTGGTGATGTTCCTAGGAAGATGTTGCTGCAGCTGACGTCGAAGAGGTTGCTGCCTGTGTTCTCCTCGAGGATTTTGATGGATTCCTTTCTCACATTGAGATCCTTCATCCATTTTGAGTCTATTTTCGTGTGTGGTGTAAGGAAATGATCCAATTTCATTTTTCTGCATGTGGCTGTCTAATTTTCCCAACACCATTTATTGAAGAGGCTGTCTTTGTTCCATTGGACATTCTTTCCTGCTTTGTCGAAGATGAGTTGACCATAGAGTTGAGGGTCCATTTCTGGGCTCTCTATTCTGTTCCATTGATCTATGTGTCTGTTTTTGTGCCAGTACCATGCTGTCTTGATGATGACAGCTTTGTAATAGAGCTTGAAGTCCGGAATTGTGATGCCACCAACTTTGGCTTTCTTTTTCAATATTCCTTGGCTATTCGAGGTCTTTTCTGGTTCCATATAAATTTTAGGATTATTTGTTCCATTTCTTTGAAAAAAATGGATGGTACTTTGATAGGAATTGCATTAAATGTGTAGATTGCTTTAGGTAGCATAGACATTTTCACAATATTTATTCTTCCAATCCAGGAGCATGGAATATTTTTCCATTTCTTTGTGTCTTCCTCAATTTCTTTCATGAGTACTTTATAGTTTTCTGAGTATAGATTCTTAGTCTCTTTGGTTAGGTTTATTCCTAGGTATCTTATAGTTTTGGGTGCAATTGTAAATGGGATGGACTCCTTAATTTCTCTTTCTTCTGTCTTGTTGTTGGTGTAGAGAAATGCAACTGATTTCTGTGCATTGATTTTATATCCTGACACTTTACTGAATTCCTGTACAAGTTCTAGCAGTTTTGGAGTGGAGTCTTTTGGGTTTTCCACATAGAGTATCATATCATCTGCGAAGAGTGATAGTTTGACTTCTTCTTTGCCGATTTGGATGCCTTTAATTTCCTTTTGTTGTCTGATTGCTGAGGCTAGGACTTCTAGTACAATGTTGAATAGCAGTGGTGATAACGGACATCCCTGCCGTGTTCCTGACCTTAGCGGAAAAGCTTTCAGTTTTTCTCCATTGAGAATGATATTTGCGGTGGGTTTTTCATAGATGGCTTTGATAATATTGAGGTATGTGCCGTCTATCCCTACACTTTGAAGAGTTTTGATCAGGAAGGGATGCTGTACTTTGTCAAATGCTTTTTCAGCATCTATGGAGAGTATCATATGGTTCTTGTTCTTTCTTTTATTAATGTGTTGTATCACATTGATTGATTTGCGGATGTTGAACCAGCCTTGCAACCCTGGAATAAATCCCACTTGGTCGTGGTGAATAATCCTTTTAACGTACTGTTGAATCCTATTGGCTAGTATTTTGGCGAGAATTTTTGCATCTGTGTTCATCAAGGATATTGGTCTGTAGTTCTCTTTTTTGTTGGGATCCTTGTCTGGTTTTGGGATCAAGGTGATGCTGGCCTCATAAAATGAGTTTGGAAGTTTTCCTTCTATTGCTATTTTTTGGAACAGTTTCAGGAGAATAGGAATTAGTTCTTCTTTAAATGTTTGGTAGAATTCCCCCGGGAAGCCGTCTGGCCCTGGGCTTTTGTTTGTTTGGAGATTTTTGATGACTGTTTCAATTTCCTTACTGGTTATGGGTCTGTTGAGGTTTTCTATTTCTTCCTGGTTCAGTTGTGGTAGTTTATATGTCTCTAGGAATGCATCCATTTCTTCCAGATTGTCAAATTTGTTGGCATAGAGTTGCTCATAGTATGTTCTTATAATTGTCTGTATTTCTTTGGTGTTCGTTGTGATCTCTCCTCTTTCATTCATGATTTTATTTATTTGGGTCCTTTCTCTTTTCTTTTTGATAAGTCTGGCCAGGGGTTTATCAATCTTATTAATTCTTTCAAAGAACCAGCTCCTAGTTTCGTTGATTTGTTCTATTGTTTTTTTGGTTTCTATTTCATTGATTTCTGCTCTGATCTTTATGATTTCTCTTCTCCTGCTGGGTTTAGGGTTTCTTTCTTGTTCTTTCTCCAGCTCCTTTAGGTGTAGGGTTAGGTTGTGTACCTGAGACCTTTCTTGTTTCTTGAGAAAGGCTTGTACCGCTATATATTTTCCTCTCAGGACTGCCTTTGTTGTGTCCCACAGATTCTGAACTGTTGTGTTTTCATTATCATTTGTTTCCATAAATTTTTTCAATTCTTCTTTGATTTCCTGGTTGACCCATTCATTCTTTAGAAGGATGCTGTTTAGTCTCCATGTATTTGGGTTCTTTCCAAATTTCCTCTTGTGATTGAGTTCTAGCTTTAGAGCATTGTGGTCTGAAAATATGCAGGGAATGATCCCAATCTTTTGATACCGGTTGAGACTTGATTTAGGACCAAGAATGTGATCTATTCTGGAGAATGTTCCATGTGCACTAGAGAAGAATGTGTATTCTGTTGCTTTGGGATGAAATGTTCTGAATATATCTGTGATGTCCATCTGGTCCAGTGTGTCATTTAAGGCCTTGATTTCCTTGTTGATCTTTTGCTTGGATGATCTGTCCATTTCAGTGAGGGGAGTGTTAAAATCCCCTACTATTATTGTATTCTTGTCGATGTGTTTCTTTGATTTTGTTATTAATTGGTTTATATAGTTGGCTGCTCCCACGTTAGGGGCATAGATATTTAAAATTGTTAGATCTTCTTGTTGGACAGTTCCTTTGAGTATGATATAGTGTCCCTCCTCATCTCTTATTATAATCTTTGGCTTAAAATCTAATTGATCTGATATAAGGATTGCCACTCCTGCTTTCTTCTGATGTCCGTTAGCATGGTAAATTCTTTTCCACCCCCTCACTTTCAACCTGGAGGTGTCTTCGGGTGTAAGATGAGTTTCTTGTAGGCAACATATAGATGATTTTTGTTTTTTTATCCATTCTGATACCCTGTGTCTTTTGATTGGGGCATTTAGCCCATTAACATTCAGGGTAAGTATTGAGAGATATGAATTTAGTGCCATTGTATTGCCTGTAAGGTGACTGTTATTGTATATTGTCTCTGTTTCTTTCTGATCTACTACTTTGAGGGTCTCTCTTTACTTAGAGGACCCCTTTCAATATTTCCTGTAGAGCTGGTTTGGTATTTGCAAATTCTTTCAGTTTTTGTTTGTCCTGGAAGCTTTTAATCTCTCCGTCTATTTTCAATGATAGCCTAGCTGGATATAGTATTCTTGGCTGCATGTTTTTCTCATTTAGTACTCTGAATATATCATGCCAGCTCTTTCTGGCCTGCCAGGTCTCTGTGGATAAGTCTGCTGCCAATCTAATATTTTTACCATTGTACGTTACAGACTTCTTTTCCCGGGCTGCTTTCAGGATCTTTTCTTTGTCACTAAGACTTGTCAATTTTACTATTAGGTGACGGGGTGTAGACCTATTCTTATTGATTTTGAGGGGGGTTCTCTGAACCTCCTGGATTTTGATGCTTGTTCCCTTTGCCATATTGGGGAAATTCTCTCCAATAATTCTCTCCAATATACCTTCTGCTCCCCTCTCTGTTTCCTCTTCTTCTGGAATCCCAATTATTCTAATGTTGTTTCGTCTTATGGTGTCACTTATCTCTCGAATTCTCCCCTCGTGGTCCAGTAGCTGTTTGTCCCTCTTTTGCTTAGCTTCTTTATTCTCTGTCATTTGGTCTTCTATATCGCTAATTCTTTCTTCTGCCTCATTTATCCTAGCAGTGAGAGCCTCCATTTTTGATTGCACCTCATTAATAGCTTTTTTGATTTCAACTTGGTTAGATTTTAGTTCTTTTATTTCTCCAGAAAGGGCTTTTATATCTCCCGAGAGGGTTGCTTTAATATCTTCCATGCCTTTTTCAAGCCCGGCTAGAACCTTGAGAATCATCATTCTGAACTCTATAGCTGACATATTACCAATGTCTGTATTGATTAGGTCCCTAGCCTTTGGTATTGCCTCTTGTTCTTTTTTTTGTTGTGAATTTTTCCGCCTTGTCATTTTGTCCAGATAAGAGTTTATGAAGGAGCAAGTAAAATACTAATAGGGTGGCAACAACCCCAGGAAAATATGCTTTAGCCAAATCAGAAGAGATCCTGAATTGTGAGGGGGGAGAAAGGGGATAAAAAGGGGTTCAGAAAGAAAGAAAGAAAAAAAAAACTATTAAAAAAAAGAAAGCCGATAAAGAAAAAATATAAAAAGAGGAAAAAATATATATATATTAGATAAACTATTTAAAAAACGTTAAAAAAAGAAAACGGTAAAAGTTAAAAAAAATTTAGCAGAAGAAGAGAAAAAGAAAAAAAAATTGAAAAAGAAAAAAAAATTAAATTAACTGCAAGGCTAAAAAATCATGGGGAGAAAGCCATGAGTCCGTGCTTTGCTTTCTTCTCCTCTGGAATTCCGCCGCTCTCCTCGGTAGGTGAACTTGGTCCTGGCTGGGTTTCCCGTAGATCTTCTGGGGGAGGGGCCCGTTGTCGTGATTCTCAAGCGTCTTTGCCCCAGGTGGAGTTGCACCGCCCTTACCCGGGGCCGCGCTGAGTCATCCGCTCGGGTTCGCTTTCAGAAGCTTTTGTTCCCTGAGCGCTTTCCGTAGAGTCCGGAGGATGGGAATAAAGATGGCGGCCTCCCCGTCTCCGGCCCGGAGGAGCCGAGAGCCCGGGGCCCCACTCCTCAGTGCGCCCTCAGAGAACAGCGCCAAATGACTCCCGTCACCCTGGCCCCTGGCCGCGCTCCGAGCTGACCGAGCCTGCGACCGGTTCAAGGCAACCCTGAGCTGAGAGTCACTCCTCGGCTCTGTCTCTGCAGCCGGCTTCCCCGTTCTAATACCGGTAAGCTCTGCGACACTGAGACACCCCCGATCCTTCTGCGACCCTGCGGGACCTGAGGCCGTGCTTACCCCGCCTGGGCTTCACCCCAGTTAAGCCTCTGGAGCGATGTCCCTCAGCGGAACAGACTTTTAAAAGTCCTGATTTTGCTCCGTTGCTCTGCCGCTCGCCGGGAGCCGGCCCCTCCCCCCGCGGTCTATCTTCCCGTCGCTTTGGATTCACTTCTCCGCCAGTCCTACCTTGCAGAAAGTGGTTGATTTTCTGTTTCTGGAATTGCTGTTCTTCTCTTCAATCTCCCGTTGGATTTGTAGGTGTTTGCAATCTTTAGATAAGCTATTTAGCTGATCTCCAGCTACCCGAAGTAGTCTCAGCCTGCTACTTCTCCGCCATCTTGACTCCTCCTGGGAATATATGTTTTTAAGAGAGACATACCTCAGATTTCCACTGATGGTCATGAGTACCCTACATTGCACATTCTTCCTGACATGGGGAGAAAGCCGTAGGGGTCAAAAGTTTGCAGGAGGAAATGCGTAGCAGAGTCTCCAAGGAAAAGGTACCCTCTGGTGTTTAAAAACTCCAGTTCTCTGAAGTCCAAATCTTTATGAAGCTGGGCTAGATGGGATTAAAATGCAGGAACTCTAGGGGCAGGTTAGCCTCTGGATTTTATGTACCGGCTCTGCCATGATGTGCCAGTCACATGACCTCGGGCAGATTACTTCATCTCCTAGAACCTCAGTCTCCTTGTCTCTAAATTCTCACCTCATAAGGATGTTTTGAAGAATAGATGATTTAATACACACAAAATTTCTGGGGAAGTGCTGAATAAATTTAGTTTTCCTCCCCTGTACCTCTGGAGAAGATGTGGAGTCATCAGTTCCTAACTCTGTAGACTGAAATCTCTTAGCACCCTTGAAGAGCCATGTGATGGTCACAGGCTGAAGATGGAACCCTGAATTCTGTATCAACAAAGAATGGTGAGCCATGTCATTAGGGCTATGGCTGAGAAGGTTATCCTTTTTCTGTCGACCTTGACTAAAATCATTTGTACCTGTGAGTAAAAAATAAAATATGTCCCATGGGGAAATTTGATTTTTCATACCTTGTTTTTCAGGTCAGAGACACTTTCTTGTATGGATGTGTGAAATTAAGTCGTAGAGTCCTACTCAAGCTAGTAATGCCCATCTTTAACAGTAAAAACAGAAACACAAATCTTTATTTGGGAGTGTGTATGTGGAAATGCAGGTGTGTAGCCCTCCCTTGGAGCACGAGACAATAATGATTATTGTTTTCTGAGCAGTCAGTGCATGCCAAAAGCAGGAATCTTTGGCTCCATTATTCTGAACTTTTGGGTCTTCCGGATCTTTCACTTTGTTCTTTGCTCTAAAGCTGCTATGGTCTCAATGTTTGTGTCCCCCTAGATTTGTATGTAGAAAACCTCACTCCCAAAGGAGATGAAATTAAGACGTGGGCCCTTTGGGAGGTTCTTAAGTCATGAAGGTAGAGCCTCCATGAATGGAATTAGTGTCTTTATAAGAGGGCCTCCAGAGCTAGCTCACTCCTTTCAGCACGAGATGACACAGACAGAAGTCAGCAGTCTGCAGCTGGAAGAGGGCCTTTCCTAAAACCTCCCCTGTGCGGGCATCTTGGTCTTGGCCTTTGAGCCTCCAGAACTGTGAGAAATGAATTTCTGTTGTTTATAAGCCACCCGCCCTGTGGTATTTTGTTATAGCAGCCTGAACAGGCTAAGACAGAAGCCAGCAGAAACTGTTTTTTTTTTTTTCCTTTTTAAATCCAGTTCATAATATTACTGGCATATGTAAGCAGTACAAAACAAAGCAAAGCAATTGGCTAGCTAAAGAATCATTCTGACTGCAGGATTACATGTGGGTAGTTAACATAGAAAACTACCAAAACCCACTGGGGAAAATCGGCCTGGGTAGAAATAAGTGACACAAAGTGAAAAAGGCAATGACTGAAATTGCACACGATAATTTTTTTGAGTGAGCAATTATGATGGAAAAATCAGATATTTGTGAAAAAATTTGGATCTGAAAAGCTTGAGGTAGAAAAATGGGATCTGGCAGAAATACTGGTCACAGAAAGAGCATCGTAACAACAAATATGTCACAATGGCAGGTGCTAGAGTTTGTAAAATTTGATATCGATATGAAACTAATAAATGAACTAAATTTATGCTCTGATTTTTAAGAAAAGCGTTAATTACAATGAAAACAAGTTTACTAAAATAGAAATGAATATGGGAAAAAATTGGATATCATTTAACTAATCCAGGAATTCAATTCACTTACTGGAGTTCACTTCTGCAAGTACCTCTTTATAAAGAGGTATTACTGTTGGTGCTATTCAGGCCTCCCTTCTGTACATCAGGCTCCAGACATACTGTGTTAGCGCAAGTCCCAGATCCTTGCTGGGACCTTGGGGCCCTCCGTGGCCTGGCCCTGGGCCCCTCGTGCTCTCATTTCCTCCACTCAGCCCTGTGCCCTGTGGTCCATGCTCCAGCTGCACTGGCTTTCTTTCTTTTTTTTTTTTTTTTAAAGATTTTTATTTATTTATTTGACAGAGAGAAATCACAAGTAGGCAGAGAGGCAGGCAGAGGGAGAGAGGAGGAAGCAGGCTCCCTGCTGAGCAGAAAGCCCGATGCGGGGGCTCGAACCCAGGACCTGGGATCATGACCTGAGCCGAAGGCAGCGGCTTAACCCACTGAGCCACCCAGGCGCCCCTGCACTGGCTTTCTTGATGTTTCCCACATAGGCCAAGTATGTGTTCCTTGGGCTCTTACTTTGCCTGGAATGTTCTTCCTGCAGTTACCACCTAGCTCACTGTCACTTCACAGTGGCCCCAACCAACTGTCACTCTTCACGAAGAATGTTTACTACTCACTCACTTTCCACCCCCTTACCCTCCCTTCTTTTTTTTCTCAAAGTAATGGTTATTTCCTGACATTATTATATCTATTTGTCTACCTATTTGGCCAAAATGTTAGCTCTAGGGGGTTTGGTTCACTACTCAGTCTGCAGGGTCTCAAAGAGACCTTGGCATGTAGGAGGCCCAACAAATACTGGTTGAACAAAATTCTGCATTAAAATGTTTGTATTCCACCCCCACCCCCCTTTTTTTAAGGTTTTATTTATTTATTTGACAGAGAGAGAGAGAGATCACAAGTAGTCAGAGAGGCAGGCAGAGAGAGAAGGGGAAGCAGGCTCCCTGCTGAGCAGAGAGCCCGATGCTGGGCTCAATCCCAGGACCCTGAGATCATGACCTGAGCCAAAGGCAGAAACTTAACCCACTGAGCCACCCAGTCGCCCCAAAATGTTTGTATTTGTTAACATAGCACCAGTGTTCCTCCTGGATCAGACTCCAGGGTCTGGTTGACCACTGAGTAAAAATTGAAGGAGAAAAGTGTTAAGATGCAAATATCCTGCATCCCCAGAGCCTGGGCTCAGTGTGTGTGGCCAACATTAGTGCTGCTGCTAACAGTTCGGATTTTCAACCTTCCGGACCTGTGGTAGGTTGCATTTCCCCCCTGCAAATAGGTGTGGCCATACGATTGGACTTGGCCAGTGAAATGTGACCAGAAAGGACATAGGCCACTCCCAGCTGGAAACCTTTCAGAGCAAGTGTGCTCCTTCACACGCTCTCTTCTCCCTGTTGAATGGTGACACTCTAGGCCATGGTGGCTTTGTTGGCTTTGATCCTGGAGTGAGGATGGCACAGACTGGGGGCATGTTCTGAGTTGGACATGGAACATGAAGGGATACTCTCCTTTTGTTCCTTGGGGTCACTGAGATTTTAGGGTTGTTTGTTATGTAGCTGACTAATACAATATAGGTTACACATTTTATCTCGTGTAAGTTTTCTGTTGTCCCTAGGAGGCAGTCGTTATTATTCCTACATGTCACTGTGGAAATTGAACTCACAGAATTTAAGTCATTTCCCAAAAGTCACACAGCTACTAAGTGGCAGGACTAAAATTCAAATCCGATTCTGGCCGATTCCATGATCTGAGCTCTTAAACATAGACAGACAACTTCTCAGTGTGTCATTAAACATGTGATAGTTTGCATGGGCAGAAGTGTGCTCCTAGGAGCTTCAGTGGCCCCATTCTCACCTGGAGAACCGTTGAAATCCTCTCAAAACCAGTGATACATCAGCGACAATCTCCAATCATCAGAAGTGTAGGGACCACGTCTCCTCTGTTGGCGCATAGAATGAATTAAATATTAAAGCCCACTTGAAAGTAATTTGAGTTAATGACTTTGAAAGGGGGCTGAAATAGTTCTCACCTGGGTAAGATTTTATTCATTTCACCTATCTCTGGTTAGGAATTTTGAAAACCCCACTGGCTCTAGGTAAAAACAAAATAGGCTGAGAAAGCAAACTGATAAAACCATTTCAGGAGGCTAGGCATATTCTCTCCCTAGGTGTGGACTTAGAGGAAACCAGACTTTCTGAAGGCCATGGGAGGGCACCCACAGGGCAAAGTGCAGCAGGAATATGCCTCAGATGCAGGTGGTTTCAGGCTTTAGAGCCTGTAACGGTGATACATTTGTCCCACAAATGCAGGACGGAGCTGGTGTGAGTGGGGTGGCCATAGTTCCTACTTCCGTGTCCTTGTGACTGATGCCCCCTTCACTTTTGATCAGACAGCAGTTAGGCTTATTGTCATGGCTGGGTTCTGTTTCTCTAATGGTTTCCTATATTTCTTTTCAGATGAATTATGATTTAAATTCAATTTCCAAGTTAGGGGAGGAGGGCTACTCACTAGTCACTCCGTAGAGGATGACCCAGGCAAGCAGAGAATTACTCAAACATGAAGAAAACTACTTTTACAAATTTGAGGTACTATAGTTATTTTGTTTGCAGAAAAAAAAAAAGTGCTATAATGCCTTTATTTTGGGATATCAGCTGTAATGTGTGCATGAATCAGGTCTAACTGACTAAGGATTGCTGAATCCCTTCTTGTGGGGCCATGGGCTTAGATCATGGTTGTGAACAAGTTGACGTGTGGATGATTTTCTATTTTACCAATGTCTCAAGAGTAGGGCAGGGGCAGGGAGGGTCCCCCAGAGAAGGATCTGAATGTGCCTTTGAAAGACTAGTCTGTCACAGTGGAGTGTGTCTCATGTTCATTAACATGGGGACATCCCCAAACTGGGCTTGTAGCTCTATTTCTCTTTCAGGTTGAACCTGCAAAATGCAGGCTAGTCTTTCATCTACTGCCTTCTGCCTCTTGATCGAAATCAGGCCTGTTGGGAATAGTTCTGCATGGCATGTCTCTAGACTCATGAAGGGCCCTCTGGACTGTTGGTCCTAAAACAATGTAAGGTGAGCTGGGGTTCCAGAGAGCTCCTTGGGATTCCATGAGCACCAAAGGAAAAAGACTTCTAACCAATCTCATTCTAAAGAGAGCCATCAGGGCAAAAGGCAATTGTGGGCACTAATAAAAAGTCAAAAGAAGAGAAAATCAATAATCCCTTGTGTGTGGCTCTGAACACCATCCTCTGTGGTCAGGAATCCGGAGGCTTGATCAAGTGTGCGCATCTGTATGTGTGTGAATCCACAAGCTAATGTTGCAGGAGGGGCTGGAATCGAGCCAAGACAGCGGCAGAGAGATTGATGAAGGTCTTGCCAAACCGTGTGACTTAAAGAGTCTCATTAGGAAGATGTGCCCTGGGAGGAGGAGGTGGTGGCTTTGCTTTGAAGGGGTGAATGGGCTTAGGCTGGGAAGGAGAGACAGTTCTGAAGCCTTGAGGTGACTCTTCCATGGCCCCATGGCAAGTGTTATAGGGTTGAATGGTGTTCTCCACTCAAAACATGTCCAAGTCCTAACCCCTAGTATGTGAACGTGATCTTATTTGGAAATGGGGTCTTCGTGGACATAATCAAGTTAAGACGAGATCACACTGGATTAGCGTGGGCTCTAATTCTTTTTTAATGAAAAGAGGGAAGGGCATTTGGTAGTGACAGAGGCAGAGAGGGAACGGTACAGCTACAGACTGAGGATATCAGGGTTTCCCAGCAGCCGTCAGACACCGGGAAGAGGCATGGGAGGATTTTTTCCCCCAAAGCTTCAGGGGCATAGTATGTCCCTGCCCATACCTTGACTTCAGACTCCTGGCCTCCAGAACTGTGAAAGCACACATTTCCACTGTTCTAAGCCACTTAATTTGTGATTTTGGTATGGCAGCCCTAGGAAATTGGGATGGTAAGCAAAGGGCCATCAGTTTCAGCCTCAGGGCAGTGGGCAACGGTGAGCAGAACTGGACTACAGGTGGGCAGTGAAGGCTCGGAGGTGCTGGAAAGTGAGGCAGTCTGTTGAGGGTAGCATTGGATGCATCCTGGGAAGGGGTGGCTGATTGGTTCTTTCTGATTTCTCACTCAGTGGGCCTGGGGGTTGGTTGGTTTCCTGTATGCAGGAACAGTTAATACCCAGGTAGAGCCAGGTTACTCAAGCCCTGACCTCCATCTCCCTTTGTGACACATGCATTTTCCAAAGATGGCCATGGCAATACCGCCCATCCTTCTTGCTCTTTGAAAACTTGCTACTCTGCCACTTACACAGTGAAGTCTAATTCTCCTCCTCTGAATCTGAGCAAACTTTTTTTTTTTAAAGGTTTTATTTATTTATGTATTTGACAGACAGATCACAAGTAGGCGGAGAGGCAGGCAGAGAGAGGAGGAAGCAGGCTCCCTGCTGAGCAGAGAGCCGGATGCGGGGCTCGATCCCAGGACCCGGGGATCATGACCTGAGCCGAAGGCAGAGGCTTTAACCCACTGAGCCACCCAGGTGCCCCTGAATCTGAACAAACTTTTAACTCCCCTGTAACTAATAGAATGTGGGCAATATGATGTGGCCTGCTGTCCAAGTTAAGTAATGAGAGGCAATGCCACTTAACGTCTTGTGCCCTGGACCAGAGACTCTATCTGGAGCCTGGAACCACCTTATAAGGAGCCCAGCTGCCCTATAGCTGCCATGTTGTGAGGACACTAGCTCACATGGAGAGACCCCCTGGAGAAGTGCCAAGACTTTATGAAGAGAGATTGCTGCTGGGACATTTCCTGGCTCCTCTCAGTCACTTTCCCCCAGCCTACACTGTTCTAGCTTCAGCCACCATCTGATCCTGAGCTAAAGCCACTGACCATGTTCTTCCTAAATTCCTGATGTGCACAAACTGTGAGCTATAATAATTGTTTGTTTAAGCCACTAAATTTTAGGGTCCTCATTATGCAACAATAGTTACTAGAACCTCTTCAGATGTTTGCCCAAGGGCCACTTCCCCTCTGAGACCTTCTCTGACTCTAGACTTTCTCCCTTGCAACTCTCCTTTCCCACACAGCTTCGAGCTATTTCAGCTCTCAGCATTTCTCTTCATTCAGAGCCAGTTTTGCTGGTGCCAGTCTCCATTTTCTTCAGTTTCCTGGAAAAGCATCCTACTTTCCATTTGTTTGCTGTGCCCCACCATTTACCTCTGTCCTTGTGGAGCACACCCATCTCAGCTCTCTCAATAACAAAGAGGCCTCCGGGGACCAGATCTCACCCTCCTTAAGGGACAGCATTAGAGCTCCAGGAATGCTGATGTGGTTTTTAATATAACAAGAAAACACTATTTTAGTTGATCATGAACTCAGATGATAAGCTTATCTGTCTCAACCACTGGGGACTGTGTCTTACTCATCTTTGTACCCCTAGGTTAGTTCACTGCTTGACACAGAAAAGACTCTTGATGGATGGATGGATGGATGGATGGATGGATGGTTGAATGGATGGACAGATGGTTGGATGGATACATGGGTAAATGGATGAATGAAGAGAAATGCTTGAAAATTATAAAGTGGAATTTGCAAAGTTGGGGCATATATGCTGCCATTTCCAAACTCTGTGCCATGGAATTCATGGTTAACAGACCCCAGCATTCTTTCTGGGGATTGGAAAGTCTGCCTCACCCTGTTTTTCAACTATAAATAGAAGCTAGCAATCAACCATATTTTGTCCTTGAGAAGACTGGAAGCACAAAGACTCTTTGGAGCTTCAATTTATTAAAAATATTGTTAAAATAGAAGTCAAAACTCTGTATACAGCTGCTCCCTGACTTTCTTCTAAGACTTAAGCAAAGTTCATTAGACTAATATACATGTTCCTGTGCTTTTAATGTGCATAGATTTCACATTAAGAAGAAAATGTTCTGACACTTCATGGCATTCGCTGTTGACTGGAGTACGGTGAAGTATTTAAGTAAAGAACTTATCTCAAAAGGGGACCAAAGAATAAAGCAAAGCGTGGGATTCTGGAAGTCAATATGGTCAATAATGCTGTGTTGTTTACAACCAATCACTTACCAGAACGGACAGGACCAACGGAGAAAGGAAATTACCTACCCACCCACATAATTGCACCAATTTCTAGAATCGGTTAATAGGCCATAAAAAAAAAATCAATCCCAGAGAAGCATAAAGAGATACATACGAGAGTAGAACTTGGTTATTATTGGTCTTCATTCACAGCCACATTTGAGCACCTTAGTCTTTATTAGCAAGATGACAGTTCTGACAAATTATCCTGTCAGTCTCTGCTTTTGTGCCCTCTTTTTCTTGGGAGTGAGTTTTTTTTTCTTTTCTCTACTTTCTGCGTTTTGATTTTCATAGCACTGTGCCTGGATTCTTTGGCAAGGGAGGGGGTGTTATTAGGGGAAGAAAAGAAGCTATTGTCATGCATAGACCAGTATCAGGGGCAGTGTCCAATTCCTTAAGCGGCTTGTCTCATTGGATGACCCTCCCACCTGCCACCAAGAGGTAGCTATGATTGTGACCTTTATTTCACAGAGGAAGAAACTCCTGTTCAGAGAAGTGAAGTTACTTGCTACACAATGAGAGAGGGGATTCAAATTTAGGTCTGTCTGAGCCAAAAGTCTTGCTTTTTCTATTGAACAAGTCCTTGATTTCTTTTTTTTTTTTTTTTTTTTTAATTTTTTAATTTTTTTTTATTTTTTTCAGCATAACAGTATTCATTATTTTTGCACCACACCCAGTGCTCCATGCAATCTGTGCCCTCCACAATACCCACCACCTGGTGCCCCAACCTCCCACCCCCCACCCCTTTAAAATTCCCAGATCGTTTTTCAGAGTCCATAGTCTCTCATGGTTCACCTCCCCTTCCAATTTCCCTCAACTCCCCTCTCCATCTCCCCTTGTCCTCCATGCTATTTGTTATGCTCCACAAATAAGTGAAACCATATGATAATTGACTCTCTCTGCTTGACTTATTTCACTCAGCATAATCTCTTCCAGTCCCGTCCATGTTGCTACAAAACTTGGGTATTCATCCTTTCTTTCATTCTTTCTTTCTTTTTTTTTTTTTTTACAGCTTTATAAACATATATTTTTATCCCCAGGGGTATAGGTATGCGAATCACCAGGTTTACACACTTCACAACCATAGCACATACCCTCCCCAATATCCATAACCCCACGCCCTCTCCCAACCCCCTCCCCCCATCAACCCTCAGTTTGTTTTGTGAGATTAAGAGTCACTTATGGTTTGTCTCCCTCCCAATCCCATCTTGTTTCATTTACTCTTCTCCTACCCCCTCAACCCCCCATGTTTCATCTCCTCTCCCTCATATCAGGGAGATCATATGATAGTTGTCTTTCTCCGATTGACTTATTTCGCTAAGCATGATACCCTCTAGTTCCATCCACGTCGTCGCAAATGGCAAGATTTCATTTCTTTTGATGGCTGCATAGTATTCCATTGTGTATATATACCACATCTTCTTTATCCATTCGTCTGTAGATGGACATCTAGGTTCTTTCCATAGTTTGGCTATTGTAGACATTGCTGCTATAAACATTCGGGTGCATGTGCCCCTTCGGATCACTATGTTTGTATCTTTAGGGTAAATACCCAGCAGTGCAATTGCAGGGTCATAGGGTAGTTCTATTTTCAACATTTTGAGGAACCTCCATGCTGTTTTCCAGAGTGGTTGCACCAGCTTGCATTCCCACCAACAGTGTAGGAGGGTTCCCCTTTCTCCGCATCCTCGCCAGCATCTGTCATTTCCTGACTTGTTAATTTTAGCCATTCTGACTGGTGTGAGGTGATATCTCATGGTGGTTTTGATTTGTATTTCCCTGATGCCGAGTGATATGGAGCACTTTTTCATGTGTCTGTTGGCCATCTGGATGTCTTCTTTGCAGAAATGTCTGTTCATGTCCTCTGCCCATTTCTTGATTGGATTATTTGTTCTTTGGGTGTTGAGTTTGCTAAGTTCTTTATAGATTTTGGACACTAGCCCTTTATCTGATATGTCATTTGCAAATATCTTCTCCCATTCTGTCAGTTGTCTTTTGGTTTTGTTCACTGTTTCCTTTGCTGTGCAAAAGCTTTTGATCTTGATAAAATCCCAAAAGTTCATTTTTGCCCTTGCTTCCCTTGCCTTTGGTGATGTTCCTAGGAAGATGTTGCTGCGGCTGACGTCGAAGAGGTTGCTGCCTGTGTTCTCCTCGAGGATTTTGATGGATTCTTTAGTCACATTGAGATCCTTCAGCCATTT
This sequence comes from Lutra lutra, assembly GCF_902655055.1. NCBI lineage: Eukaryota > Metazoa > Chordata > Mammalia > Carnivora > Mustelidae > Lutra > Lutra lutra. The sequence continues at coordinate 26,260,597 of NC_062290.1, forward strand.
TGAGTCTATTTTCGTGTGTGGTGTAAGGAAATGATCCAATTTCATTTTTCTGCATGTGGCTGTCCAATTTTCCCAACACCATTTATTGAAGAGGCTGTCTTTGTTCCATTGGACATTCTTTCCTGCTTTGTCGAAGATGAGTTGACCATAGAGTTGAGGGTCCATTTCTGGGCTCTCTATTCTGTTCCATTGATCTATGTGTCTGTTTTTGTGCCAGTACCATGCTGTCTTGATGATGACAGCTTTGTAATAGAGCTTGAAGTCCGGAATTGTGATGCCACCAACTTTGGCTTTCTTTTTCAATATTCCTTTGGCTATTCGAGGTCTTTTCTGGTTCCATATAAATTTTAGGATTATTTGTTCCATTTCTTTGAAAAAAATGGATGTTACTTTGATAGGAATTGCATTAAATGTGTAGATTGCTTTAGGTAGCATAGACATTTTCACAATATTTATTCTTCCAATCCAGGAGCATGGAACATTTTTCCATTTCTTTGTGTCTTCCTCAATTTCTTTCATGAGTACTTTATAGTTTTCTGAGTATAGATTCTTAGTCTCTTTGGTTAGGTTTATTCCTAGGTATCTTATAGTTTTGGGTGCAATTGTAAATGGGATGGACTCCTTCATTTCTCTTTCTTCTGTCTTGTTGTTGGTGTAGAGAAATGCAACTGATTTCTGTGCATTGATTTTATATCCTGACACTTTACTGAATTCCTGTACAAGTTCTAGCAGTTTTGGAGTGGAGTCTTTTGGGTTTTCCACATAGAGTATCATATCATCTGCGAAGAGTGATAGTTTGACTTCTTCTTTGCCGATTTGGATGCCTTTAATTTCCTTTTGTTGTCTGATTGCTGAGGCTAGGACTTCTAGTACTATGTTGAATAGCAGTGGTGATAACGGACATCCCTGCCGTGTTCCTGACCTTAGCGGAAAAGCTTTCAGTTTTTCTCCATTGAGAATGATATTTGCGGTGGGTTTTTCATAGATGGCTTTGATAATATTGAGGTATGTGCCGTCTATCCCTACACTTTGAAGAGTTTTGATCAGGAAGGGATGCTGTACTTTGTCAAATGCTTTTTCAGCATCTATGGAGAGTATCATATGGTTCTTGTTCTTTCTTTTATTAATGTGTTGTATCACATTGATTGATTTGCGGATGTTGAACCAGCCTTGCAGCCCTGGAATAAATCCCACTTGGTCGTGGTGAATAATCCTTTTAATGTACTGTTGAATCCTATTGGCTAGTATTTTGGCGAGAATTTTTGCATCTGTGTTCATCAAGGATATTGGTCTGTAGTTCTCTTTTTTGTTGGGATCCTTGTCTGGTTTTGGGATCAAGGTGATGCTGGCCTCATAAAATGAGTTTGGAAGTTTTCCTTCTATTTCTATTTTGTGGAACAGTTTCAGGAGAATAGGAATTAGTTCTTCTTTAAATGTTTGGTAGAATTCCCCCGGGAAGCCGTCTGGCCCTGGGCTTTTGTTTGTTTGGAGATTTTTGATGACTGTTTCAATCTCCTTACTGCTTATGGGTCTGTTCAGGCTTTCTATTTCTTCCTGGTTCAGTTGTGGTAGTTTATATGTCTCTAGGAATGCATCCATTTCTTCCAGATTGTCAAATTTGTTGGCGTAGAGTTGCTCATAGTATGTTCTTATTATTGTCTGTATTTCTTTGGTGTTCGTTGTGATCTCTCCTCTTTCATTCATGATTTTATTTATTTGGGTCTTTTCTCTTTTCTTTTTGATAAGTCTGGCCAGGGGTTTATCAATCTTATTAATTCTTTCAAAGAACCAGCTCCTCGTTTCGTTGATTTGTTCTATTGTTTTTTTGGTTTCTATTTCATTGATTTCTGCTCTGATCTTTATGATTTCTCTTCTCCTGCTGGGTTTAGGGTTTCTTTCTTGTTCTTTCTCGAACTCCTTTAGGTGTAGGGTTAGGTTGTGTACCTGAGATCTTTCTTGTTTCTTGAGAAAGGCTTGTACCGCTATATATTTTCCTCTCAGGACTGCCTTTGTTGTGTCCCACAGATTTTGAACCGTTGTGTTTTCATTATCATTTGTTTCCATAAATTTTTTCAATTCTTCTTTAATTTCCTGGTTGACCCATTCATTCTTTAGAAGGATGCTGTTTAGTCTCCATGTATTTGGGTTCTTTCCAAATTTCCTCTTGTGATTGAGTTCTAGCTTTAGAGCATTGTGGTCTGAAAATATGCAGGGAATGATCCCAATCTTTTGATACCGGTTGAGACTTGATTTAGGACCAAGAATGTGATCTATTCTGGAGAATGTTCCATGTGCACTAGAGAAGAATGTGTATTCTGTTGCTTTGGGATGAAATGTTCTGAATATATCTGTGATGTCCATCTGGTCCAGTGTGTCATTTAAGGCCTTGATTTCCTTGTTGATCTTTTGCTTGGATGATCTGTCCATTTCAGTGAGGGGAGTGTTAAAATCCCCTACTATTATTGTATTCTTGTCGATGTGTTTCTTTGATTTTGTTATTAATTGGTTTATATAGTTGGCTGCTCCCACGTTAGGGGCATAGATATTTAAAATTGTTAGATCTTCTTGTTGGACAGTTCCTTTGAGTATGATATAGTGTCCTTCCTCATCTCTTATTATAGTCTTTGGCTTAAAATCTAATTGATCTGATATAAGGATTGCCACTCCTGCTTTCTTCTGATGTCCATTAGCATGGTAAATTCTTTTCCACCCCCTCACTTTAAACCTGGAGGTGTCTTCGGGTTTAAGATGAGTTTCTTGTAGGCAACATATAGATGGTTTTTGTTTTTTTATCCATTCTGATACCCTGTGTCTTTTGATTGGGGCATTTAGCCCATTAACATTCAGGGTAAGTATTGAGAGATATGAATTTAGTGCCATTGTATTGCCTGTAAGGTGACTGTTATTGTATATTGTCTCTGTTTCTTTCTGATCTACTACTTTGAGGGTCTCTCTTTGCTTAGAGGACCCCTTTCAATATTTCCTGTAGAGCTGGTTTGGTATTTGCAAATTCTTTCAGTTTTTGTTTGTCCTGGAAGCTTTTAATCTCTCCGTCTATTTTCAATGATAGCCTAGCTGGATATAGTATTCTTGGCTGCATGTTTTTCTCATTTAGTACTCTGAATATATCATGCCAGCTCTTTCTGGCCTGCCAGGTCTCTGTAGATAAGTCTGCTGCCAATCTAATACTTTTACCATTGTACGTTACAGACTTCTTTTCCCGGGCTGCTTTCAGGATCTTTTCTTTGTCACTAAGACTTGTCAATTTTACTATTAGGTGACGGGGTGTGGACCTATTCGTATTGATTTTGAGGGGGGTTCTCTGAACCTCCTGAATTTGGATGCTTGTTCCCTTTGCCATATTGGGGAAATTCTCTCTAATAATTCTCTCCAATATACCTTCTGCTCCCCTCTCTGTTTCCTCTTCTTCTGGAATCCCAATTATTCTAATGTTGTTTCGTCTTATGGTGTCACTTATCTCTCGAATTCTCCCCTCGTGGTCCAGTAGCTGTTTGTCCCTCTTTTGCTCAGCTTCTTTATTCTCTGTCATTTGGTCTTCTATATCGCTAATTCTTTCTTCTGCCTCATTTATCCTAGCAGTGAGAGCCTCCATTTTTGATTGCACCTCATTAATAGCTTTTTTGATTTCAACTTGGTTAGATTTTAGTTCTTTTATTTCTCCAGAAAGGGCTTTTATATCTCCTGAGAGGGTTGCTTTAATATCTTCCATGCCTTTTTCAAGCCCGGCTAGAACCTTGAGAATCGTCATTCTGAACTCTAGATCTGACATATTACCAATGTCTGTATTGATTAGGTCCCTAGCCTTTGGTACTGCCTCTTGTTCTTTTTTTTGTTGTGAATTTTTCCGCCTTGTCATTTTGTCCAGATAAGAGTTTATGAAGGAGCAAGTAAAATACTAAAAGGGTGGCAACAACCCCAGGAAAATATGCTTTAGCGAAATCAGAAGAGATCCCGAATTGTGAGGGGGGAGAAAGGGGAAAAAAGGGGTTCAGAAAGAAAGAAAAAAAAAAAAGAAACTATTAAAAAAAAGAAAGCCGATAAAGAAAAAATATAAAAAGAGGAAAAAAATATATATATTAGATAAACTATTTAAAAAACATTAAAAAAAGAAAACGGTAAAAGTTAAAAAAAATTCAGCAGAAGAAGAGAAAAAGAAAAAAAAATTGAAAAAGAAAAAAAAATTAAATTAACTGCAAGGCTAAAAAATCATGGGGAGAAAGCCATGAGTTCTGTGCTTTGCTTTCTTCTCCTCTGGAATTCCGCCGCTCTCCTTGGTAGGTGAACTTGGTCCTGGCTTGGTTTCCCGTTGATCTTCTGGGGGAGGGGCCCGTTGTAGTGATTCTCAAGCGTCTTTGCCCCAGGCGGAGTTGCACCGCCCTTACCCGGGGCCGTGCTGAGTAATCCGCTGGGGTTCGCTTTCGGGAGCTTTTGTTCCCTGAGCGCTTTCCGTAGAGTCCGGTGGACGGGAATAAAGATGGCGGCCTCCCGGTCTCCGGCCCGGAGGAGCCGAGAGCCCGGGGCCCCACTCCTCAGTGCGCCCTCAGAGAACAGCGCCCAAAGACTCCCGCCACCCTGGCCTCCGGCCACGCTCCGAGCTGACCGAGCCTGAGACCGGTTCAAGGCAACCCCGAGCTGAGAGTCACTCCTCGGCTCTGTCTCTGCAGCCGGCTTCCCCGTTCTAATACCGGTAAGCTCTGCGACACTCAGACACCCCCGATCCTTCTGCGACCCTGCGGGACCTGAGGCCGCGCTGACCCGGCCTGGGCTTCCAGTTAAGCCTCTGGAGCGATGTCCCTCAGCGGAACAGACTTTTAAAAGTCCTGATTTTGCTCCGTTGCTCCGCCGCTCGCCGGGAGCCGGCCCCTCCCCCTCGGTCTATCTTCCCGTCGCTTTGGATTCACTTCTCCGCCAGTCCTACCTTGCAGAAAGTGGTTGATTTTCTGTTTCTGGAATTGCTGTTCTTCTTCTCTTCAATTTCCCGTTGGATTTGTAGGTGTTTACAATCTTTAGATAAGCTATTTAGCTGATCTCCCGCTACCCGAAGTAGTCTCAGCCTGCTACTTCTCCGCCATCTTGACTCCTCCTCTTGATTTCTTATCCAAAAGGTTTGGGGCCAGATGTGCGTTGAAATTCAGTAGGGTACAGAATGGGGACATGATGCATATCCCATATATTACTTAATACTCCCGGTGGGGTCTGGAGCAGCACCCTGTAGTCAAGCCCATTAATATTTCAGCAGTGGAACATCAACACTGAAACTAAATATGGTAAATAAAAGTACAAATAGCCTTATTATTTGGTTGCCAAGTGATTCTGCACCTCTTTTGTGAAATGTTTCATTTTCAGAGCTTTGGGATTTCATAATTTTGGATAAGAAACCATATCATACTGGCTCCCAGGAGAGCGTTTGCACACATTTGTCCTCTCTCTCAGGGAACTCTGAAATGCAGCAAGCTGGAGTCAAAGAACAAAAACAAAACCAGAAACAGAAACCTGCTGTTGTTGGCCAATGGCCAAATTGATATACACTTGGCACTTAAGAAATGAGAACAGCTTTGAGAACGAACCGGTGGCAGAACCATAATAGTCCCTCACAGGCCTCTGAGACACAGAGAAGTGAGAAGATCAGGGGTCTGTTGAGCTGTAATTCTACACTGCAGTCCACATACAGTGGCCATTGGGACCTCCCAAGAAACTGAGACTCTGCTTGGCTTTTCACCACGGCCCCTCCACCCCTTTCAGATACCTCCTCTGAGGATTGATGGGTGTGTCAGAGAGCCACTGGTGTTTGTCCCAAGTAATTGGATTGACCCTTTGAAGAAAAGGTTAGCTCAGATGAAATGAAATTTTCAAGTGAAGGGAGAGATTCTCATCCTGGAACATCTGTAGTTCACTTGGAGGATGGGTTTTCTACCCTTGTTCTATTATTTCATGTTTCTCTCTCTCACTTATCAACATCTCTCCCATCCCTCTCTCCCCACCCCATCTCTTTTGTTCATGTCATTTGTCCCCTTTCCCTGCCACTCTATAGTCACAGCTCATTGGGTCAAGTTGGACCAATCTCATTTTTCTCTCTTGGATTTTGAACATAAGACACAGAAACTGAGTAAATCAAGTAGTTAAGGACTCTGGGTTTGTGAGGTCACATCAGGTTAGGCCAGAGTCATGGCCTCAGGACCCTGCCCTCACCTTCTCCTCACGTTGGCATGTTGTAAAGGAACAGAAACCAAGAGGATGATCCTCACAGAAGAGATTTTAATGAAGTATATTCCAGAAACAAGTGGAGAGGGAGAGAGAGAAAGAGAGAGAGAGAGAGAGCAAGATGGAGAGAGAAAGAAAAAAAATGATTATTGAGGCTTGGTTAGCATTTGGTTTATTGACATCAAGTCTGTGTTCTCCAGAGAGACAGATGCAGAAACCAACAGATGCATCCATCTATCTATCTATCTATCTATCTATCTATTTATCATCTATCTATCTATCATCTATCTACCTATCTTTATTATAAGGCATTGACTCATGTGATTATGGAGGCTGAGAATTCCAAAATCTCCTGCCAGTAAGCTGGAGACCCCATGGTAAGGTTCTAGTATGAATCCAAAGGCCTGAGAATCAGGAGAGCTGATGGTGTAAGTTACAGTCTGAGTCTGAATCCAAAGACAGGAGGAGATGGATGTTTTGACTCAAAGACAGGCAGAAAGAAACCTTTCTTAATCAGCCTTTTTTCTATACAGCTCTTCAATAGACTGAATGAGGCCCACCCACATGGGGGTCTATTCAACCTACCCTCTACTCTCTACTCCCTGCTTTACTCAACCTACTGATGCAAATAACAATCTCTTGCAGAAAAACCCTCACAGACACACCCAGAAATAATGTTTAACGAAGTATCTGGGAACCTGATGACTCAATGAAGTTGATACATTAAATTAACCATCACAACCCTTGTAAGGAATCTTCTTTCAGGGCAGGGTGTCTAAATGGTCGAGACACCAGGGATTGGTGGGAACCAGAGGTTGAGAGCTCTTGGAAATGTCCTATAACACTCTTCGGACATCCTTCCTGAAGAAGCTGCAGGCGAACTTATCAGATCCCACTCTCCTCAACAAGCCTCTTCCAAGGCAGTGTCCCTTCCCCTAGAGCAAGCTCAGCTGTGGAGTGGGGCTCCTTGCTTTTCACACATTTTAAAGTGAGGTTGGGGGATTCCTGTGTAGCTCAGTCAGTTAAGCATTTGCCTTTGGCTCAGGTCATTATTCTGCAGTCATGGGACAGAGCCCTGTGTTGGGCTTCTGGCTCAGTGGGAAGTCTGCTTCTCTCTCTCCACCTCTGATCCTCCTCCCTACTGGTGCTCTTGCTCAACCTATCTCTCAAATGAATAAATAACGAAACCTTTAAAAAGAAGAAATAAAGTGAGGTTGGATCAGATCAATGTTTCCCAAAGTATGGTATGTGTACTACTGGTAGTATACAAGATAATTTTAAAAAGTACATGAGCAAACACTTCTTTTACCATTTGGGTGTTTCCATGTGTATTAGACAAACCTGTAATTTATATGTTACATTAGTTAGGGTAGGATAGCCATGCTGTGTAACAAATAGGCTATTATACAGTAAAGGATAAGCAGATCTGGGTGGTTGAAACCCTAAACATTCCAAAGAAAAGTTTGGTTCTTGCCCAGTTCCTGAGGGATAACCTCTAAGTCCTTGGAACAACTTGTCTGTTAAGACTGTCTTTAACAAAGACTGAGGCCTATGCCACAATGTTCACAGTGTGAATTATGGTGGCGTTTCAGGTCACAAAGTATTAACTTGACTTCCAGAGGAGATGGAACTCAGGACAGCTACATGGGTGATCAAACATGCCCATGTAATAAAATCACTGGACACCAAGGCCTGGGTGAATTTCCTCAGCTGGCAGAACTTCGTGCATGTTGTCACTGTCAGTGATGGGAGAATTCAGTGCTGTGCACAGGACTCAGCTGGGAGAGGACAACTGAATGCTTGTGCCTGATCTCTCCTGGACTTTCCTCTGTGTGCCTTTTCCTTTTTTGATTTGATTCTCTATTCTTTCATTGTCATGGACTGTAACTCTGAGTGTGGTGTGATAACTTCCTAAGTTCTGTGAGTCCTTCTATTGAATCATTGAATCCAGGTGGATTTGGGGGACCCCTAAACACAGCTAAAAGAAATCTCAGTAGCTCAGTACAATAAACTTTTCCCTCCCTCCCTCCCTTCCTTTCTTCCTTCCTCTCTCTCTCTCTCTTTTTCTTTCTTTCTCTTCATGTAAAGTCTGGTGCAGAGCAGGATGATCTGGCCAACACTCCTCTGAGCAGTTAGAGTGTCGAGTGCTGCTATTTCAGAATCCATTGTTTCTAGGCACACAGGTGGCAGAATGAGAGCAAGGAAGAACATGCAGGATGTTTTAGGGACCAGCTTTGTAAGTGTTCCACTTCTGCCCAGATTGCACTGGCCGGAATCCAGTCACATGGGGCCAACCTAATGCAGTGAGGTTGGGAGGGGTATTCTTCCTGTGTCACTAAGAAGGGAAATTAAATTGGTGAGCATCTAACTAGTCATCATCACCTACATCAAGTCCTTGATTCTATGGATATTAAAGCTTAAGGCAAAGTCAATTTTACAAAAGTATAAAAGTTGTGTTGGTTTATAGAAAGATATTATAAAAAGAAAAGGGCAGATAATGCACAATATGACAAAAATCTTGAAATAGTAGGTGAATTAACACTGGACAAGATAATGGCCATGGAGACATTTTGGTTACAATGTGCTTCTGTGGTGATACCAACTGATGGACACCACAGTGTTCTACAAGGTTCCTGGATGTGGTAGTTTACAAATTTAGGAGTTTGAAATTTTAAGTCAGTTTTTCTTGAAATCTAGGATAGGAGAAATAATAGGAGGAAAACTTCATTTTTAAATATTCTGCTACATCAAAATTGAAAGAACACTTAATTTTCATTCAAAAATTCCTTCTTAGGAGTGACTATAAGAAAAACTCTTTTCCAGCCTAAATATATTATTTTTCTTTTCTTTTTTTTTAAAAGGAAGTTCCACCCCGGCCTAGTATAGAATATTCCCTTTTAAACTTCTGACTTACTCTTGGTGTATGATTTAAATGGCTTAGTGAACATTTTCTTGTCAAAAGTAAAGCAGGATGTTTGAAAGCCCAGGGAAAACTTTTGACAGCTGACAAATCTTCTGAATGCAGTGAACTTATCAAAAGCATCTTTCTAGGTAAACTTTGGTTCACCTTGTAAAGCTAAAAATAGAACAAAGACAAACAACACAATAAATAAAAAGATACTAACAGGAAATCTGGATTGGAAAATTAGTATTCTATATGACCCACAATTATCTTCCCTGGTAATAATTTTTTTTTAAAGATTTTATTTATTTATTTGACAGAGAGAGATCACAAGTAGACGGAGAGGCAGGCAGAGAGAGAGAGAGGGAAGCAGGCTTCCTGCTGAGCAGAGAGCCCGATGTGGGACTCGATCCCAGGACCCTGAGATCATGACCTGAGCCGAAGGCAGCGGCTTAACCCACTGAGCCACCCAGGTGCCCAATAATTTTTGATAAGATAACAAAATAACTTAAGTATATCCAGGCATACCAAGGTCTCATAGGAGCCTGATCTTATAGAATTCTGGAATTTTGGAATCCATGGAATTCAAAGGGCAACTTGTTCATCCCTCTGTCTTTGCCAGTGTTGCCTAAAAACAGCCAAGTGTCAGGAGCTGATTGACCAGCCTTGAGAACTTCTTCAGAGCAGAACCTCTTATCAGTCAATATTTGGGTATATTTTGAATTTTGGAAGTGGATGAGCAATTTTTAGGCAATGTTGTAATGACTTACATTTGATTTGTGGCTAGGTCTGCTATTTTGAAACAAAATGGCAGCCTTAAAAGTGCTCAAACAGTTGAATTTCCTGCATTATTAAAAAGCTTGTGAATTTGTGTGAGTCAGTGTGGAGAAACCTGATTGCTTTGAATGGTAGCCTTAGTTCACACTGAAATGAATCAATCTTCTCAAAAAAAAAAAAAAAAAAGACTCCAAAAACTTATGTCAACTGTAGGAGGTATATGAGAGTACCAGTGAGATGCCCCCCAGTAACCTAGAACTAAGGTGGATGAATTAAATAGAAATAAATTAGACTAATTAAATAAAATTGAATGGGAGGAGTTGCCCATGGGAGTCTAGAAATAAGATTGCAGAATTAAGTAGAAATAAATTAGACTACCCAAATAAAATTAAATGGGAGGTGTCAGCCCAGGGGAACAGCTACTTGACTTATAATTTAACCAGTGATATTAATATAGTACAAGAAAGAACATATTTATTATGGCATAAAAAGTGGATTTAAGAGATGAAATCTCTGTCAATATATGTATATCATGGTTTGGGGTAGAATACCTATTTGGGGGACATAGTGAAATCATAGCAAAGTACTCTCTTATATACAGTTATTATCTTGTTTGCATAAAATATTCCTTAGTACTGTCTTACATTATATACTCTATATCTGTCCTTCTCATTACTAATATTACATTATACACTCTATATCTGTGGAGAAACCTGATTGCTTTGAATGGTAGCCTTAGTTCACACTGAAATGAATCAATCTTCTCAAAAAAAAAAAGACTCATTACTTCTCATTACTAATATTACATTATATACTCTATATCTGTCCTTCTCATTACTAATATGATTCCTAGATACTGGAAATAACAAGATTCACTCCAGCTAAATCACACAGAAATGAAGTTTATTGCAGGACCTGGGATAGCTCACGTACTGTCTGGGAGGGCCAGAGGGTTTTGCTTGGGTGCGTTGCAGCCTGAAGTAGACCTCATGGTGGGATGGCTCCAGAGACAATCCCACTACTGTCACCATGGTTAAAGATACGGGAGAGTGCACAATTATTGCTGGAAAGCAGATACTCAGTCATTGGCCACTGTTGTCTTAAAAGCACCCTCAATGCCACCCTCTTAAAAAAAATCAGATTCTGTGCAGTGTTAGGTCAAAATCACATGTGCATATGTCAGATCAGAAAAGTCTAGATTGTGTGGCTTTTCCTTAGCTTCAAAGGAGTCTGGGAAAGCATGCTCTTGGACTCTGCCTTGGGAGAGGCCACTCAGGAAGAGCAAAGTCTCCAAATATAGAAGGGGTAGCAAAGGTCCAACACAAGGGAAAAGCCAGACACTCATGGGGAGTGTCATGTCCCCCACATAATGAACACACTGCACATTCTGTATTACTCACTGGTTTCAATACTAGAGCATCTTCAATACTTCCTCTGGGAGCCATGGAAAAGCCCACTTTCTAGACCTGCAAGGCTGTGGAATAAACTTGAGACATGGTAAACTCCTCAATCTAATGCCATGCTAAGTGAGACCCTCCACTGCCAGCCAACCAGCCAGCTTTCCCTTGGCAACACCTTTTTGTTTCAAATTTCAACCTAAACCTCTCAGATTGCATAAAAACCAATCCCAAGGGCAAATGGCCTGACATATGACAAGCATATGAAGAGCATGGGAACAGCTTCATCCACAAGTGCTCTTTTGATTAACATGAATCTTTTCTTTCAGTGCGCTAAGGTTGGGAATTTGGGGACCATGCTGGCTGGAGGGTTGGGTGGGTGAGCGGCCCACATACAGGAGGATATGTGTAGAAGAGGTCTGCCATGGGTGCCAGCCATATCTGTAGAGGATTGTAAAACAACAAAAGCAACTAAGGGTTGGTTTGCTTTTTGTGATCACCTTGGTTGGGCAGTTCTAAACCATGTCAGTGATAAAATACTCCTATCCCAAAAACCCTTTTTGCTTGTCTACATCTTAAATGATTAGTAAAATTACTCTTGAGATTTAATAATATATTCGTCAGTGTCAAATTTGCATGATTTTGTTTCTTACTCCTTAGTAAGGGCTATATTCTCTGTGGAAGTTAATTTGGAGAACTCCTTCTGCTATACAGTGGATCTCCAGTGTGCATGGACTCAGTAACATGCTTGTTTTGAGAGTAAATGTGTAATGGTCTGGAATTATTCAAGCTGGCTTTGAGCATTGTACGTGTCTCCAACCCCTGTGATACGGCATAGTCTGTGTTTAAATAGCAGATTTAAAATAAACAATGATAGCCCAGTGAGTTAAAGATGAAAATCAGAGCCCGAGTTATTTTAATTGTAACCCATGGGACCGCTTGGAGATTTGGGGCTTAAAATTTAAAACAGTAACTGCAAAGCATAAGCATTTGGCGCAGTGAGTGCAAATATTAGTTCTCAAATGAACTATTTTACTGAATTTGGAATCACATCCTTAAAATAGAAATTTCTTCTTTTTCAATTAATTATTTTATGCCTAAAGAACAAATACATCAAAAAATAATGGTCATTAATCATTTTTTTCAACATGAGAATATAAGTAAAACAAATTTTGTCCTACGGATAAAGGGGTGTTAAAAAACGATCTGTTCCAAGCATCAAATATCCTAGGTCCTTTGTGAGGGGTCTCTCAGGTCCTTGAGAATTGGAGGAATAATGCTGATGGTTAATACTAGTTTTCACCATGATGGTGTGACTAAGATGTGTTGAGCAGTGGCCCTGTGGCACTCTTTCCAGCATTACTGCAAATGTTATGCCTAAAACAAACAAAATGTACAAACAACAACAACAACAACAACAAGTCCTAGCTACCATGTGAAGGCAAAGAACTAAGTGTCAAATTGATAATAATACCACTAACAAAATATTGGCTGGAGGAATTACTTATTCACTTGGATCCTGGTTTGTCGTGTTGTCGCCCCTAAGTTTCCACTTTAATGAACAGTTCCCTTTTACCATGTGGTGCCTCTGGGCCAGGCTCTGTATGACACAGGACAGTCCTCGGAGGGTAGCTCCTGGGGTCATCCTGTTAAGCAGGTGAAGAAAATTGAGAGCAGAGAGATGAAGCCATTTTTCCGAAAGCACAGGATTAGCGAGTAGAAAGGATTGGGAGAGAAGCCTGTCTTTCCGGTTTCAAAAGCAGGTGAGTCCCCCCTCCACTGCCTTTCCTTTAAAGAACAGAAACACATCCCAGGTTATCTGATGGTCATTTATAGAGTTTGCTGATGTCCTAATCTTGTGCCCATTTTTCCTTTCCTGTATGGTTTGTTCACACCCGGAGGCTGCTTTGAGCAGTGGTCCCAGAGCACGGGGAAGGGAAGCAATATCCTGAGCTCTGTCCTGTCCCTCCTTCTGGCCTGGCGCTGGGTGACGTCCCTACTGCCATCAATGGGTCTTTCCCGTGACAGCTTCTTGGAGGTGGGAACCCAGGCGCAAGGGGGCGAGGCAATCACCTCAAGTTTCTGACCACAAATCAGCTGCTCAGACACTCGGGCCCTTCTCCCTGCCAAGTGCTTCTACTCCTGTCTGGATGGAAAGGTTTAGACTTGCTTTGCTTTCAGGTTTGGGGCTTTCCTATCATTGTTCCCCTGGGGCCAGGCGGCTGTCAGGGTCTCACCTTCTGCTCAGCCCTGAGATGTCCCAGTGACTTTCAGGGAGGGAAGGGAAAAGGCAGAAGGCGGGAGTGGAGGGAAGGATGTTGGGTCTCCCCACCCCCTCTTCTTTCCCAATCTGATGAAGGACCAGGGGTTTTTGATGGCTGCCATTTGAATACTTTTTTAATACGCTCATTCTCTCATTTCATTTTTTTTACTAAGGCAACACAGTCTCATGGCTCAAACATCAAAAAGTCTAAAAAGGCACCCAAGGAAGAATCTCCCTTCTACCCTGTCTTGCCTGCACCCCTGCACCCAGGGGTCCTGCATCCCACCCCAGGTAGACACCCTTGTGGTTGGTTGCCTGTATGGACTTCCAGATTGGTCGCCTGGGCATCTGTGAAAATATAAGCAAAGGCAATGCATTTAGATGCCCAGCCCATTCACAAAAATACAGTAGCATCCTCTACTGCACTTTTAATCCTGTACTTTTAAAGTGATGAGCTTTTCCATGGGGGGATGATGGGGAGTGGAGGTGAAGACTATCTGACAGTTGTCTGGGGATTTGCACAATTACTCAGTGAATTTATAGAACGGTGAATCTGGGGAATGTTCACTGGTTCAAACTAGTTAAGAATGTGCTGGACTTCTTTCTTTCTTGTTTTTTAAGTTCTTTTTCTTCTTCCCTCCCTCCCTTTCCCTCCTTCCTTCCTTCCCTCCTTCTGTCCACCCCTCCCTCCCTCCCTCCTTCCTTCTCTTCCTCTTTCCTTCCTTCTTTTTTTCCTTCCCTCTCTCTCCTTCTGTCCTTCCTTTTCCCTCCTTCCTTCCTTTCCTCCCTCCCTCCTTCCCTACTTCCTTCCCCCTTCTTTCTTTCCTTCCTTGCTTCTTCCCTCCTTACCTACTTCTTTCCCCCTTCTTTCTTTCCTTCCTTGCTTCTTCTCTCCTTCCCTTTTTTCTTTCCTTCTGTCCCCTCTTTCTCTTTCCTTCCCACCTTCTCTTTCATTATTTCAGAGTTGGTAAATTTGTGAGGCATTTCCTAGTATCTTGATCTGTCCAGACATTGTTGATCTTTGTTGCTGAGCCATAAGGTTCTCACTGAACAACTACCAAAAACATGGTCTTATTGTACAGTCCTCCTTATGCCAAACAGAGATGGGTCTCTGCTGACAGATGTCTTTCCTCAGAATGTGCAGATATGCTCCTGTCAGCTTTAGTGAGAGATTCAAAGTAAAGTTTGCATCTTGGAATGAATCTGCCTATCAAGGGTAATCGTGCTTGGGTAAATACTCAGCAAATAAATGATTTCTGCTTCACTAATCCTGGGAATGCAGACTTCGGTGATGCCAGTTCAGAGGGGCCCTTTGAACTGCTCTTGTCAAAACACCATGTGGGGATTCTCCTACCAGGCAAGCACTACCCAACTTTGCCAATTCTTACTCAATATTTTAATAAACATGTTGAGTGGAAATCAACTGGTTAGCGTGCGGAGCTGAACAAGTTTAGGAGCATGATCGACAGAGCAAGGCGAGGACAGGTACAAACTCCCTCCTCAGTTCCCCTAAACAGGGCAGTCCTCTTCCCTCTGACCTGTGGACTGATATCACCCGATCCAAACATGGGAGACACCCGACTCTGGGGAGTGATGGGGACAAATCTGATCTCAGTCCATCCAGCCATTTGCAAATACTGTGGCAATAATCGAAACACATTTCTCAGAGGACATAAATTTTACATGGTGGTTCTTTGAGTCTCGCTTCTGTGGGTAGGGTCTCTGGCAGAACATTGTAGACTTTTGGGCATGTTCAGATTATTATGGCTAAAAGGGAAATGTGGGTTCCCTGCCTACAGCAGCTCTTATGTCCCTGAGGGATTTCCAGTTTTGGGTGATAATGAGTGGAAAATGTTGTGGGGGGGCTTTGGCTTTCAGTGTATCATTCAGGAATTTTCCCTTTTCCAGCAGATGCATTATTTTGAAAAGTCACTTGATGTAGTCAGCTTCCACAGGAAGTGATCTCCCTCACGTGGGACCTCGTACTGTGGTGCTGCCAGCAAGAGAGGGGGGCTATAGTCAGTAGCACATTTGGTGATGGTAAGACAAATGGTTCGCCCCTAGGATTTCCTCTGCAATCCCCTTAGAGAGATGCGTGGGCCAGCTCTGTAACTCGCGAGGAGTGATCCATCATGGTGGTAGATGGGTTTCAGGCTACAGCACAGTCTGGTTGGAAAGGAAGAAGGCCGAGGAAAGAGAAGCAGATTCTCTCCTGGATAAAGGCAGAAAGGCAGGTGTTAATGATTACCTTTATTGTGGATTCTGGGCCCCTGTGTACATGGGAGAACTCAAGTTCTTAGGCCTCCTTTCCTCCAAGCAGATCTTTTGAGGCCTCCCTGGTTTTGCCTCAGAGGGAAGGAGGAAGGTTGTTTTCTGGTAAGGTCAGATTTTAGGTCAGGGTGGAGAATGGAGGGGAATCTGTCTTCTTTCTCAGAGGAGTGAATCTCAGGTTTTAGACTCCCAGCGTTCCCTTGACAATTTGTTCTCTTTCCTCTAGCTCTGCCCTGAGGTTGGAAGGGCCCAGGTAGAGCAGAAGGCTGTCTGCTCAGGGCCCTCCCCTTCAAAATAAATAAGTTACCTTTTTTTCTGGGGCCATCCATTTTTTTTAGTCTTTTCCCACTTCCTGGAATTCTTACCCCCTCCCCCATAGTTTCTGGTGTCTTTGTGTCCTTAGGTAACTCAGACCCCCATTTTTCCTACTATTTGAAGGAAAGCAGTTGTGGGTCTTGCCCCGTCACTTCTTCTCTTTTCCTTCTGTGCTTTTGTCCTCATGACCTCTGGTGCTGCGCTGGGGTTCAGACACTTAAATCCATGTTCTTTTGAGGTCCTCATGGCAGATGCCCCCTTGCAGATGCCCCCATTTCAGCCTCTCTTTTATATTCCAGAGCTGCTCCAGGACCCAGAGTTCTTGCTTTCGTGGTAAGGTCACCCCGATCTTCCTGGTTTCGAATGTGGAGGGCTATCCTTAATGGTTACAGTGGTTCGTGTTTTCCTGAGGCTGGGAGAACAGCATGATAGACTAGAAAGAGCACTGGATTTGGAGCCCAGCAGGAGAACATTTGATTTGTGTCTTCCCCACTTACTAGGAGGAGACCTTGGGGCAGTTCAGGGCTTCTATCTGAAAAAGGAAGAATGATACCCACTTCTCAGACTCATGATGGAGGTTCAATGAAACAATGTACAGACATCCCCTGGCACAAAGAGACATGTGATAATGCTGGTTTCTTTTTCCTGCCCTTTCTTTTTACCCATCCCTGCCCCCTTTGGCTACCACATTTTCACTGGCCTTCCCCATAGGTGGGACTTCACACAGGGAGTAGAGTCTGGCTTTTTCTGTCTTCAGAATTAAAAACAGCACTGCTGTTTGCCCCCGATTGCTGTGACCCACCCTTCCGACACAATTTATCGAGTTATGGTATAACCTGAGTGAATATTGGGGTTTGACACATATATTAAAAAGCGTGTCCTATAGGAACAACAAGATTGGTGAGGATATGGAGAAAAAGGAACCCTGGTGCACCATTGGTGGGAATGCACACTCGTGCATCCACAGTGGAAAATGGGATGGAGGTTCCTCAGAAAATTAAAAATAGAACTACCCTAAAATCTGGTAATTGCTCTACTGGATATTTACCCACAGAAAACCAAAACACTAATTCAAAAGGATATATGCTCCCCAATGTTTAGTGCAGCATTATTTAAGATAGCCAACATATGGCAGCAACCCAAGTGTCCACCAGTAGATGCGTGGGTAGAGAAGATGTGGTGTAGATACACAATGGAACATTACTGAGCCATAAAAAGAATGAAATCCTGCCATCTGCAACATGGATGGAGCTAGAGAGTATTATGCTAAGTGAAATAAGTTGGTCAGAGAATGACCAATACCATATGATTTCACTCATAGGTGGAATTTAAGAAACAAAACAAATGCACAAAG
Source organism: Lutra lutra (assembly GCF_902655055.1). Taxonomy (NCBI): domain Eukaryota; kingdom Metazoa; phylum Chordata; class Mammalia; order Carnivora; family Mustelidae; genus Lutra; species Lutra lutra. The sequence goes on from NC_062290.1 coordinate 26,278,098, forward strand.
GAAAAAAAGAGATAAGCCAAAAACCAGACTCTTAAGTATAGAGAACAAACAGATGGTTACCAGAGGGGAGGGGGGTCGAGGGATGGGAGAAGTAGGTCAAGGGGATTAAGAGCACACTTATCATGATGAGCCCTGAGTCATGTAGAGAATTGCCGAATGACTATTGTACACCTGAAACTAATCTAAAACTGTATGTTAACCCTACTGGAGTTTAAAAAAAAAGTCTCCCGGAGACATTTTCTTTACGTAGTGATGGAAAACCCATCTGTCTCCAGGCAACATGAAGGAGGCTTGGCTTGTGAGCACAGATAGGGATACACTGGCAAACACCCCAGCTGACTCACTTGAATAGCGCGGGACATTCAGGGTCCTTCATGGCTATTGGATAATGAAGTGGTAGAAAGCACAAAGGAATTTCAGGCCATACAGCCAGTCATGACTTGGGATGCAGGGGTGTGGGGGTGTGTGCATTGGTAGGATCACCTTCCTTTTTTTTTAAAAAATAATTTTTTTTATTATGTTATGTTAGCCACCATACAGTACATCATTAGTGTGATCTCCTTGCTGTCGTCTCTCTCCAGCCTAGCCCTTAGTGCCTGAGATCTATGGCCTCTTTAGCAAGTGTAGGCTAAAGCATGCCTTCTCAATGCAGGAACCATCACTCCCAACAGCATGCAAAATGCTTCTGGGGGAACAAAACCTTTTCCTTCTGTGTATAAAGCCCAAGTCTGCCCACAGTATATAAACTGACATGCAGTCTCCCAGTGCTATTAAAATTGCATGAGGACTGTTTAGAGGAAAAGGGTCTACAAACTCTCTTTAGGGGGGGATATAATGAAAACCAGTTTGAGAAACACTGGTCTAAGGCAGTGGTTCTCAACTTCGGTTGCGCACTAGAATGATCAGCGCTGCTTTGAAAATTTCAGGGCCTGGACTGCACCCCAGACCAATCGAAACAAAATCTTAGGGGTTGGTCTTAAGCACCAGTATCTTTAAAATGCTCCACATCATTCCCACATGCCACCTAGTGTGACAAGCCCTGCTGTGGCTCCTTGGTCCTCAGCGTAGTCTGCAGAGCAGCTGTTTCTGTGTCATCTGGGAGCTTGTTGCAAATGCAGACTCTCAGGCCTTCAGGTGATTCTTGAGATTATTGAAGTCTGAGAAGCTCTTGGATAATATTTATCATTAACAAAACCTCAAAACCCTTCAATGCAGCGGCATGGATGCAATGTCAGCACGTTCCTAGGTGTTTGTTTCAGGACCTCATTGCTGGCCTTTGGAAGCAGCGGCCTGATGTATGGGGGTGGATGGCCCAAATCTGCACTGGTGCTCTGATGTATTGAGAAGCCCCGTGATCCCTCAGAAGCTGAGCAGATCGCTTGTTTCCAGAAAGGGGACCTATGTGAGCAAAGGGGTCAGGTGCAGTCAGCCGACATTATGTGAGTAGGATCTCACTTTGAAACCAGTAGTTGGGAGTTCTTGGGCAGGAGATTGATCATGGAAAGTAGAGTTTGGGGCCAGATTCACTTGGCAAGTCTGTGGCATGAAGGAGAGCGGGAAGACTGGGAAGCTGGTAAAACTGCTGGGATCTTGTTCAGGTAATCCGGTGAGGTCTGCCCTCCATACATTTGCTCCTTCGTGTATTCACTCACTCAGCAAACGTTTACTGAGTGGTTGCCATTTGGATTTGACTTGGTGTCGTCGTTATGGGAAAAAAAGGAAGGATAAACATGATAGACATTGAAGGGAGAGCTTTGGAAGTAAGATCCAAAAAAATGTATATATTTATGTTAAGAATCAACTAGCTCTCATCAACTTAAACATACATACTGGCATATCTATTGAAATCTATAGACACAGAAATCTTTTTAAAACATTGCCGAATAGTTTCATAAAATGGATAACTTACAATGTAAGTAAAGACTTAAATATCATCCATGTTAATTTAAACAGACAAACAAAGATTTCCAGAGCATTTTCACTTTCTACTTTAGATGGGCACTGGTTTGAATGAAAGTCTCCTAATTTTTCTTTGCTTCTTGCCACGAACTCTTCCTTGATGGATTGGGAAACATTATTAGGGGATCATAGCTCTGGTGCTCTATCGCTGTTGAGGTTGATTCAGGTTGTAAGCTGATATATTACTGCACCCAAATGTCTGCTTCTTGGTGTTCCTACATTGACTTGACTACTGCAGGGATAATTATTCTTAATTGTAGTTTCATAATTTAACCAATTTTGGGTTACCAGAATAAGGCATTTGAAGCTATTATATGGCTAATGGTTTAGACATTTTCATATCTCTGTCTTTTGGGTGATAAATGTGTAATGTGCTTAATTCTTCCACCAACATTAACTTCTCACATTTAAAATGTTGAATTAAACAATTTAGTGTCCTTGACAGTGTAATAGATTTTATTTAATAGGCAATGTCTAAATCTGGACCTAATTCACCTCATTTTAGTTAATGTAATTTTTCCCACAAGGGGTGTTTGATGTAAATCTATCAGACATGTATGGATCTGTGTGACCTCGTAACGACCCCTCTGGAGGTTACATAAGAATCAGTCATCTCCCCATTTCAACCCTGATGGTGGGGGTGATGGGAAGTGGTGAGAATGATGCCAGATGAAGCAAGGGTATTTTGCTCATTTGTTCCCTTAGTCTTAGAAAACAAAGTATATCCAATAGCCATAAGGAAACACACAATACACTTTAAGTGTTGATGCTAGGACCTATCTTTAATTTTTTCCTAGTATTATGTGTTTACAAGATTTCATAAAAGGTTCCTTAAATTTTCTTCTCAACACCATTATGAGATCGGTCGGGTTTTTTCCCTCTGACTCTTGTAAACCACATACAGAAAGCCCAGAAAGAGAGGACAAAAGAGGAGCGTGGTCAGGCCTCTTATCAGCTGGACATTCACCTATGCTGGGCTTTCTGTTGTGAGTGTAGAGCAGCCACTCTGGGGACAGATCACCTGGGTTCCATACCAGCTGTGCCACTCCCTAGCTCTTCTCTTCATTCATTCATTTGCTCATTCAATACACACCTCTTTGAGCACCATCTTCCAGGAGTGGTGAACTAAATGCATACTAATTATTGACCTCATATAGTCTACAATTGCTTCTGGTGTGTGTATATCAAATGGATGCATCTCTTATCTGTCAAATGGGATAATAATACCAAACTCCTGGGATTGAGGTGAGGCATAAATGAGTGGACAGGTACTCAATAAATGGTAGCTATTTGTGACCCTTTAGCAGGAACTCCTTAAAACTGTATGGATAAACATTGCTTCAAATGTAGGCTTTGATGATATTTTCTCCTTTGGGCTATGAGAAAGAGTGGTGGTACTTCAGGGAATAAGAAGTTAAAGGTGTTTCCTGGGCCTTCAAATAAGGAAACTTTGGGACACCTGGGTGGCTCAGTTGGTTAGACATCTGCCTTCAGCTCAGGTTATGATCCTGGGGTCCTGGGATAGAGCCCCACATCAGGCTCCCTGCTCAGTGAGGATTCTGTTTCTACCCTGTCCTTCTGTCCCTCCCCCCCACACATTGTCTCATTCTCTCAAATAAATGAATAAACATTTTTTAAAAAAGGAAACTTTTCCTTTAAAAAAGGAATAAACTTCCCAGAGTATCTAGGTAACACTGACCACAAAAAAGGCACTCAACAGACTTCTACTGATGAAGAATTTCATTCCTTCAATGGTGAATACGCTGGGATCAGATAAGAAGCTTTGAATTTGTAGACAAAATTGCTCTGTGAGGGTTCAATGAACTAAAAGCAATATAGGATGTCTGCAATTACTGTTTGATCCATGTTTTATTCAGAGTGGTAAAGTTGGCAAGAAACAAGAATGTAAAGTTAGCTGGGCTAATATCAGGAGATGAGATTGGAAAAGTGGGCAGGGTGGGGCTATTGAAAACCTCAAATGGCATGCTGACGAGCCACTGAAGGGTATTAGACAAGGGAATGACATAATCAGATTTGTGTCTTAGAAGTAGCTCTTTAGATGTAGTAGGAGGAAGGCGTGGGGGGCAGGCAGAGGTAATTAACAAGAGTGATGGTAGGGGAAACAAAAGGACTCAGGTGAACAACTCAGGTGAGCAACGATGGCTGAATATAGGAGCAGAGAGGTGGGGATGAGGTCCCAGATATTAGTGACATGAGGAATGGGGAACTATGGTTTGGTGACTGACTTCATGTGGGGGTAAGAGAGAGGCTAAACTTTCTGGTGACTTCTAGTTCTCTCCTCTTAATGCATAGGTAGATAATAGATTGAACTTTATTACTGGAAAAATTAAGGCAGAGTAGGTTTTGAGAAAAAGATGATAAACTGACTTGGATGTGTCTTTGAGACCTTGAGCAAGTTGTTGATGTGTGTGGGGGAGGGTCAAAGCAATTGAGATCAGATGTGTCCAAAGAGAAGGAACACAGGGAAGAACCCCAGGAAACAACACATTTAAGGGATGGGAAGAGTAGTTGGAAGCAGAAGAGGAGCTCATAAGAAGCTCTGTTTCTTCCTTGGTGTCCCCAGTCGTGGTAAATGGCACCCAATCATTCAAGCCCGAAATCCAGATGCTGTCTTTGACTTTACTTTGTCCCATATCCCATCAAAACCTAACCCTGTGAATTCAATCTTCTTTTTTTTTTTTTTAAAGATTTTATTTATTTATTTGACAGAGAGAGATCACAAGTAGGCAGAGAGGCAGGCAGAGAGAGAGGAAGGGAAGCAGGCTTCCTGCTGAGCAGCGAGCCCGATGCGGGACTCGATCCCAGGACTCTGGGATCATGACCTGAGCCGAAGGCAGCGGCCTAACCCACTGAGCCACCCAGGCGCCCTGAATTCAATCTTCTTAATTGTCCTGTGTCCATTTCTCTTTTCCATCCCCCTGACAACTTTAGCTTATCTAAACACAGGTCTCTCTAAACGTGAGAAGATTGTTCTCATATAATTCAGTAGGTTGGGGGTAGAGACGGCAATTCTCCATTTCTAATACGTAGAATTTTGCCTAACAACATCTAATTAGGAACAGTATAAAGGAGTTGGTTGGAGGGATCCTAGCACCCTGATGGTCCACATGATAAATGAATTGGATTTGGTTTTTAGCAAGTGTTAACCACATTCCCCTTTAGCTAGTTCAGTGGCTTGGCATTAGGGATGCTGAGTAGCTTACTTAATTGGCCTTCTAGTCTTGCCAGCTGGACAGACGAATTTAATCTCTCCTTGCGGCAGTGAAATTGTCCTCACCTTAGATATGGGAGTGATTTATAAAAGTAAGCCATTTTTCTTTTAATGTGTTGCACCGATGAAAGGGGTACCAATAGTTTCACAGAGTAATTTTCTGAGATTGCATGTACTGTAAATGCTTATGCTAAATGGAATTGTAATTTCAATGCCCAGCTTTGAATTGGCTACTTGAAGAAATCCCACGACAATTCTGTTTGGGCAGCAAAACAACCTCTTGCTTGAAATCAGCTGGATTCCCATCTATGTATACATACCCAGAAGTGGGATTACTGAGTCATAAGGTAGGTCTACTTTTAATTTTTGGAGGAACTTCCATACTGTTTTCCATAATGGCTGTACTCATTTACATTCCCACCAACAGTGCACAAAGCCTTTTCTCTATTACTACACCAACACTTGTTATCTGTTTTCTCTTTGATAATAGCCATCCTAACAGGTATGAGGTAATAGCTCATTGTGGTTTTGATTTGCATTTCTGTGGTTGTTAGTTAAATTGAGTTAGCCATTTGTACATCTTTTTTTTCTTTTTAAATGTCTATTCATGTCCTTTGTTCATTTTAAAAATCGGGTTATTTCTTGGGGACTGAGTTCTTGAAGTTCCTTATATATTTTAGATATTAATCTCTTATCAGATCTATGGTTTGCAAGTTATTTCTCCCATTCTGTAGGTTGCCTCTCTCTCCATTTTGTTGATTGTTTCCTTGGCTGTGCAGAACCTTTTTAGTCTGATACTGTCCTTGCTTATCTTTTCTTTTGTTGCCTGTGCTTTTGGTGTCATACCCCCCGGAAAATCAATCCAAGACCAATGTCAAGGAGCTTTCTCCCTATGTTTTCTTCTAGGAGTTTTATGGTTTCATGTCTTCATTAGGGTTTTTATTTGCATTTCCTCCTGACTAATGATGGTATAATAAAATTTTAATAATAATAATAATTTTAATTCCAGTATAGTTAACATACAGTGTTGTAGTATATGTACAACATAGTGCTTTTTTTATTTTCTTAGACATGTCTTTATATAGAGCAAAACTTTTAAATTTTGATAAAGTACAATTTATGAATTTTTTTAATAATTTGTGCTTTTAAAAGAAATCTCTGTCTACCCTAAGTCTGAAGATTTTCCAATTTTTTTTTTTTTTGGTAAAACTTTTGTACTTTGAGTTTTTAGCTTGTTTTTTTAAAGACTATGTATTTATTTGTCAGAGAGAGAGAGAGTTCGAGTGAGCACAAACAGAGGGAGAGGCAGGGAAAGGGAGAAGCAGGCTCCCCACTGAGCATGGAGACTGATGCAGGACTAGATCCCAGGACCTTGGGATCATGACCAGGGAGACACTTAGCCGACTGAACCATCCAGGCATCCTGAGGTTTTAATTTAGATCTGTGACTCATACCAACTTAATTTTTGTGTATGCTTTTGAGATTTCTTTTTCCTCCAAATGAAGATCTAGTTGTTTCCAGCCTCCAGTGTATTGCTTTTTAAAATGATTTTTAGGAAGCTTTTAAATAATTACCTTCAATTCTTGCAATTGTGAGGTCATATAATTACTAAATATGTATTAACCATTTATCTCCTGTGAAAGAGAATACATTGCATTTACTAGATCTTTTTTCATATTCATTTTTCCTAAGCACACTTACTAACTCCTTGCAATTAGGCAATTCTGGTTAATTAAATATAAGTGGAAACACATGTGTTGCTTTTATCTGATGGAGAGAAACCCCTGCATGGCATTCCAATTTTCTCTCCCTGTATTAGCAATTAAAAAAGCCTTGTGCTGGAGGACAGAGACATAAGATTTAAGATTAAGGAGATGCCACCACTGGAAGTACCACTTGAAATGTCACCTGAGGCCCATGGTGACATTTGTGTGAGTGACAGTACATTTTTATGTTTTAAGCATCTGAGATTTTAGGATTAATGTTACTGCAGCATAGCTTCCCCTATACTGACTAATATACATCCTTCCCCTTTTTTAAGAGGGCAGATTGCATGGAGCACTGGGTGTTACATGCAACAATGAATCATGGAACACTACACCAAAAACTAATGATGTACTGTATGGTGACTAACATAATATAATAAAAAATTAAATTTCCTGAGGCAATTTTCTAATCAGCTTAACCATCATTTCTTGAAAAATTTCAGGCTAATGTAGCTTTGCCAAAGATAAGGCAACTGAAGGAGTATCTCCATGATCTGAGAGAGTTTGTAAGGACTAGAATAAAAGGACCTCTTATTTGAGGAATGATCTGGGGGTGGGGTGGGAAATCCTCACTGCATATTTGGGAATAGATCATTTGAATGTACAATAACATGATTGTAAACCTTGATGCTTTAGGAGCAGACCACTCTAGTTAGGGGATGGAAGTACATCCCCTATGCTATGCTATGCTATGTCCCTATGGGGACAAAGATATGACCCATATAAGATACCAGGTAACATTTACTTTTTATAAATTACATTTGCTGCATTAGATGTTCATAGGATACTCAGGCCTCAAGTATTTTCTGGATGTCTGAGGGCACAGCTGGAAGAAATCCTACAGAAGGTTCCTAAAGCTCCTAAAATAAATATATACCCTGAGCTTTTGATCTAGTACATTGTACATGTCAAGTATAAAGTCAATTTTGATACTCTGCCATTATCTATAAGACAAAACAGCAGAGTTCAGGGGAACCTCCCTTCCCACTCCTACCTTGTCCCTTTTTCTGTTTCCTAAACAACACATTCATTTTGGTTTGTTTCAAGATTGGCAACATGAATGGACAGTGTCCAGGACGGAAAGTTAGGAGTCGTGGGCTCTGGGTCCAGCACTGTAGTCTGGGGCAAAGTGCTAACTCTTCTTTGGAACTTGGTTTCCTCACTTGTAAATGAATGACTCTGTAATTCCCAGTTGGAGCTTACAAGGGGATATTCATACTACTTATACTGTTTCAAAAAGTCTAGCAGAAATGTTACCTATTTTCTGATGAGGTGGCACAGGCTTAGAAAAACATTACATTTCTTGGCATTTTGGCTCTGAATTTTTGAACTCAGCAGAGTAGCATTAACTATCTCCTGCTAATCTAAAACTGGGTTTGAAAATTATATATGTCTTTAATACCAATAGTAGCTAACATTTATTGAGTGCTTACAGTGTGCTGAGTAGTGGTCTAAATATGAGGCCCAGGGAAATCTTATTTAATTCCCCATAGTACACGACTTTGCCCATACTTTCTGTCCTTCAATTGCTAATTTCTAACTTTTTTGTATCACAGTTGTCTGTCAGACTTGGCTTGCAAGTGGGCCCAAATAATGTAAATGTAGGAGAGTGTATATAATTGTCACATTTCTTTTTTGTAAGAAGTCATTTTGAAGATGATAGTGGAAATCTTAAACCCATGAACTTTTATACTGGTCATCTCTAAAATAAAGATTAGATATATAAAATATAATATAGGAAATAGGCAAATTAAATCAGATTTCTTTTTTTTTTTTTTACTAACTGAAGTGAATTTGTTCATTATAAAAATGAGGACTCTTCTTAGATGTTTAACAAAACAGGAAGAGATAGATGAAAATACACTTATTCCAGAAACTTTAATTAGCTTTATCTTTGGGGCACAGCAAGGTATTTGTTGGATAAGAATGAAGGTAATTGTGGGGAAAAACAGTTAAAATGAAAAGAAAAGAGAAGAAAATCCAGTCATCATAAGACCAAGTCATCAAGGTCAGCCCAGATTTAAGGGACAGGTAACCTGACTCCACCTCTCAGTGGCAGGAAGAGGGAGAAAGTGTGTGGCCATCTCCCATTTACCATAGCGTTCACATAAAAAACAATGGAAACAACTAGCAAGAGATCATTTGTATGATTCCTGACAAATACAGGTAAGAGCCCACAGTAGACACTGGGGTCACAATGTGCTGAGGGAATATGGAGCCAAGAGTGACCCAAGTAAGGTGCTTCGGAGAGGTTCTTGTTCCCTGGGCTGTGTGTTAGAGCCTCCATGAGTCTTTACATTTCCTGGTACTATCCTTAGTCCTTGAAAGATTTGTAATTCATGGCAGAGCAACTCCCAAGTGGATGGCCTTAAAATAATTATATAGCCTTCACAAGTTTCCACCATCATTGCCCATTTTCCCAGAGAAGCACTTTGGAAACTCACTAAATGAAACCAGCCATCCTTTTTACTTGTCGATGTTAAGTGTTACTTGGCGAGGGCAGCTGGCCAAGGGCCATTTCCATGCCTGTGTGACTGACAGACTTTGGAGGCTGCTGGCACTCGAGTAGAATGTCCGTGAACAGACATTCCATCAAGAGGGGAATGTCCATTAAGTGCAACAGGTTATAGGTGACAACCCCTTGCTCAAACAAGCCATCTCCCACCATCACCAGCTGGGCCAAAGTTTGTGTGGAGAAAAGCCTCAGAAAGATACTTCCTAGAGGTGGTGGCAGACAGGCAGCAGACTTTGGCTGCCCCTCAGCTTCATTTCTCTCCTCCTCATTTCTCCTGCTGCCACCACACTCAGCCTCCAATGAATATACTTCCTCTTTCAAGGTCAGGTCTTTTTCCTCTGACCCCTTTTTTTGTTTTTTTTTTTTTGTTTTTTTTTTTTTTTTTTTAGGATTTTATTTATCTATTTGAGAAAGAGTACACACACATGAGAGAGAGTGTAAGTAGGGGGAGGGCTGGATGAGAGAGGTAGATGAGAAGCAGAGTTCCAGGGACCCCACTGGGGGCCTGATCCCAGGACCCAGAGATCATGACCTGAGCTGAAGGCAGATGCTTAACCAACTGAGCCACATAGGCATCCCTTCCTCTGTTCTCGTAAGGTTAGCTGAGATAGGTCAACATCTTCTGAATAAACCTTATTAAGGAGCATAAGACAAGAAGAAATCATCCTAGAAAATATGAGTCATATAACAAACCCCAAGTTCAAAGGTGTAGTCAGTTTTCTAGGCCTCCAGACCAGTCAGTCCATCACCAGCTGAATACCACCGAGTAATCTGGAACATGGAGTGAAGAATCACCCAGCCATATCCTGCCTTAATTCCTGACCCACAAAATCACATGGTATCCACAAAATGGTTGTCACTTAAACTATTGAGTTTAGGCATAGTTCCTTACATAGCAGTAAGTGACCAGAACAACTATCTAATCAACTCTAAGGTCTTAGACACTACTGGATTTTCTTTATTTTATTTTCATTTTAACTGTTCTTTCCCTACTGGTATTAAGATAACTACAGTCTAGTTCCAGAAGGCTGGGTTCAAGCTCCAAGCTGCTATTTTGTTCCTTCTCTAACTTGTTTTTCTGATTCCCAGGCAATGTGCTTGTGTACCACATTATTTGGTTCTCTGGGCAAAAGACAAAGACACATTAATGCTGACAAATATTTCCCCTTTGACTTGACTTTAACCCCTATGTTGTGTGTTGGTCATTGCCGTGTTTATGGCCAGTGGCAGGGTTGTGAAGTACCTAGGTATAGCAGGCCCGAGCTACTCAACACGAAGTTTACTTCTTCTAAAGAAACTAAAGACACATCTTCCCTGGTTCCCAGAATGCTGTAGGTATGTGGGGTTTAGCATGGTCATTGGGGGTGGGGGCTCTGGAATCAGATTACCTTTCCACCTGATTCCAGCTGTATGACGTTTGAGCCTTCATTTCTCATCTGTGAATGATAATAATGCATGTTTCATAGGGCTCTTATACGAAGTGAGTAGTTAGGTAGAGGGCACTTCAGGACAATTCTCGCCACGAAGTCTTAAGAAATGTTAGTTGTAACGATGATGAGTACAGAAAGCCGTGACTATGCTCTAACTAACGTGTATGGTGTCATGAGGCCTTTCTGGGCGGTATGTCCGGGAGGGTCAGAGCTTTCCTTCCTCCAGAGAATAGTCATTGTTCCTTGCTCTTCAGAAGTAGGCAGTTTCAAATAGTGTGTCACAGACTCTCCGTGGTATGAGAGGGATGGGAAGCTGGAGGATAAGGAGGGGAAGAAGGAAGTTGACATTTAGACTGTCTGCTTTGTGCTAAGCCTTATGATATATATATATGATATATTAATCTATATCAGTATTGATAAATATTAATATATATCAGATATTATATACATAAACTCTACCTTATGGAACTGTCTCAGCCACAATGTGAGGCATTATGGTCCCCTCTCCTCCCTTTACAGTTGAGGAAATTGAGGCACAGAAAGTTTGAGTAGCTTGCACAAGTCACGTAACTAAAAATGATGGGGATAGGATTCTAACCCTGAGTGTCAGGCTGAAAATCCTGCTTTTTTTCCTCCCTGCCATCCTGGAGAACAGGGTTCTCTAGTGCGGTGTGGAGAGCATGAGGGCCTGATGTCTGTCCTGATCTAGCTGGGAAAATGATCCAACTCTCAGAATAAAGGGAGGAGAGACAAAAGAAAGCAAAACCCGAAACCAAACAAAGCAGAACAAAACACCTAAAGACACCCACCCACACACACACACACAAAGCCCTATTTACTCTCTATTCTGGGTGATGCTGGGCTGTTTCATGCTCTCTAGGACAGCCCAGCACAGCGACAGGTAGAGTAGAATGTAAATAGATCTTTCTGAAGTCTCCAGTATTTGGAGTATAGCTACAACTTTAAAAGCATGGATTCTGAAATGTCTCCGTTTAAAATTCACAGTTTCTTTGCCCAACTATGATATTGACAAAGGTTGGGATGAGCCAGGAGCATTATTTTTCTAAGTCAAGGTATTTTTTTGTTTGTTTGTTTGGGGGAGGCTTTTTATGTTTTGTTCTGCTTTGTTTTGTTTAGTTTTCTCAACTGTAAAGGGAGGAGAAGTGTACATCATGCCACACCCTCTTGCTGAGACAGAAGATTCCAGAAAGCATTTGTCTCTCTCTCTTTCTCTCTCCCTCCTCCAGATTTTACAGCTCTCCTTGGAGGTTTTTCCACTCAGATGTTGTGGATCCCCCCCCTCTTTCTTTTCCTCCTGATTCCACCCAACAAGATCCAAAGCTACTTATTTTTCTGGGTGTGTCCGGAAGCTCCCAACCTTTTTGCTCAGCCTTTGGATGTTTTGACAACCTTTCCTGCCAGCTAGTTTATCACAGACATTTGGGACATTTTCTCCCCAATGTTGCTGGAAAATGTGGCGAGAACAGCCTAGAGTCACCCCAGAGAGCTCACTCACCAGCTGGAAGGGAGATGGGGGGAATGATGCCTGACAATATTGAGCCCCCAGAAAAATCTAGCTCTTCTTTTCATCTGGTCCATATTCTGCTCCTAGTCACTGGGAGCCTATGTCTACCTTCTTTATGGTGGACCCCTCATACAGCTGGAAACCTGCTCTGTCTGCTGTCAGCAGCAGACAGCAGAGGGTGGGACACGTCTTACCTATTGTTGAAACACCTACACATCCTCCCAGAGGAGAATCTACTCTTTAACCGAGGAAAGGACACCTGGAATGGGGTTAAGAGGATGGGATTTATAATTAGAGAATCTGGGTTTGAATCTTGCCTTTTGAGACTGAATTCCTTGACAGTTTCAATAAACCAGTTTCAATAAATGGTTTTGTAGGAAGTGAAATATACTTTTCACCACCATGTCCTCTTACTTGGAATGATATTCTGGTCTACCCAGCAAATCCTTTCCATTTGCCAGTGGTGGAATCTCACATCTGGGGAAGACATCACTGCCAGAGGAGAAGAATAAGGCTTCTATCTGCCTCCCATTTTTCAAATCCATGCAAATACATCTCAGAGGCAGAACTTAAGTGGATTCCAGAATGTTTGGGGCACAGAATTGTAGGAAATGTGGTTTCCAGGCTCCCAACCGTTGTATACAGGGACACCCAAAAGCAGAGTCAGTTAGAGATAAGGGTTCAAGTGCAGGGAGTTTGGGAAGTACATTCATTTCGTGTTGGTGTTCTACCAAATTACCGCAAACTCGGGGGCTCACAAAACACAAATTTGTCTTTTAATTCTGAAGGTCAGAAGTCTAAAGGGAGGGGCGCCTGGGTGGCTCAGTGGGTTAAAGCCTCTGCCTTCAGCTCAGGTCATGATCTCAGGGTCCTGGGTTCGAGCCCCGCGTCGGGCTCTCTGCTCAGCGGGAAGCCTGCTTCCCTCTCTCTCTGCCTGCCTCTCTGCCTGCTTGTGGTCTCTGTTTGTCAAATAAATTAAAAAAAAAAAAAAGAAGTCTAAAGGGAGTCTTATAGGAGTATAATAGATTGAATTGTGCCCTCCTCCGAAAAAATATGCTGAGGTCCTAACCCCCAGGACCTTAGAATGTGACCTTATTTGGAAATGGGGTCTTTACAGAGGTAATCAAGTTGAAATGGGGTCATTCGGGTGGACCCCAGTCATTAAAAAGACTATCTTTATAAAAAGGGAGAACTTGAATACAGAACAAAACAGAATACGGAAAGAAGACCATGTGATCACACACAGGGAGCAGATGGCCATGTGACTAGGAGGATGCAGGTAAAACCCAAGGAGTGTCAAGGACTGCTGGCAAACACCAGCCGCTGGGTGAAACAAGGAAGAGTTCTCCCCTAGAGCCGTCAGAGAGCATGGCCCCAGCAACACTTTAATTTTGTACTTGCAGCCTCGAGAATAGTGAGACAATGGGTTTATGTTGTTTCAGGTCACCTAGATTGTTCAAACTAAATTTGTTTGTAATTTTGTTACATCAGGCAAAGGAAACTAATACATGGGGCTCAAATCAAGGTGTCAGTAGTCTGCATTCCTTCTGGAGAGTCTAGGAAAGAATCCATCTCTTTCCTTTTCCAAGTTGTAGAGGCTTCCTGCATTCCTTGGCTCATGGCCACATCACTCACATCTCTGCTTTCATTGTCCCATCTCTTTCTCTCACTCTCCTGCCTCCCTCTTGTAAGGACCCTTGTAACTACCTGGACCTCTCTGGCTAACCCGGGATCTACAACTTAAAATCACATCTGCAAAATTCTTCTACCATATTCATAGGTTCCAGTAACACAGTCACAGGTTCCTGGGGTTAGGACACAGACATACATGGGGACCATCAGTCTGCCTACCACAGGGGGAGATGCCAGGAAGCAAGCATGGGAGAGAGGGTAGAGAGACAGGAAGGAAGAAAAGCCCAAGAAGCAGTGTATCTGCAAAATCATAAGTGAAAGCAACAAGGCACTGGTTCTGTCAGGACCTCCTCCTGATTCACCTCCCAGATGCCCCCAAAATTGCCTACCTGAAGCTATGGGGATCTGGGACACTCCCTCCCTCCTCCCCTTTGCTTGAGGCCTGTGTCTGGGAGTATCAGCCTCACTTTCAGGCTGCATTTTCATGCTGGCTGAGGAGCCTGCCAGGACACCAGAGAAAGCCTTAGGCATGTTCTCGAAGTGGGACATTGTCAAACTCATCCGGAACTATTCACTGAAACTGTGGATGAAGTCAAAGATGGGCCAAGGGAACATGATGCAGGACATAAGAGGCATCTGTGACAAAGTGAGTGCTTGATGCTGCTTGCCAAAAGTCCACATACTATCCAGCACACATATCTCTGGTAACTGCTTAGAATTTGAGATTTGATTTTAATCAAGATTTCTATTTCTATATGGCCTATTTCTAATCTACCCCAAACTTATGTGTTTCTTGTTCAATAGTTAAGCTTGGGGAACTGTTACCTAGCATGGCTGTCTTGTTGAAGGCACAGGGCAAGGCTTGTGATGTGGCTAGGGGGCAAAGTCACTTCTGTTAAGATGGATATTATTAGTGTCAATCATCAGGTAATAAGCAGGTCAGAGAACAGGGTTTTGTAAGAAGTCCGGGAAAGGGTCACAGAGGCAGGGAGAGTAGCTCTGGGCCACTGACAAATGGAAAGGATTTGCCGGGTAGACCAGAATATCATTCCAAGTAAGAGGACATGGTGATGAAAAGTATATTTCACTTCCTACAAAATCATTTATTGAAACTGGTTTATTGAAACTGTCAAGGAATTCAGTCTCAAAAGGCAAGATTCAAACCCAGATTCTCTAATTATAAATCTCATCCTCTTAACCCCACTCCATGTGTCCTTTCCTCGGTTAATGAGTAGATTCTCCTCTGGGAGGATGTGTAGGTGTTTCAACAATAGGTAAGACGTGTCCCACCCTCTGCCGTCTGCTGCTGACAGCAGGCATTCTGGAGGGTTTTTTTTTTTCACTCTTTTGATTATTTCCCTTGCTGTACAGAAGCTTTTTGGTTTGATGTTGTCCACTTGTTTATTTTTGCTTTTGTTGTCCCTACTTTTGGTGTCATACTCAAGAAATCATTGCTGAGACCAATGTCAAGGGATTTTTGCGTATGTTTTCTTCTAGTAGTTTTAAGATTTCAGAGCTTACATTTTAGTTTTTAATCATTTTAAAAAAGATTTTATTTATTTATTTGACAGAGAGAGATCACAAGTAGGCAGAGAGGCAGGCAGTGAGAGGGAGAAACATGCTCCCCGCTCAATAGAGAGCCCAATGTGGAACTCAATCCCAGGACCCTGAGATCATGACCAGAGCCGAAGGCAGAGGCTTAACCTACTGAGCCACCCACGCACCCCTAGTATTTAATCATTTTGAGTTAATTTTGGTGTATAGTGTAAGATAACAATCTAATTTCATTTTTTTTAAAAATGTGGATATCTAGTTTTCCCAACACTATTTATTGAAGAGGCTATCATTTCCCCATTGTGTATTCTTGACACTCTTTAAAAAAATTTTTTTTATTAACATATAATGTATTATTTGCCCCAGGGATCCAGGTCTGTGAATTGTCAGTCTTACACACTTCACAGCACTCACCATAGCACATACCCTCCCTAATGTCCGTAACCCAACCACCCTCTCCATACTCCTCTCCCTGCAGCAACTCTGAGTTTGTTTTGTGAGATTTAAGAGTCTCTATGGTTTGTCTCCCTCCCAATCCCATCTTTTTTCATTTTTTCCTTCCTTACCCCCCAAACCCACCACTTTGCCTCTCAATATCTCATATCAGGGAGATAATATGATAATTGTCTTTCTCTGATTGACTTACTTTGCTCAGCATAATACCCTCTAGTTCCATCCTCAGCATAATACCTTCTAGTTCCATCCACATCATCACAAATGGCAAGATTTCATTTCTTTTGATGGCTGCATAGTATTCCATTATATATACACCACATCATCTTTATCCATTCATCTGTTGATGGACATCTAGGTTATTTCCATAGTTTGGCTATTGTGGACATTGCTGCTATAAATATTTGGGTGCATGTTGCCCTTTGGATCACTACATTTCTATCTTAGTCGTGTGATTCATAGGGTAGCTCTATTTTCAACTTTTTGAGGAACCTCATGCTGTTTTCCAGAGTGGCTGCCCCAGCTTGCATTCCCACCAACAGTGTAGGAGGGTTCCCCTTTCTCTGCATCCTTGCTAGGATCTGTCATTTCCTGATGTGTTAATTTTAGCCATTCTGACTGGTATGAAGTGGTACCTCATTGTGGTTTTGATTTGTATTTCCCTGATGCCGAATGATGTGGAGCACTTTTTCACGTGTCTGTTGGCCATCTGGTTGTCTTCTTTGCAGAAATGTCTGTTCATGTCCTCTGCCCATTTCTTGATTGGATTATTTGTTCTTTGGGTGTTGAGTTTGAGAAGTTCTTTATAAATTTTGGATACTAGCCCTTTATCTGATATGTCATTTGCAAATATCTTCTCCCATTCTGTCAGTTGTCTTTTGGTTTCATTGACTGTTTCCTTTGCTGTGTAAAAGCTTTTGATCTTGATGAAGTCCCAATAGTTCATTTTTGCCCTTGGTTCCCTTGCCTTTGGTGATGTTTCTAGGAAGAAGTTGCTGAGGCTGAGGTTGAAGAGGTTGCTGCCTGTGTTCTCCTCAAGGATTTTGATGGATTCCTTTCTCACATTGAGAGTCTTTCATCCATTTTGAGTCTATTTAAGTGTGTGGCATAAGGAAATGGTCCAGTTTCATTTTTCTGCATGTGGCTGTCCAATTTTCCCAACACCATTTGTTGAAGAGACTGTCTTTTTTCCATTGGACATTCTTTCCTGCTTTGCTAAAGATCAGTTGACCATAGAGTTAAGGGTCTATTTCTGGGCTCTCTATTCTGTTCCATTGATTTATGTGTCTGTTTTTGTGCCCGTACCATACTGTCTTGATGATGACAGCTTTGTAATAGAGCTTGAAGTCTGGAATTGTGATGCTGCCAACTTTGGCCTTCTTTTTCAACATTCCTCTGGCTATTCGAGGTCTTTTCTGGTTCCATATAAATTTTAGGATTATTTATTCCATTTCTTTGAAAAAAAAAATGATGGTATTTTGTTAGGAATTGCATTAAACATGCAGATTGCTTTAGGTAGCATCGACATTTTCACAATATTTGTTCTTCCAATCCATGAGTATGGAACATTTTTCCATTTCTTTGTGTCTTCCTCAATTTCTTTTGTGAGTACTTTATAGTTTTTGGAGTACAGATTCTTTGCCCCTTTGGTTAGGTTTATTCCTAGGTATCTTATGGTTTTGGGTGCAATTGTAAATGGGATCGACTCCTTAATTTCTCTTTCTTCTGTCTTGTTGTTGATGTATAGAAATGCAACTGATTTCTGTGCATTGATTTTATATCCTGACACTTTACTGAATTCCTGTATGAATTCTAGCAGATTTGGAGTGGAGTCTTTTGGGTTTTCCACATAAAGTATCATATCATTTGCAAAGAGTGAGAGTTTGACTTCTTCTTTGCTGATTTGGATGCCTTTAATTTCTTTTTGTTGTCTGTTTGCTGAGACTAGGACTTCTAGTACTATGTTGAATAGCAGTGGTGATAATGGGCATCCCTATTGTGTTTCTGACCTTAGGGGAAAAGCTCTCATTTTTTCCCCATTGAGAATGATATTTGCTGTGGGTTTCTCATTGATGGCTTTGATGATATTGAGGTATGTACCCTCTATTCCCACACTGTGAAGAGTTTTGATCAAGAAAGGATGCTGTACTTTTCAAATGCTTGTTCAGCATCTATTGAGAGTATCATATGGTTCTTGTTCTTTCTTTTATTAATGTATTGTATCACAGTGATTGATTTGTGGATGTTGAACCAAACTTGCAGTCCTGGAATAAATCCCACCTGGTTGTGGTGAATATTCCTTTTAATGTACTGTTGGATCCTATTGGCTAGTATTTTGGTGAGAATTTTCGCATTCATGTTCATCAAGGATCTTGGTCTGTAATTCTCCTTTTTCATGGGGTCTTTGGTTTTGGGATCTGGTTTTGGGATTAAGGTAATGCTGGCCTCATAAGATGAGTTTGAAAGTTTTCCTTCCATTTCTATTTTTTTGCAACAGTTTCAGGAGAATAGTATTAATTCTTTAAATATTTGGTAGAATTCCCCTGGGAAGCCCTCTGGCCCTGGGCTCTTGTTTGTTCTGAGATTTTTTTTTTTTAAAGATTTAATTTATTTATTTGACAGAGAGAAATCACAAGTAAGCAGAGAGGCAGGCAGAGAGAGAGGAGGAAGCAGGCTCCCTGCTGAGCAGAAAGCCCGATGCAGGGCTCGAACCCAGGACCTGGGATCATGACCTGAGCCGAAGGCAGCGGCTTAACCCACTGAGCCACCCAGGCGCCCCTGTTCTGAGATTTTTGATGACTGCTTCAACCTCCTTACTGGTTATGGGTCTGTTCAGGTTTTCTATTTTGTCCTGTCTCAGTTTTGGTAGTTTATATGTCTCTAGGAATGCATCCATTTCTTCCAGATTGTCAAATTTGCTGGCGTATAGTTGCTTATAATATATGCTTATAATTGTTTGTATTTCTTTGATGTTGGTTGTGATCTCTTCTCTTTCATTCATGATTTTATTAATTTGGGTCCTTTCTCTTTTCTTTTTGATAAGTCTGGCCAGGGGTTTGTCAACCTTATTAATTCTTTCAAAGAACCAGCTCCTAGTTTTGTTGACTTATTCTACTGTTTTTTTGTTTTCTATTTTATTGATTTCTGTTCTAATCTTTATTATTTCTCTTCTCGTTCTGGGTTTAGGCTTTCTTTGCTGTTCTTTCTCCAGCTCCTTTAGGTGTAGGGTTAGGTTGTGTACTTGCAACTTTCTTGTTTCTTGAGAAAGTCTTGTATTGTTATATCCTTTCCTCTCAGGACTGCCTTTGCTGAGTCCCAAAGATTTTGAACAGTTGTGTTTTCATTTTCATTTGTTTATATGACTTTTTTTCAATTCTTTTTTAATTTCCTGGTTGAGCCATTCATTCTTTAGTAGGATGCTCTTTAGTCTCCATGTATCTGAGTTCTTTCCAACTTTCCTCTTGGGATTGAGTTCTAGCTTCAGAGCACTGTGGTCTGAAAGTATGCAGGGAATTATCCCAATCTTTTGGTACCAGTTGAGACCTGATTTGTGACCCAGGATGTGATGTATTCTGGAGAATGTTCCATGTGCATTAGAGAAGAATGTGTATTCTGTTGCTTTGGGATGGAATGTTCTGAATATATCTGTGATGTCCATCTGGTCCAATGTGTCATTTAAGGCCTTTATTTCCTTATTCATCTTTTGCTTGGATGATCTGTCCATTTCAGTGAGTGTGGTGTTAAAGTCCCCTACTATTATTGTATTACGGTCGATGTGTTTCTTTGATTTAGTTATTAATTTGTTTATATAGTTGTCTGCTCCCATGCTAGGGGCATAGATATTTAAAATTGTTAGGTCTTCCTGTTGGACGGACCCTTTGAATATGATATAGTGTCCTTCCTCATCTCTTGTTATAGTCTTTGGCTTACAATCTACTTTATCAGATATAAGGATTGCCACCTTGGCTTTCTTTTGTTGTCCTTTAGCATAGTAAATTGTTTTCCACTCCCTCTCTTTAAATCTGGAGGTGTCTTTGGGTCTAAAAAGAGTTTCTTGTAGATAGCATATCGATGGGTCTTGTTTTCTTTATCCATTCTGATACTCTGTGTCTTTTGATTGGGATATTTAGTCCATTTACATTCCGGGTAAATATTGAAAGATATGAATTTAGTGCCATCGTATTGCATGTAAGGTGACTGTTACTATATTTTCTCTCTGTTCCTTTCTGGTCTGTTACTTTTAGGCTCTCTTTTTGCTTAGAGGACCCATTTCAATATTTACTGTAGGGCTGGTTTGGTGTGTGCAAATTCTTGTAGTTTTTGTTTGTCTTGGAAGCTTTTTATCTCTCCTTCTATTTTCAGTGACAGCCTAGCTGGATATAGTATTTTTGCTATTAGTATATATGCTATTCTGCATACTTTCTCATTTAGTGCTCTGAATATATCATATTGCCAGGTCTCTGTGGATAGGTCTATTGCCAATCTAATATTTCTACCATTGTATGTTACAGACCTCTTCTCTCGAGCTGCTCTTAGGATTTTCTCTTTGTACTGAGACTTGTAAGTTTTACTATTACTTGATGGAATGTGGACCTATTCTGATTTTAAGGGGGAGTTCTCTGTGCCTCCTGGATTTTGGTGCTTTTTCCATTCACTAAATTAGGAAATTCTCTGCTATAATTTGCTCCAATATAGCTTGTGCCCCTCTTTCTTCTTCTTCTTCTTCTGGGATCCCAATTATTCTAATATTGTTTCATCTTATGGTATCACTTATCTCTCGAATTCTCCCCTTGTGGTCCAGTAGTTGTTTATCTCTCTTTTTCTCAGCTTCTTTATTTTCCATCATTTTTTCTTCTATATCATTAATTCTCTCTTCTGCCTCATTTATCCTAGCAGTAAGAGCCTCTATTTTTTATTGCACCTCATTAATAGCTTTTTTGATTTCAACTTGTAGATTTTACTTCTTTTATTTCTCCAGAAAGGGCTTTCACTTCTCCAGACAGGGTTTCTCTAATATCTTCCATGCCTTTTTTAAGCCCAACTAGCACCTTGAGAATCATCATTCTGAACTCTAGATCTGACATATTACTTATTGATTACATCCCTAGCCTTCAGTACTGCCTCTTGTTATTTTTTATTTTATTTTTATTATTTTTTTTGTTGTGAGTTTTTCAGCTTTGTCATTTTAGCCAGATAAGCATATATGAAGGAGAGAATAAAACACTAAAAGGGTGACAAAGACCCCAGAAAAATGTACACTAACCAAATCAGAAGAGACCCCAAATGGGGGGGGGGAGGAAAAAGGGGGTAAAAATAAATGAAAAAAATTAAAAAAAAAAATATATATATATCGGATTGATGAATAGAAGAGAGCTACCCACTTGATTTTGGGTGTATTTTTGTCTCTTAGAAGAAACTACCTCCCAAAATTTTAATGAAAGAAAAACTTATATATATACAAAAATAAGGGTAAACATGATGAAGGGATGGAATATGACCGTAAAGATGAAAATTAAAAAAAAGTTCTAAAAAATGAATTGATAAGATAAGTTGGTTGGAAAAAGAAAGAAAAAACAAGTGGAGAGAAATTGCTCAGGGTGGAGACTAGAACAAAGCCCTGTGCTAGATTTAGGGTATATTTTGATCTATTAGAAGAAATTTTATCCCAAAATATTTTAGAAGGAAAAACTGTATATGTATATGAAAAATAAAGTTAGATACAATGAAGAATAAAATATGACTATACTAATGAAGGTTTAAATTTTTTTTTTCTTTAGAAAGGTATTGTTAAGATAAACTAGTTAAAAAATGTTGAAAGAGGAAAGAGGAAAAGTTAAAAAATTAGAATAAGAAAAGAATAAAATTAAAAAATTTTTTTAACTTTGCAAGACTACAGAATCTTGGGGAGAAAGCCATGAATTCCATGCTTTGCTTTCCCCTCCTCTGGAATTCAACTGTTCTCCTTGATCAGTGAATTTGGTCTTGGCTAGATGTTCTTGCTGATATTCTGGGGGAGGGGCCTATTGTAGTGATTCTCAAATGTCTTTGCCTGAGGTGGAATTGCACCACACTTGCCAGGGGCTGGGCTAAGTAATCTGTTTGGGTTCACTCTCAGAACTTTTGTTCCCTGAATGCTTTCCGTAGAGCTTTCGAGGATGCAAATGAAAATGGAGGCCTCCCATTTTCCAGCCCAGAGAAGTAGAGAGCTCGGTGCCCCACTGCTCAGCGTGCCCTTGGAGGAAAGTGCTCAATCACTCCTGTCTCCCTGGTCTCTGGCTGTGCTCCAAGCTCACCCGGCCTGTGACCAAGCATTTCTCTCTCCAGCACATGTCCCCATTTGGAGTCTCCAAAACCCAGCAGATTCCTGCCTCTGGAGAAGGAAGTTGAGTCTCCCTGGATCTGCCACTTGTGGAGTCCCTGCTCAAAGAGCGGCCCGACTGTCCCGCAGATCATAGTTTAAGATAAGCCCAAGCTGCGTGCTCACTCCTCAGTTCCATCTCTGTAGTTGGGTTCCCCACTCTGACACCTGCAAGCTCTGCCACACTCTGACAGCCCCAATCCTTCTGTGACCCTGCAGGATCCGAGACCACACTGTCCCCATGAGGGCTCCACCCCACTTAGCCTCTGGAGCGATGTCTCTCAGTGGAGCAGACTTTTAAAAGTTTGAATTTTGTGCTCTGTTGCTCCACCTCTTGCCAGGAGCCGGCCCCACCCCCCGCAATCTATCTTCCCATTGCTTTGGATTCACTTCTCTGCATGTCCTACCTTTCAGAAAGTGGTGATTTTCTGTTTCTAGAATTGCTGCTCTTCTTCTCTTCGATCTCCTATTGGGTTTGTAGGTGTTTGGAATCGTTTGATAACTATCTAGCGGAACTCCTGCGACCTGATGTGATCTCAGTCTGCTACTTGACTGAGTAGCAGTTATCTTGACTCTCCGCCATCTTGACTCTCCTCTCTATTCTTGACACTCTTGTTGAAGATAATTTTACTGTACAAGAATGGGTTTATTTATGGGCTATTTTGTTCCACTGATAGGTGTCTATTCTTATGCCAGTACCAGACTGTTTTGATTACTGTAGCTTTGTAACATATTTTGAAATCAGGAAATGTCCTCCAGCTTTGCTTTGCTTGCTCAAATTTGCTTTGGATAGTTGGGATATTTTGTAGCTCCAAATGACTTTTTGGTTTGTCCTTTCTATCTCTGTAGACAATGTCTGGGATTTTGATAAGGGTTGCATTAAATCTGTAGGTCATTTTGGATAGTATAGCCATTTGAACAATATCAATTCTTCCAATCCATGAACAGATAGATTCCCATTTATTTAATTTTTAAAATCAGTGTTTTATAGTTTTCTTTTTGGTTTTATTGTAAATGTGAGTGTTTCCTTAATTTTCTTTTTAGTTAGTTTGTTGTTAGTGTATAGAAATGCAACTAATTTTCTTAAAAGATTTATTTATTTATTTAGAGAGAGAGTGTGTTTGCATGGGGTGGGGAAGGGGGGCAGAGGGAGAGGAAGAGAGAATCCCAAGCAGACTATGTGTGGAGCATGGAGTCTGACAGGAGGCTCGATCTCTTAGGACCCTGAGATCACAACCTGAGCCAAAACCAAGAGCTGGATGCCAACCAACTGTGTCACCCAGGCACCCCATGCAGCTGATTTTTATATGTTGATTTCAATTCTGCAACTTTACTGAAATGGTTTATTATTTCTTTTTTTTTAAATTTTTTATTTTTTCATCGTAACAGTATTCATTATTTTTGCACCACACCCAGTGCTCAATGCAATCCGTGCCCTCTACAATACCCACCACCTGGATCCCCCAACCTCCCACTCCCCACCCCTTCAAAACCCTCAGATTGTTTTTCAGAGTCTATAGTCTCTCATCATCACTAGCCATCAGGGAGATTCAAATTAAAACCACATTGAGATACCAGTTAGAATACTTACACCAGTTAGAATGGCCAAAATTAGCAAGACAGGAAACAACATGTGTTGGAGAGGATGTGGAGAAAGGGGAACCCTCTTACACTGTTGGTGGGAATGCAAGTTGGTGCAGCCACTTTGGAGAACAGTGTGGAGATTCCTCAAGAAATTCAAAATAGAGCTTTCCTATGACCCTGCCATTGCACTACTGGGTATTTACCCCAAAGATACAGATGTAGTGAAAAGAAGGGCCATCTGTACCCCAATGGTTTATTATTTCTAACAGATTTTTTTGGTGGGGGGAGTAGAATCTTCAGGATTTTGTACATACAAGAGTATATCATATGCAAACAGAGATAGTTGTACTTTTTTCCCATTTGGATGTCTCTTATTTCTTTTCTTATCCTATTGCTCTTGCTAGGACTTCCAGTACTATGTTGGATAGAAGTGGCAAAAGAGGGCATTCTTGGGGCACCTGGGTGGCTCAGTCATTAAGCGTCTGCCTTCAGCTCAGGCCATGATCCCAGGGTCCTGGGATTGAGCACTGCATGGGACTCCCTTCTCAGCCAGAAGCCTCCTTCTCCCTCTCCCACTCCCCTGCTTGTGTTCCCTCTCTTGCTGTGTCTCTATCAAATAAATATATAAAATCTTAAAAAAAAAAAAAGGAGAGGGCATCCTTGCTTTGTTCCAGATCTTTCTAGATCTTAGATAAAAAGCTATCATTTTTTCACCATTGAGCATGATGTTATTTGTAGGCTTGTGTATATGGCCTTTATTGTGTTGAGGTAAGTTCCTTTTATACCTATTTTTTGAGAGTTGTTATCATGAAAGGGGGTGTTGTATTTTGTCTAATGCTTTTTTGCATATATTAAAATGATATAATTTTGTCTATCATTCTGTTAATTTATTTATCATATTTATTGACTTAGTTGCATCTTGCATCCTGGGATAAATCCCACTTGGTCATGGGGCATGATCCTTTTCATGTGCTATTGAATTTGGTTTGTTAATATTTTATTGAAGATTCTTGCATCTCTGTTCCTCAGGGATATTGGCCTATAGTTAGTTCTCTTTTCTCATGGTGTCTTTGTGTGACTTTGTTGTCAGAGTGATGCTGGACTCACAAAATGAGTTATGGAATGTTCCCTCTTATTTTTTTGGAAGTGTTTAAGAAGGATTGGTATGGATTCTTTTTTTTTTTTTTAAAGATTTTATTTATTTATTTGTCAGAGACAGAGGGAGAGAGAGTAAGCAAGCACAGGCAGACAGAGAGGCAGGCAGAGGCAGAGGGAGAAGCAGGCTCCCTGCCGAGCAAGGAGCCCGATGTGGGACTCGATCCCAGGACGCTGGGATCATGACCTGAGCCGAAGGCAGCTGCTTAACCAACTGAGCCACCCAGGTGTCCCTGGTATGGATTCTTAAAGGTATGAAATAATTCACCTGTGAAGCCATTTGGTTTTGGGTTTTTCTTTCTTGGGAGTTTTCTGATTACTCTTTCCATCTCCGTATTTGTTATGGGTATGTTCAGGCTTTCACTTTCTTCCTGATTTAGTTCTGGTAGGTTGTATATTTCTAGGAATTTTTCCATCTCTTCTAAATTGTCTAATTTGTCTCCAATTGTTCATAATAGGATCTTATGATCTTTTTTATTTCTGTGGCATCAATTGTAATATCTCCTCTTTGCCTTTGGATCTTATTTATTCAAATATTCTCTCTTTTTACCTTAGTTTAGGTAAGGGTTTGTTGTTTTTGTGTTTTCAAAAATCAATTCTTAGTTTTATCATTTTCTTCAGTTTTTAAAATTCTCTATTTCATTTATTTCTGCTCTAATCTTTATCACCTTTTCTTCTGCAAGTTTTGGGCTTGTATTATTCATTTTCTAGTTCCTTGAAGACTTTTTTTTTTTTTAAAGAGAGGCAGAGGGAGAGCAACTGTGCTTGCATTGAATGAGGGGGAGAGGGTCAGAGGGAGGGGAAGAGAGAGAATCGCAAGTAGGCTCCACGCCCAAACTGAAGCCCCAGGATGCGCTTGATCCTATGACCTTGTGATCATGACCTGACCCAAAACCAAGAGTCTGATGCTTAACCGACTGGGCTACCCAGGCACCCCATTTCTAATGCATCTTTAATAAAAATTTAATGCATATATGTTTTTCTGTATAAACTACGTTTGATGCATTAAGTCACGATAAGCTATTAGCAAGGGGAAAAGTAGTAATTACTTCTTTAGGTTGGGTGGTTTGCTAGCACGTGCGTGTATATAAAGCAAATGCATGCTCTGAAATCCACACTAAAAAAATTAAGAAAGCACAATTATCGATTAACTCAGTGAGCAAGCCTGGTGCACACATTATGCCAAAAAGATATTCCTCAGGACCATCTGCACCAGTGGTGTGGTTGCAATCACAGAGCAAGCATGGATTGAGAGGATTTGGTAATCAGATTGAGTTGATCAAGGGAAAATTCTGTGATTTCACACTCGCAAAGCCTCTTAAATTAGAATTGTAGTTGGCAATCACACGGCTACTTTTCTTTGCAGTCCCCATGCCAGAAGAACTTTTCCTACTTTGATCCAGGACTCAGAGTATCTGATTTGGGAATGCAATCTGCTTACAGGATTTTGTGGCTTTGCTTTTATAATAAAAATTAAAACTTATTTCAGCTAGATAAGAAAAATCTTGATAAGGCCTTAAGGAGTCTTGGAACCCTATTTTGTTTTTGTTTTTGTTTTAAGTTTTCTTGACCATTTTCTTGAAGGTTACTTGAGTTGCCATAACATTTGCATTTTCACATCTTGAGTGACTTGTATAATTTTTACCAGAGTGGATAGAAGTTACCAGAATACAAATAAATGGAAGAAAGGGACATATAGGAAAGTAAACAACACATATGATATAGCACTTAAAACTCTGAATAGTGAGAGAATGTGCTTATTGGACGAGGGAACTCATATTGTGGGACACAAATGACCATTGGCCAAGGGTGATATAAGGTATTGTTACATTTTTTTAATGTGTTACATTTTAATTATTTTATTTTTTAAAGCATTTTTCTTAAAGATTTTATTTACTTATTTGTGAGAGAGAATGAGAGAGAGAGCAAGTGAGCCCACGAGTAAGGCAGAGGACCTAGGAATTTGCTGTCAGTAAACAGGGAGCCTGATGTGGAACAGGATCCTGGGACCCGGGGATCATGACCTGAGCAGAAGGCAGATGCTTAACCGACTGAGCCTCCCAGGCACCTGGATACGTGTCACATTATAGCTCTTTGGTGAGAGCTCTGGAGAGCATTCAGATTATGAGAAACAAACAGTGTGTTGTAGTAGACTGAATTTTATCTTATACATGCACATGATAGGTAATATAAATATTATCTATATACATTTAAAAATATATACTTTTTTTGTCATATAAGCTTTTTTTGTAATTAAAGAAATGATTTCAAATACGAATCATATTTTAACAAACTGTTGGGGTAGGTGTATGTAGCTTTTCCCTCCTAGGACACAGCAGTTTTGCATTCTCAACTGGCTTTTGCCACTGATCCTAAATTCTGGACTGCTGTCAGCTCAGAACACTTGTAGTTAAGCTTATAGAAACATCCAGACAAGGCCCGTTTTAAGTAGGGCATGTGAGCTGAGTTGTAACAAATCTGGAACCCAGTGAGGAAGAGCTGACCGGCTCAAGTGATGTGTGTGGACAGCTTTGGAGGAGGGGGATTTCCAGGGAGAGAGCAATGGTCTCGACTTCCTGATTCACCCAGCTGCGGGCAGGAGGTACTCTGCCCATAAACACAAATACACCTCTGTCCCTTTAAAAAAAAATCTTTTCTGTTTTCACTTATTTTTGTTTGCTTATTGGTTAAAAACAGTAACATCAGAAAGCTATGAAGATAATTTAAAATGAAAGCAATTAGCAAACAGGCTGCCCCAAACTGTTTAGATTCTTTCCTTCTAATTCATTTACTCTTGGGTTTCTCTTTTTTGAAGGAATTCAAATGTGAGTGAGTGTTTTTGTTGGCTAATGGCTGGAGAGTAATGGACAGGGAGTTTAGGAAGCTTTCTGGACTCTATTCTCAGCCTATTCTCTGACTTCACTGTGCAAAGTAGTAGTTACCCTTACGTTATCTAAGTGCGGGGTTTCAGGTTTAGCATCCACAAGCTGCACTCTGGTTTTTATGCTAATGAGTCACCACAGACCTGGAAGAACCACCCTGAGTAGCCATTCATCCCCCTGAAATCTTACTTTGCTTCTGAACTTTGTATCTCAGCCACAGGGGCGGACCTGGGACAGCATCCCCTGGAGGTGATCTCCCTTAATGTTTTCCTTCCTTTGGTTTTAGAGTAAACTATTACCTTGAAAAATTCTAGCTCCGTCTTACTGGAATTAAGGAGGAAGCTTTCTGTGGCTGGCACGGCAGGAGAATGAGGAGGTGCTCAGTGCAAGGGCTGGGAGGCCAAGCTTGCTTTCCAGGTTCCCAGTTTGGAGCAGGGAGGCTGGGAGGGAGAAGGGCGGAGGGCAGAGGGAGTGGGCAGTGATGGGGAGAGCCCAGGGTGCTGATCCCGCCTCACAGGACGGTTCCTAGTATGGTGGTAATTTAATGATGCTCACTGAACACTGGTATAAAAAAGGAAGAAGCCATTCTTCTTCAGATCTTTTTTCCTGGAGCAGGTTTCATGGAAAAAATAAGGCAGCTTGTGATATTTCGGTGTTGGAGCAGAGTCATTCAGGCTCACTGAGGCGAGCGGCAGTGAATGCTGGGAGAATTCCTGTTCATAACGTTGCGTTAAAACACTGCGTTCCTTCTGTATCTGTCCACGCCTCTCTTCTGGATTGTTGATAAAGGACAATATTTAGGGGCACCTGGGTGTCTCAGTGGGTTAAGCCTCTGCCTTCAGGTCATGATCTCAGGGTCCTGGGATGGAGCCCCGCATTGGGCTCTCTGCTCAGCAGGGAGCCTGCTTCTCCCCCACCACACCCGCCCCCACCTGCCCCCACCTGTCCCCACCTGCCCCCACCTGCCTCTCTGCCTACCTGTGATTTCTATCTGTCAAATAAATAAAATCTTTAAAAAAAAAAAACCCCAATATTTAAAAAGTAAAAAACACTGTTTCCATACAAATAGGTAGTTAAACATATGTAAAAGATCTAGCTAATTAATGAGGGTCCCTGGCGGGCTGACCAAGCAGATACAAAGGCAGGGATCAGGGCTGATGTTCCCATCTAATTGCCTATCCACACTTGTATCTGCGACACACACACACACACGCATGTAGTGGGTGGGATCACCGGCACAGGTCTATGCAAGATTAATGCAAAACTGGGGAACATCCTACAAGGCAATGAGCTACAGGTTATGAGACTGTGGTCTCTACCAGACAGATTATCATTTATTCCGACTACAGGTTGATATGTAACCTTATCCCGGCTGGAACTATATCATAGTCAATGGGGAGTCAATGTTCCAGGCCCTACCGCACGGTTGGCCACCCGCCTGCAGCTACTCTGTGTAGCCTGGGGTCACAGCCCTGCCCTTTCATTTAGCCTGGCCCCTCGGGCTGTTTTCTCGCTGGGATGGTCACCTGAGGCAGTGCATGGCCCTTACAGAGTAAGGTTTTCTGACTCCTTGTCTAGAAACCAAGTCACCCGCCCCTTCCATAAGCTGCTTAAGAGATATTCTAGGGGCGCCGGCGTGGCTCAGCTGAGCGGCTAACTCGTGATTTTGGCTCAGGTGGTGATCTCAGGGCTCTGGGAAGAAGCCCCCAGTCGGGCTCCATGCTCAGCACCGTCTGCTTCTCTTTCTCCCTCTCCTCCTTCCCCCACCCCCATCATGTTGGAACTCTGTCAAACATGTAAATAAAATCAGAGGAAGAAAGGAAGGAAGGAAAGAAGGAAGGAAGGGAGGGGAAAGGAAGAAATGCTCTAGAATGAACCTGAGCAGAGTTCTGACTATCTGACTGCTCTTACTCAAAATTTATTCCAAATTTCGAGATGGTGACAGTAGAGAAGTGTGCTGCTTACACCCATGATGCTGCCCCACAAAACTCACTGGAATGTTCTCGTTGCTGTGTTCACCTTTGCATCCCAAGCACAAGGGAGATCTGATACATGGTATGCACTGGACAAATACAGGTGTGGAATGTTATTCATTATTTAACCAATTCAGTAAAAAAGTGACTCCTCTGAAAATTTCATTTTTGTGAAAATTCCATTTATTTTCAAAAATACATCTGTTGCATAAGATCTTTGTAGGTATGTATTTAATATTGTGTGAGCAGGTTATAGTGTGTGTTCAGCATATTAGTTAACTTTTCAATGAATGTTCACTTTCTTCATCCTTTTTTCTTCCTTGAGTCGATAATTTCAACTGCCCAAATTGGATGCTGCTTTCTTCTGCATACTCAGGTCTGCTCTTCAACCCCTCTGTGGCTCTTGCCTTTCTGGGTGAGGCAGGATCTTCATGCCCTGATAATGCTTCTGGTTGGGTCCCTTGTGTCCTCACAGGTCATGTGGTTTTGAGCTGCTAGAAACAGCCAGTTCTTCTGGACCCTTCTATGCAGGTCTGCTCACTGCACAGCCTCGCCACACCGCAAGCTGCCACTTGGTTCCTCCCCTGCTTCTGCCAGAAGCTACTCCTCCTCCTGGTATAGATACCTCACACTTGCCAGTAGGATGGCATTCAGTGGAAAGGTGGGAAAGGAGACCCAGCTTTCTTCCTGTCTTATTTGGTAGAGAGTATCAAAGCTGTGTGTGTGTCTCCTGTCTCCATGTCTTAGAGCGCTGGGTTGAGTGGCATTTGCAGTGTTTACTTTTGTTGACTTTCCCTTTGCACCCACACACTCACACACCCACATCAATTTCAGATACAGGTTAACGTTTGGAGATTTATCTTTGTAACACTGCTAGGCTTTTCCACCAGCTCAAGCTTGTCTCAATGTCCTTTTCTTAAGAATTCTTTCCCTCAAAATTCCTAGGCTTTCATGGGATAGAATTTTCTGGAAGGCCACACCCTGTTGGCTTATCAGACAGGCTCAGACAGGTCTCCCCCAGCACAAAACAAGCTGACTATACCTTCCCTCAGCAGCCTGAACATCTGAGGACATACCTTGCTTTCCCTTAGTTTCCATCAGACTTTATTCAGACCATCTGGGAGCATCAGTGACTCATTTCATACAGCGGAGAGCCTGTTTGTATTGTAATTAACTCAACTTATTTAACATATTATAATGTATTCAAGGTTTCATATGGTTGCCATGTTTGCTCAGAGACATTTGGGAACACAGTATATCTGTGTACGCAATACTTGTCATGTTCTGACGGGTCATATTGGCCAAAAGAAGAGGTAACAGTGGATCGTGTTTAGGCAAAGATTTTGTTCCAAGCCATCAGCCACACAGTTGCAGGGGGGAAAAAAATGCCTGTAAATAAGTACAAATAGGTTATGAGTTTTAATCCATGATGATGAATCTATAGATTTTACACTGAAAAAGTAAAAAAGGACCTCATATCAAAAATAAACATTAGCTAAACCCTCTGACAGGCTTTTCAAAAGACTTTTGAAAAGAAAAGTTAACAATTCCATCTTAAAGCCAACCCTGCAAACTGTATCACATAGCATTTGACATGTTCCAGTCACTGTGTTAAGCACGTTACAAATATAAACTCATTGAGCCCACAGAACAGCCCTGTGGTGTAAATACTTTTAGGTGTTGTTCCCTAGGTCACATCTAGACAGGCTCTCCGGTTCTTTGGCAAACATGCACTTTTGTTTAGAGAAACACGCCATGACATTTATTTTCCATTAAAATATATGCATAATTTCAAAATATGTCTGTGGGTCATGATTTTATCCATCAGTGACCGGTGAATTAATGCGGTTTTTCTCATCATGATTTGTAAGCCAATCAATTATTTCCATAATGGTTCTCATAAGTTTCTTAGCAGACTTATAGGGCTTGTGAAATAATTTTATATTTGTTTTAGAGAAGAGCAAATATCAGGATAATCCATCATTTTTCAGATTAACTGAGCTAATGAAGAGAGTCAACATCAAATAAGCCATTGGAAAGAGCAGAATCAACACAGTGACTTTTCAATGAGCTGACCCCTCAAAACCTGCTCATGTGCCCGGGCCCGCTGGAAGACGCAAGCCATCCCCGGGCCCGTGGAAGACGCAAGCCATCCCACGGATCCATACATCATTCATATGCATCATTCCTTATATACAGTTAATGGTGTGCATATGGCCTGGATTTTCTGTTTTGCTAACCATTCAGCCCTCATAAATATACCCATGATGGTTAAATCACATGCCCTGATTTTTATTTCGGAAGCCGTGGCCACTCTATGACGGAACAAGTGTCCATAAACACTATTAAGTGTCAGCATAATTGAGGCAAACTGGAAACGTGTCCCAGCAGTAATCATTAACTTGCACTAATTCTTTAAAAACACGACACATGAAGCAAAATCTCCTTTGCAGCCTAAGCTGCAACATGCAAAAGACTTAGGTCAGTGTTTCTGAAATGGGATCCTGAGGGGAGCCCGAAGATGTCCTCTGTGAGGATAGAGGGACGAGGGGCATGAGGGCTGAGCGTGCGTTTGCCTCACAGGTCCCAAGTTTCTCAGAAATTCAGGCAGCATGTATGGGGCTGCTTTCGTCTTTAAAAGAAAATTTGGCCCCTTTTGCAGATTCACTTCTTATCATCTTTTTGCATGGCAAATATCTTTGGCAATTCCGCAAATACGCCTTCTGCCAGAGAAAACATTAAAGTGCCACGAAGAACAAAAACAAGCACAGGACCATATACATTCTAGAAGTGTGTATCACTGGGCACGTTCATTTTCATCTCTGTTCACCTGGTAAGCCAGGTGGTATAAATATACGTTTACCTCTTTACATGTTGTCAAGAGTAGAGAGGAAAGGTTGGGTGTTGGGTGGGGGACAGGGGAGGCAAGTGGAGATGGGTTTGGGTTCTGATTTCAGCAGATCATGAGCCTCGGTTCACTGGGTCCCCCATATGTCATTTAACCGTCCACAAATAGCTGAGAGGAGGAGAGCTAGGAACAAGGGAGCAGGCCCCTTGAGCACTTTTCCTTCAGAATAGGTTTTTCAGTAACTGCAAACTAGTAAGTGAATGTGGTCATTCCTAAGCCCTGAGGCATTCCTTACATTTGGAAGCAGGGAGACTGTGAGCCCCGGGGAGCGTAATTAACCAACGCAGAGACTTCCAAAGTGCCGGGCACTGTTCTGAGTAACTACGTAGACTTACGTAGATCCCCGGCAATAGAAGTCTGGTTTCAGCACTGGTGTGATAAGCATTTTGTATCTCCTTCAGAGATGGACACTAAGGGGTGATGCTTCTCTGGGCTTTCTCCCTACCTGCCAGGGGGTCCCAGAATGCCTTCTTACAGAAGCTGATGGTGGCCCCAGTTATTATTAGTGGAACTGAATGAGGGGTTATCTATTGGATATCTGCACAGAGTTGCTGCCCTGTGAAAACGAGAAGAGGAAACAGTTCTTGAGTTACCACGAGATATCCTGAGAGATGTTCAAGTTCACGGGTTAGATTCAATTCTGTAGCAAAGCCCAGAAGTTTCCAAACCTAGAGTTTCTTTGCCTAGTTAAACTAGGCTTTCTTCTTTTTATAGTCCTCAATATAAATTGCCTTGTGATTTTTTTCCAACCTAAAGTAAAAAATGTTCATTTGTTTAAAAAAAAAAGAAAGAAGGATAATCAGAAAAACATAAAGAAGAAAGGAAAAATTCCCTGTAATCTACCACCGAGAGAGCAGAGCTTTGAAATTTCACTGTTTATCCTCTTGGACTGTATCCCCCCATGCATTTATAGGCATATACAAATACACATACTAGATTAAAGTTTGGGGGAAAATGGGACAGCCTTACAAATCCTGTTTATCTTGATGCTTTCACTTACTACATTGTGGACATTTTTGCATGTCAGTAGGTCTGGTTTCACCTCTTTATTTTCAATCATCACAAAGTGCTTCATCATGTGTCTGTTTTCCAATTTACTTAACAGGTCCACTACTGAATGACACGTAGGTTGATTTATTTACTGATTTTGATTTACTGCTCTTTATTTTTTGATTTATTGTTCTTTATTTTTTGATTTATTACTATTTATTTTTTGACTTATTGCTATTACAAAGAAGCCTGGAAGAGTTAAAGGCACATCTATGTACATGGGATCCTTGAACAACGTGGGTTTGAATTGCATGGGTCCACTAGTAGGCAGATAAAAACTGTTGCAGACTGTATATGTATTTTTCTCGTCCTTATGGTTTCCTCAGTAGCCTTTTCTTTTCTCTAGCTTACTGCATTGTAAGAATACAGTCTACATCAAAGATACAGATGCAGTTAAAAAAGGGCCATATGTACCCCAATGTTCATAGCAGCAATGGCCACAGTCACCAAACTGTGGAAAAAGCCAAGATGCCCTTCAACAGACAAATGGATAAAGACGATATGGTCCACATATACAATGAAATATTACAACTCCATCAGAGAGGATGGATACTCAACTTTTGTATCAACATGGATGGGTCTGGAGGAGATTATGTTGAGTAAAATAAGTCAAGCAGAGAAAGTAAAATATCATGTGGTCTCACTTACCTGTGGAGCATAAGGAATAACATGGAGGACATTAGGAGAAGGAAAGGAAAACTGAATTGGGGGAAATCGGAGGGGGAGATGAACCATGAGATACTATGGACTCTGAGAAACAAACTGAGGGTTTTGGAAGGGAGGGGGTGAGGGGATGGGTGAGCCTGCTTGTGGGTATTAAGGAGAGCACATATTGCATGGAGGACAGGTGTGGTGCATAAACAATGAATCTTGGAATGCTGAAAAATAAAATTAAATTAAAAACTAAAAAAAAAAGAATATGGTCTACAATAGATATAACATACAAAATATGTGTTAATCAACGGTGTATGTTATCAACAAGGCAGATGCTGGTCCCAGTAGCGCAGATGCAACAGTAGGCTATTAAGTTTTTAAGGAGTCGGAGTTATATATGGATTTTTAACTACATAGGGGCTTGCGCTCCTAACCCCCGTGTTATTTGGGTCAAGTGTACTTCTGCATTTCCTCAGAATAAATTCCTAGAAATAAAAATCTTTGATCAAAGAATGTGTCCACTTTTAAGAATTTTAGTGTATTGTATCAATTTCCATGTCCCTCCCTCACCTAACCCTGTGGAAATTGGACTGTTTTAACTCTCACCAGCAGGGTAAGTTATTTCCCCACATAGTTATCAACAGTGGGTTCAGTAATGCTGGGTATTCACTCAAATTCTTACCAATATGTAAGTAAAATAAACAAACAAATAAATAAAATGATATTTCATTGTTTTAATTTGCATCTCCTTATTCTATACTTCAATAGTCAAGTTGCATTTTTTTCTTAGGTGTGTTTACTAGTAACTTGTATTTCCTCCTTTGGGAAGTGACTGATCAAGCCCATTTCCTATTTTCCTTTTATTTTTGGATATATGCTTTTTATATATTAAGAACATGAACTCTTTGTCATGGATTATGTTAAAACTGTTTTTCCTACTTGTTGCCTTAGATTTATTTATAATTTTTCTAACCATATAAATATTTACAATAGGTCAGTCTTTCCCTTTAGCTTCTGCATTTGCGCTCAAGCTTATGAAGATCTTCTAAGATTATAAAAACATTTACCTATATTAATTTTACCTTAAAAATTTAATCTACCTGGAATTTATTTTGGTACAGGACATAAGGGCTGATCTAGCTAGTGTGGCTGTATTTTCACTAGTTAACCCAAATTTTTTTGTGCTTTGGAAATGTTTAATTTTTTTAAGCGAAGGTGGAAAAACCAAGATATTGTAGTTTCCAGGCAAAAATGAAGTCAAGGATAATTCATAGCATTAGAACCACATGCTGTTTTCTCATCGGCAGTGCTGAATTCCTGACCTGTCCATCCTGTTCTTGTCTGCTTTGTCACCAATGCCACCTTTCTCTAAAATCTGGAAAAGTTTTCTTCTTGGATCAAAGCCTTGATGTGGCCATGGGAACATCATGCTCCCCTTAACAATTAAATTGATATGTCCTTGGCACCAGTGAAAAAAAATGAAGAAAGCAGAAAATCTTTCTTCTGAGTCTCATAGAAACGAAGCAACCAAACAGATAACTGGCCCCCGCCCAACTTGAAAAGCCTTGTGGGAAGGAGAGCTCACCAGGCTACAGAGAGTGATGGAGGCTGTCTTTGTGTCACTTGCACACACCTCGTTAACTATCATGGCAGCCAGTTGGGTGGATCTCAGCTTGTCCCACAGCCTGTATCAAGTTCAGGATGTCTGGAAATATCAAACTTGGGAAGAGATCATGCAAAACCCTGCCTGATGTAATGGAGTGGCATTGGGAGATTTCTCTCTCATATCTAGCTGACTTAGGCTCATTGAATTAAGCTCGATCCCCTCTGAAAATGGGTGTCAGCAGCTTGCTCTTCTCTGCACCGTGGGCTATGAAGTCTCAGACATGCCCTCCACATTACTCCTCTTTCACAAGAGAAGCTCTGCTATTTGGATAAATAGCCTCATGATCGGAAATGAACGTGAGAGGGACAACAGATTGTGGTACCAGACTTTCCAGAGGCCCTGGCAAACCTTTCCTTTTCTTTTGAATAGAGAATAATTAAAAACTTAGAATGTCCCATAGCTTTTCTTGTCTCTGTTTAAAAAATAGAACCTTATTTATTAATTAAAATCTATTCTAAATTCCATTGCAAAAGAATGAATATTATCTGTACTTCATTTATTAAGCTAGTAATTCGAGCAATGTTTATTGAGCATATATTGTGTGAAAGGACAGAAACTAGGATTTGTGTCTGTAAGGTACTGTGCTAGATGCTTTTAAGCTACTTCGTCATGTCATCTGCTTGAGAATTGTAGGAGAGAGGTATGAGGTACCGATGTGACATGTGGAGAAGCCAAGGACTGAAGAGGTTAAGTGCTTTGTCCAAGAACACTCGGCAGACATGTGCTGAGCCTGATTTAAATGTATGTATCTCAGAGTTCATGGCCCATTTGTTCTTCCTACTCTAGCAGTGAAGACTCTTTTGAAAATTATCTTCTTGGGTGCCTGGGTGGCTCAGTTGGTTAAGCAACTGCCTTCAGCTCAGATCATGATCCTGGAGTCCTGAGATTGAGTCCCACATCAGGCTCCCTGCTTGGCAGGGAGTCTGCTTCTCCCTCTGACTCTCCCCTTTCTCATGTTCTCTCTCTCTCTCACATTCTCTCTCTCTCAAATAAATAAATAAAATCTAAAAAAAAAAAGAATCTTGGTTAAAAAAAAGAAAATTATCTTCTTATATCTCTCTAATTTAATTAACTTTATTGTTGGAGAACATGATCTTTGTGATAGCTATTCTTTGAATTTGTTGAGGTCTCCTCTGTGATGTAGGACATGGTCTCTTTCTATAAATATTCCATGTTTACTTGAGGAGATGGTGTGTTCTCTGCTAGTGTGGGGTTCCATATATCCATTAGATCAAGCTTGTTAACTTGGTTATTTAAAACTTCTACATCTTTACTAAACTTTGGTCTGATTCATCTGTCAGTTTCTATTAGAAATGCTAAAATCTCCTGCATGACCTGAGCCAAAGGCAGACGCTTAGCCAACTCAACCACCTAGGTGCCCCCCTTCTGTGTAGTTTTGTCTTAGGTATGCTTTTTCATAACCAGCACAGATGTTTTATTTTTAATGCATTCAGACAAATGCTGTCTTTTAATAGCAAGTTTCACAGTGAGCACTGTTGGGTTGGACTTCGTTTTTGCCACCTTATTTCATGATCTTTGCTGCTCTTTTACTTTGTTCCTTTTCTCTCCTTCCCTGCATTTGAACGACTGACAAACTTTCCTCTCTTCCCCTTCACTTCTCTGTTGGTTTAGAAGCTAAGGAATGCAAATGACAGTATAGACAAAAGGTTGATATCCAGGATCTATAAAGAACTCCTCAAACTCAACACACACAAAACAGATAATCATATCAAAAAATGGGCAGAAGATATGAACAGACACTTCTCCAATGAAGACATACAAATGGCTCTCGGACACATGAAAAAATGTTCATCGTCACTAGCCATCAGGGAGATTCAAATTAAAACCACATTGAGATATCACCTTACACCAGTTAGAATGGCCAAAATTAGCAAGACAGGAAACAACATGTGTTGGAGGGGATGTGGAGAAAGGGGAACCCTCTTACACTGTTGGTGGGAATGCAAGTTGGTGCAGCCACTTTGGAGAACAGTGTGGAGATTCCTCAAGAAATTAAAAATAGAGCTTTCCTATGACCGTGCAATTGCACTACTGGGTATTTACCCCAAAGATACAGATGTAGTGAAAAGAAGGGCCATCTGTACCCC
Source organism: Lutra lutra (assembly GCF_902655055.1). Lineage (NCBI taxonomy): Eukaryota > Metazoa > Chordata > Mammalia > Carnivora > Mustelidae > Lutra > Lutra lutra. The sequence goes on from NC_062290.1 coordinate 26,316,502, forward strand.
AATGTTTATAGCAGCAATGGCCATGGTCGCCAAACTGTAGAAAGAACCAAGGTGCCCTTCAACGGACGAATGGATAAGGAAGATGTGGTCCATATACACTATGGAGTATTATGCCTCCATCAGAAAGGATGAATACCCAACTTTTGTAGCAACATGGATGGGACTGGAAGAGATTATGTTGAGTGAAATAAGTCAAGCAGAGAGAGTCAATTATCATATGGTTTCACTTATTTGTGGAGCATAACAAATAGCATGGAGGACAAGGTGAGTTAGAGAGGAGAAGGGAGTTGGGGGAAATTGGAAGGGGAGGTGAACCATGAGAGACTATGGACTCTGAAAAACAATCTAAGGGGTTTGAAGCAGCAGGGGGGTGGGAGGTTGGGTGAACCAGGTGGTGGGTATTAGAGAGGGCACGTATTACATGGAGCACTGGGTGTGGTGCAAAGACAAGGAATACTGTTATGCTGAAAATAAAAAAAAATAAAATTGAATAAAAAAAAAAACCTAAAGATTGCATTCCACTTCATTGAGCGGTTACTTACCCTTCATGTAGGAACGTAATTCCAGCAATCCTGCTTTCTCATACTGGGGCAGGTCACCGCCCCCAGAGGTGACACAAATCCCAGTGTGACAAGTCAGTGGCTGTCAGTCCATGTTGGTGTTCTGTCTGGAATTTTGGTTTTCCCTTCTGTACAGTGTCTGTCCACACAATATGTGTCTATTTCCCAGTCCTTCTCTCTCTGCTTACCTATCGAATCTTCTCTCCCTCTTCTTGCCTACTCCCCCTTCTCTTCGGTTTCTGGTCCACAGACATGTTTCTCTTGGGTTGGTATCTAGCTATTACTTCTTTGCTTTACTTAAAAAAAAAAACAAAAACAAAGACAGGGGCACCTGGGTGGCTCAGTGGGTTAAAGCCCCTGCCTTCAGCTCAGGTCATGATCTCAGGGTCCTGGAATCGAACCCCGCATCGGGCTCTTTGCTCGGCAGGGAGCCTGCTTCCACCTCTCTCTCTCTGCCTGCCGCTCTGCCTACTTGTGATCTCTGTCTGTTAAATAAATAAATAAAATCTTAAAACAAAACAAAACAAAACAAAAAAACTCCCCCTGTGCGGTGTTGAGGGTCACAAAGGTGTGTCAGGACTTGAAGTGGCAAAGCTGTCCTGGCTGGGAGCCCCCAGCACGGTGCCTGGTCTTAGGAGGAGCCCTCTGAGTGAAAAGTGAAAGTCTTCTGTTGTGTTTCTTAGGTGTGACTGACTCCCTATCCTACAGTTCTTCATTTTTACCTCTGACCGTGGGGTACTTACTCTCAGGGAAGTCTTTAGCACAAACCACCGCTCTGCAAAAATGACAGGGTGCCCAGTAGCTGCAGCTCTCGGGCTTGCAAGCGGAGGTCAGATAGTATTTCAGCCTCTGCTCTCCGCTCAGCAGGTGCCTTTGGGAAGTGCAGAACCCCCGCCCCCTCTAAGGCGGTTCTTTCCTAATAAGTGAGTTATGAAGGGTTACTGACACTTTTCATAGTGTTTGTAAACCACAATAACCTTGTTGTTAGAATTTACTGATGTCATTTTCAGAATTCTTACCCAATAGCCTGGTTGCTATGCAGAAAAGCAGTTTTTCCCATTCCCAGGTGTGCACTGATCTTCAAAATTCTCCTGGCGCTTGGGCCCTGGTCGGAGAAGTTGGATATGTCTTGCAGTAGATTTCGCTCCGTGTTTTGTTTTATTTTTTATTTTTTAAAAATATTTTATTTATTTATTTGTCAGAGATAAAGCACAAGCAGATGGGAGTGGCAGGCAGAGCAGACAGAGAGAGAAGCGGGCTCCCCCACTGAGCAGGGAGCCCAACACAGGGCTCGATCCCAGGACCCCAAGATCATGATCTGAGCCAAAGGCAGACACTTAACTGATGGAGCCAACCAGGTATCCCCTACTCCGGACTCTGGAGGGATCCCAGATCTTTTGTCACGAATTTTGTTCCTTTATATTCTATCTTCAAAGTGAATCTAGGTAGAAACACCAGAACAACCTCTGTATCTTAATGGAGGTTCACAATAATAATAACCAAGAGAACTGCAGAAAACTACTAGATATTAATAGGAATATACAGGTAAGTGTCTAACAATTGGCTTTCTTGATTTATTCATATTTTTCCATTTTTAGTAGTACAAATACTTCTCTGATGGCAGATTTCAGGCAATCAGTGCATCAGTTTCACTGAATATGGAGCTGGGAAGAGAGCTACCTGACACTGTCTCCAGGATCCCCGGGCTCACACTTCACGGGCATCACATAAAAGAGGTCATTGATATGTATATTCTAATTTCTAGTGATAATTTTGAAACCAGATTTTCCAAGTTCAAAGAATAATCTATCAAACAAGTATCTGGCAGGCCAACAGTGGCCACGAACTTACAGTCTTATTTTGAGCGTAGACGAGTCAGTAGCTGTAGGAGAGAGCAGATCGGAGGGGCAGATGACAAAGCCTGTCTGCAAATTCTTCAATCTGAGACCCATAAAGATGAGTAGCTCCTACTCTGGAGATGTTCTTTTGAAGAGGATATCTCACTTGTATTTAGAGAATTGCAAGTGGTGTTTTCAAAGATATTATTGTGGACACTTGCATGTTTTCCATTTTTCCAAGGTGTAGTGTCTTATGTCTGTTAGAATTTGGGGTATCTTTGCTTTGGTTATCTTACCAAACCTGGCATTTGTTTGCCTTTCAAGAGCTGATCTGTAACCAAGTATATTCCATTTTTATGGTTCTTATATTTGCTATGACACTCAGTCTTGTAATCTGGTATAATACTTTGGCATTCGTGGCCACCTTAACTCATCAATCAATAACTTTTGGAGTTATGATGGAATGATAAATTTTACATTTTCTTTTCATTTGAGAATGTCATAGCATTTTCCTGAACTGAAGTGAACATTGCTGTTACCGACAGTATTTTGTGTTACTTAACGAAGTGGCAGCCTGGAATCCATTACCTACTCCATTGCATTTTATATGTCTAGTAAAAATTTGGAGAAAGATAAATGTGAAATCTTATTTTGCACTCCTGCTTTCTTTTAGAGCATTTGGCTCTTAAAAGAGGTAGGTAACCAGTATCTGTGCATCGAACCAAATAGATTGGTGAACTTTTACAACTTTATCTTGAATGTTTTAATAATCCTTTTGCACAATCTTTCTCTTCCCTTCTCCCCCTCCCCCCACCTTTTTTCTTTTTTTTTAACAGGTTGCCACAGTGACTACCCTGGGGTGGTTGGGTTTTTTTCCCAATGTCCCAGATTGAATTATGCTAAAAATATAAATATGGAATTTGCCTTCAAGCAAAAGTAAACCATTTCCAGTAGCAATGTTTTGTTTCATTTTCAATGTTCACAGATAACATGCATTTTCATTGATTCCATACACCACACTTGATGGAATACAAAATTGGAACCAGCATCAGAATCTAAGTCGACATTTTCCCAAATGGTGGTTCTCAAAATGTTCACCTAGAGACTTTAGTAGCTCTAGAGTAAAAGATGTGTGCTCTGATCTAATAAGTTTGGAAAATGCTACTGTCTTTTCTCTTGACAACTTAAAATACTTATTTACCCATTAGAGTTGGTACTCTGCTACTTAAAAACAAACAAACAACAACTAACAAAGTCACACACACACACACACACACACAATGTATTTGTTTAATCTAATGTTTACCAAATATTTTGGGAGAATTTTTTTTCATACTCTGTCTATAAATACCTTTGAAAGGAGGTTCTATGGAATGCCAGTTTGGGAAGTTTGCCCTTGACCCATCTACCAATGCTGACCACATGCAGAATCTTCTAGGTTTTATTGTATTTACGATGGAAACATGGAATATTTTTATACTATTTAAGCAAGAGGCCCGAAGTGGAAAACACAAAACAAAATTCATCCTAAGATTGACTCAAATTATTCTTGGATTCATCCATGAACACTTTGGCAAACTGAGTTGAACATGAATAAGACTGTGTTTTACTAAATAAAATTTGAGAACACTTTTGCCTCTTGTAACACATTTCACGTGCATGGACGAAGAGAAAATTTTGCACATATATTTGTCTCATAGTAAGAATTATGGCAATCGGCCTGCTAAGTCTTGCCCTTGTTATTGCATATTATTATTTATCAATGAAGTTATCAGCAATGCAAATTTGTATATGCATCTATATGGTGTTGCAGGGAAGACTTAATTGAGCAGTTATAACTTGTGAATACACACTGCACAAGACTAGAAACATCAAAGAGCTCAGATGCCTTGGGAATTAAAGCACCTTTCATGATCTTTATCTGGATAGAAAAACAGATAAAAAGATTACAGCCCTTGAACAACTAAAGCCAGAAGAAATGTCGCTTAAACTAATTGAATGTGTGTTTACTGGTTAGTCAAAGAAAATTTTGATGATATAGAAAAGTAGACAGGAAAAAAAAAATCCACCCAGAGTCAGAACACCTAAATACAAACATTATTAATATTTTGGGGGTGTTTTCTTTCAGTCTTTTTCTGTGCATTAGTTTTTGTCCATTTTGTTTTGTTTCTAAACAGAGTACTGAGGCATGCTTATTGTGACAGTAATAAGACTTTAACTTCAGAGTCCTTCATCTACACAAAGGACCCTTCCAGGCCTGGGTAGCCTTAACCATGTGTTAATGTGGGCACACACTTTTTTTTTTTTTTTTTTTGTAAATTTTACAAAAGTGAGATCAATTAAGTGAGATTCTTAAGTTTGCTGCTTTTGTCCACTCAGATTTCCATCCATCATACTTCTCAGATCAGGTGGTGATGATGTGGTAGTGGGAATTTGGGGAGGTTGGCTAAGGGAATGGAATTGTGGATGCATTTAGCTGGGGTTCACTGGGGTATGTTCAAATGGTTCCCAGTCACTTTGATAGAATGGTATCCAGAAATGCCCTTCTTTGCCGTCCTTCCTAGTATTTTGACTTGCTTTTTCAGGGCAAGAAGTTATATCAAATTTTTCCTATGGTGCCCAGTACAATAGAGGTGTGAGTAATGGAGGAGAAACTAAGTTTGCTATTTCTGGAGCCAAAAGTGCTTGGAAAAGTCTTCCCATCGGCAGACATGAACAATGGTAGGAACATGATTAAATTGTGATGCCTTTCAGAGATCTACTCGAAAATATAGTGCACGCAATTACATTGTACGGCTTTGGGAGTTTTATATTTTCTTTTTATTTTTACTCTGTAGGGATTGTCTTAAAAAAATTTAGCCTATACTCATTTCAGTAGTCTAACATTAATCAATATGTTGATCTTCAAAAATACAAAAGCCTATGACACATGAAACTAAATCTGGCCCTCCATCTTCCATGGTTTTTTTGGTTCCAGCTTGTTCCATGTCTTTGTTCCCTGTATTTTTTAGTTCCAACTTGTGTGTAACACCCCCGTCTATAATTACCAGCATCGTTGGAATGACAAACATCTCACCATTTTTTCCCCTTAAAATGCTTCTTGTATCCCTCATGTCCTTCTCATTCAAGTTTCTTTTTTGTTGAAGAATCTTTTAATCATCTTTCATTCTGGGTCCAGGAGTAATGAATTATCTTGATCTTTATATTTCTGAATATGTTTTTGTTTTCCTTCCTCTCTTGATTGATAGAATCGTAGTCGGGCAGGTATTTCCCTTCAGCTCTTTGAAGATATTATTCGATTGTTGTCTGCTATTTATGGGTGCTGACGAGAAGCCTGAAGACAGTCTGATTTCTGTCTTTTTTTTTTTTTTTAGATTATATTTTCTTTTTGGAAGTTTCTAAGATTTACACAAGTGTTTCAGTCCTATGATTGTGCTATAATGTGCTTATGTGTGGATTTGCATTTGTTTACCGTGCTTGGGACTTCTAATACCTTATAAATTTTTTGCTTCATATTTAATTGAATAGACTTCAGAGAAGTTTTAGGTTTATAAAAAAATTGAGCAGATAGTACAGAGTCCCCCTATACTGTCTCTCCCCCACTCAGTTTTCCCTATTATTAATATCTTGCCTTAGTATTCATAAATGATAAGCCAATATTGACAAATTATTATTAAAGTCCGGAGTTTCCCTTAGGGCTCACTTTTTGTGTTGAATGGTTTTGTGGGTTTTGGTAAACATGTATGTCACATCTCCACCATGAAGGTATCATACAGACTAGTTTCACTGCCCTAATAATTCTCTGTGGTCCTCCTGGTCATCTCTTCCTCCCTCCAAACCCCTGGGAACCACTACCTTTTACTGTCCTTAGTTTTGCCTTTTCCAGAATGCCCTGCTTTTATCACTTAACATTATGCATTTAAGGTTCCTCTGTGTCTCCTTGTGGCTGGATAGCTCATTTCATTTTAGTACCGAGTGATGTTCCATTGACTGGGTGTACCACAGTCCGTCATTCACCTTCTGAAGGACATTTTGGTTGCTTCCAAGTTTTAGCACTTGTGAACATTTGCACTGTAAACATTTGCATGCAAGGTTTTGTATGGACAAATTTTCAGCTAATTTGGGTAAATCCCTAGGAGTGCTATTGCTGGATTATATGGTAGAATTATGTTTAGCTTTGTAAGAAACTATTGAACTGTCTTCCAAAGTGTACCAGCTTGCATTTCCAGCAGCAATGAATGAGAGTTCCTGTTACTCTGCATCCTCACCAGCATTTGATGTTGTCAGGTTTTGGATTTTAGCCATTTTAAGTTGTAGTAGTATTTCATTTTTTCACTTTGCAGTTCCTTGATGGCAAATAATAACGACGATGTTTTCAAATGCTTATTTTCTATTTGTATGTATTCTTTTGTGAAATGTCTTTCAGATTTTTTTGCCCATTTTAAAATTGTGTTGTTGATTTTCTTATTGTTGAATTGTAAGTGTTCCTTGTATATTTCAGATACAAGTCCTTTATCAGACATGTGTTTTGCAAATACTTTCTCCCTGTCTGTGGCTTGTCTTTTGACTCTCTTACCAGTGTCTTTTGAAGATAGGATATTTTTAATTTTAATGAGTTCAAATTTATCAGATTTTTCTTTCATGGATTATGTTTTTTATGTATATTTTATTTTAAATTTTTTTTAAAGATTTTATTTATTTATTTGACAGAGAGAGATCACAAGTAGACGGAGAGGCAGGCAGAGAGAGAGAGAGAGGGAAGCAGGCTTCCTGCTGAGCAGAGAGCCCGATGTGGGACTCGATCCCAGGACCCTGAGATCATGACCTGAGCCGAAGGCAGCGGCTTAACCCACTGAGCCACCCAGGTGCCCTATTTTATTTTAATTTTTAAAAAAAGATTTTATTCATTTATTTGAGAGAGAGGGGGAGGAGTTGAGAGTGAGCAGGGGGGAGGGGCTGAAGAGAGAGAAACAGATTCCCTGCTGAGAAGGGAGCCTGATGTGGGGCTGGAGATCATGACTGAAGTCAGATGCTTCACCTACTGAGCCACCCAGGAGTCCCTGGATTATGTTTTTTAAAGCTGCATGAAAAAACTCATCCTTGAACCCAAGGTCGCCTAGATTTTCTTCTATGTTTTGTTTTTGGAAGTTTTATAGAATTACATTTTATATTTAGGTCTATGAACCATTTTGAGTCAATTCTTATGAAAGGTGTAAGTTATATGTTTGGGTTCTTTTTTATTGCTCTTATTGCATATGGAAATCCAATTATTCTTGTAACATTTGTTGAAAGACTATCTTTTATTGAATTGCCTTTGCTTCTTTGGTAAAGGTGGTTGACAGTATTTCTGTGGGTGCATTTCTGGGCTCCCTATTCTGATCCATTGACTAATTTTTCATGGATAACAACACTGTCTTAATTCCTGTAGCCATGTAATATCTCTTGAAGTGGGGTAGGCACGGTCTTCCCACTCTGGTCTTCATCAGTGTCATGTTATCATCTATTCTGGATCTTTCGTTTTTCCATATAAACTTTAAGAATCAGTTGATTGATATCCACAAAACCGCTTGCTGAGATTTTGATTGAGATTGTACTGAATGTACAGATCAAGTTGGGAAGAATTCACATAATACTATTGTCCTTCAATCCGTGACACAGAATAGTTCTTCTTTATTTAAATCTTCTTTAATATCTCTGATCAAAGTGTTTTAGTTTTTTGCTTATAGATCCTCTACATATTTTGTTAAATATATATCAAATTCTGTTTTTCTTTCTTTTGGTGCCATTGTAGATGGTGTTCTGTCTTATTTAAGTGACGAGAGGGTGCATTTTCAGAGGCCTATTCAGATCATCAATTTCTTCCTTTTTGAATTTTGTTGCTTTGTGTTTTTCAAGGGATTGGTCTATTTCATCTACGTTATCAAACTTGTAAACAAGGTTGTTCATAATATCCTCTTTTATTATTAATTCCCATAGGACCAACAGTGATGACCTCTCTTTCGCTTCTGATATTAGTAATTTGTGTTCTCTATCTGTTTTTCTTGGTCAGTGTGGCCAGAAATCTATCAATTGTAATGATCATTTCAAACAATCAGCTTTTAATTTTATTGATTTTTCTCAATTTCCTGTTTTTAAATTTCATTAATTTCTATTTTATATTATTTATTTTCTTTGACTTGCTTTTGGTTTAAATTGTTCTTATTTCTCTAATTATGGCAGAACATTAGATTTTTTATTTTAGATTTTTCTTCTTTTTTATATATGCATTTGTTATAAATTTCCCTTTAAGCACTGTATTTGCTGTATTTTTCAAGCTTTCTAAGTTGTATTTCATTTTCATTTAGTTCAAAATATTTTAAAAATTCTCTTAGATTTCTTTCTTGACTCATGTGTTATTTAATAACATTTTTGTTTAATCTCCAAATATTTAATCTCCAAAGATGATTTTCAGCAATCTTTTCACTATTGATTTTTAGTTTAATTCCACTGTGGTCTGTGAATATACTTTGTATGATTTCTATTCTTTTGAATTTGCTCAAGTGCCTTTTGTGGTCCGGAATGTGCTCTGTCATGGAGAATATTCCACGTGAGCTTGAGAATGCCTCTTTTGCTGTCATTAATTGAAATATTTCATAATACAAGTAGAACCAGTTGATTGATGGTACTTTTCAGGTCAACTGTACCCTTACTGATTTTCTGCCTGCTTGATCTATCAATTACTAAAGAGGGATGTTAGAGTCTTCACAGTGCATTCATCTATTTCTTCTTGCAGTTCTATCATTTTTTGCCTTATGTATCATGATGCTCTGTTGTTAGATACATATACATTAAGGATTGTTGAGTCTTCTTGAAAAATGGATCACTTTTTCCATGATGCAATACTCCTCTTTACCCCGTAATTTTCTTTTTTTCTGAAGTCTGCTTTTTCTGAAATCAATATAGCTCTTCTAGTTTTCTTTTGATTATTATTATTATGGCATATCTATTCCTTTAGTTTTAACCTATTTGTGTCTTTATACTTAAAGGAGAGTTCTTGTAGGCAACATATAGCTGATTCTTTTTTTTTTTTTTGAAATTCATTCTGACAATCTGTGCCTTTTTATTGCTTTTTTTAGACCATTGATGTTTGAAGTGATTATCGATGTAGATAGGTTATATCTTCAATGTTTGCACCTGTTTTCTATTCTTTCCATTGATTCTTTTTAAAAAATCTTTGCCTCTTTTTCTGCCTTCTCTAGTTTTAATTGAACACTTTATATGATCCCATTTTTCTCCTCTCTAGCATATTAATTATATTTCTTAAAAATGTGATTGGGTTTTCAAAAATTTCAATATACTTTTCCAACTAGTCTAAGTTTACTTTCAAATAACAAGGGTGGTGCATATACCTTAGACAGAGTATTTCTAATTCTCCCCATATGAACATTTACCCTCTAGTCATCTTTAAAAAAAAAAACAAACAAACACTATTTTCCTTTCCAATATGCTCAAATTTACTAAAGCATTTCTTATATGCTCCTAATTTTTTCTCCAGTAATTTCTATTTCTAATATGACCTTCACTTTTCTTTTGCTTATGTTTTCTTTCAATTCATGTTCTTTAAAAAAACCAAAACATTTCCCCTTATGTTTGTCCCTTATAAGCCCTTACATTTCTTCCTGTTCCTTCTCTTTCCCTAAAGTTAGATTTCATTTGCTTTCTTTAATTTTCTTAAAGATGTTTGATCATCATCTCAAACTGATTAATGGCATGATTTTCTGGTGTGTATTCTTTGTTTGCCTTGTTTGGTGATGTTTCTCTCCTCCTTGTTTCTTTGCAATGTGTTTGTATTGGTTCCATGCTGGTGTCCATCACAGAATGGTGGAAATTTTCCTGGACCAGCTATTTGCACACAAGAATACAGGGATGAGCTGGGGATAAACTGTGATAACAGGAACATTTGTTAAGTTGCTTTGAATACTTGGTCATAGTACTCTACCTGGTTGGTGTGATTCTGCCCCTGGCCAGGGGAAATCATTCTGTCTTCTTGGTCGCATGTTCTTATTTAGCAATTTAAACATTACTCCTCTTCAGGTGATCAGAGCTGCAGCTCTGTGTGCCCCCAGGTTTATCCTAAATCCAGTCTCACTGAGAGCCTGTTTCTTGCAGAAATAAGTCCTCTTCCTCTCTATGAAGAGTTCAGCTGTCTTGCTCACACCCTGACTTTTTTGCTCCAGAGTATCTTGAGGTGACCCCTCTTAGTGGGCCATCTAGTCTGAATAACAGGTTATCTCAGGGTCTGCAGGGCTCAGACTTCTCTTTCTGAATCTCTCCTTTCCTGGGCACAGTTTCCAGGGCATTTAACAGCCTTACTTCAAAAATTGTGGTTCAAGATTGAGATGTTTTCCTAGTTTTACTTGTTGGTTTTAGTTAGTTTAGAGGGGAAGAGTGAATAGAGACTTCTTTTCTGTATTATCTCAGATAAGAAATTAATGTAATACTAATAAAAAATAGTCAAGTTGGCCAACAATCATGTCAACATTATTACTAGTTTAACCGATCACAGTAATTAAGTAATCAGATGCATCTCTCTGTTTGTTTGTTTTTTGTTTGTTGACTACTTTGGAACTTAGATTTTTTTTTTCTAATTAAATATAGCAACCCAAACACTGATATTAGAGTTGATCAGCAAAGCTAATGCTGTAAGGTGTGTCTAATGCCTACATCAGAGAAGTCCCCCACCAGTATATGTCAATATTGCTTTTCCTACTTCATCTTAGCAATTCCTTTGCACATTTTTTTTCCAGGAAAGATTTGTTTTTTTACTGCAAAGATTAACTATAAACATTTAGAGTGTATTTTTTTTCCTTTGGACTTAACCCCAAGGAAATCAATTGTTAGACTAAGACAGTTTTGTCTAAATAATAAAACCTAATCGATATGGAACAGATGCCTTTGATACTAACTACTGTCTGTTTAAACCATTGACCTGAAAATTCGTGACTCTAAGTGTATATCTCTTTACCAATCATCTGAACCATCCAGGCTCTCAGGGATTAAATAACCTAAAAGAAGAACACTTTATTAGCTCCTGGAATTTTCACTGACACTCCCATATGATCAGTTCATGGTTGTCACCTTGCCTAAGTTGATCAACCTATTATGTACATGCCATGTTGTAATTACATTTCTTTTTGACAAGGATGCATTAAGTGTGGCTGTGATATGGGAACCCCTTTCAGCTTTCATTAATTCGATATAAATCCAAAGCTTGCAGATTCAGCAGGATGGTCTACAGTGGCTTAATTGGAATTGCTGGTCAAGCACATTGATTCTGCTTCACTCAGGTAAAGATGAAAGTAGCTGTAACAATAGATATGCATTTGAAGGTCATTGAGTCATAGTGAAGCATGGGGAGAAAGAGAGTAAGAAACACACACAAAGTAATGGCATTTTTATTTGGTATCTGGGAAGCCTTGAGTGATACAGTATCAACTGACCTTGAAATTTCATACTTTTTGTGACTCATAGCATTTGATTTTGTATGCCAGAGGAAATGTGATAACCCTTTAGAGGGAAATTAATACAGCCAGTTTTACTCTCTGGGAAGCTTACACCTGATGTGATTTATTTGTTGAGTTTATGAAAATATGAAAAATGAAGACCCTAGTTAATTTCAGATGAATCTGACATAAAAGGTAAAATCACTCTTTCATTAGCTTCCTCATGATCTTAAGTTCCTATGTAAGGGGCTGTTAGCTCCAAATTCTTCATTTCCAAGCATTACCTACTGGAAGCTACACTAGCCTGAGGTGTCCCCGTGGAGCCCAGTCTCAAGAAATGGTGTGCCACGCACCTGGTCCCTGCCTGACCATCCAATTCTTACCCTTCACACAACTCAAATATGCCCATCTGAGCGCACTCTTAGTGGAACACCAAGTTTAAGTATCAAAGCTGTGCTTTAGTTAGTTAAGGAAGGAAGAGAACATCAGCTGTTTCAAATTTTAGACTCCAGCTTGGACAAAAAGAGAATTATCTATTGTATAGTCATTCTTCTGCAAAAATAACATCCATAGGGGAGGAACAGTAAGTGTCCAGCGATGTGAAATCAGTCTATAAATGGGAAGACTGAGACCAAGAACATCAGATTACTGACATCTCACCCAAACCCCCTAGCCTGTGGAGAACTGTCTGTGCAGTTGGAATATGCATCTTTTCTCTCCTTTCTGCCCCTACATTAACGCTGATCTCAGAAACTCATCGTAGCACCCTTTGTGTAGAGGACTATGTAATCAGAGGGTTCCCATTGCTAGAGCATTTGAAAAGACAAGTAGAAATTAGCTTTGGCAAATTTAACCCGTCTCTGCCCCTCCTTCTGACCCTAAGGGTAACATGAACATCTTCTAGTTCATCCTCTGGGGCCTGGCTTAAGCTTGCTGCCTTCTTTTTGGCAGTGACTTTAAACAACCAAGTTCTTATTCCAATCCTCAGATTTAAAATTAAGTTCTGATCACGCCTTCTCAGGGCATACCTAAGAGGCCTTCTTTATCCCCAGCCAAATCAACTGTTTTCCCTAGTGACCCATTCCTGGAAATGTTATTGTTCCTAATAACTAGCTCAAATATGTATTTTCATTTAATCTCTCCTTTTACCTCCATTTCATATGTGTTGCTGCATGTCATGTGGTTTCTACGAGGATCTGCTGTTACATCATTGCGTGAAGTATGATATGGGGTTTGTTTTAATTAAAAAATTACTTTTGCTCAGATAGTGGCTGGGCTTGGAAATATTCTCTATTGCCCTGGGGGTTTTAGGCTAAGGCCCCAGTTGTGTGTATGTGTGTGTGTGTGTGTATTTTTTTCTTTTGAGGGGTCTCTTATGTTGTAAGAGAATACATTGCTTATTTTTCTTCATCTAATAAACTGGTAGAGGCAAGTGAAGATGGAGTCAGAAGAAGAAATTTTCAGAGGTGTTTCCTGAATGCGAAAGTTAGCGCAGGCTAACCTTCTGGGTATGAGGGGCAAGGATACAGCAGAGTGACCTCTCTCGGCCCCTCTGACCAACATTCAGGAGTCCAGCTGCTGCATCTGAATGACAGGTATCAAAGCGTAAGACTGCGGCTTCCACTGGGCAGCTTCTATAAACTTCGAGAATGAACAGGGGTATTTTGTAGTGTTTTAGAATAATGGGTCCTTTGGTGCAGATTTCAGGTTTTATTACATCTGTTTTATGTCCTACAAATAGTAACAGACATTTTCCTTTGCTTACAGCATGGTGAGCCACTGGCCTAGATCCACAGGCAACTCTGCACTGCTTTTCAAATATCATTTTCAAATATCATTCTCCCTCTCAACCGCAGGAACCCTTTGGTTTCTATTATACTTCTGGCCTTTCATATCCTTGATGGTGCGTCTGATGAAACTCAGTGGCCAGGGCATGTGAACGTGGTTGAAAAGACCCACGCAGGACAAGCGACATCTCCCCATGGTGTGGGATGATCCCCTCCGGAGATGACCCACTGTCAGCAAGATTGGTACTCAGTTGTTTTCCCCACTAAGAGGATGGGTCCTATGACCCCTTAGTACTTTTGGTCCTGATCCCTTTTTAACTAACCACACACATGGCATGATCTCAGGCTGGGGTCCATGACCGAGGACAGAGTTTCCCTGTGTCGATTTTTCCACAGTAGACATTTGTGCCGAGCTGACGGAATAGACCCATCACAGCCACCATTTTTTCCCATTGCAATCGGATTATCCTGGCATAAACTTCAGAAAACGTGTGGGATTTCTGAGTAGGCTGGGCAGCCTCGGAACACATTCCATGTCCTGTAGCAGATGCCAGGGACTGCATCCTGTCTGCTCTCGGAACAGCCTCCCTGTTGTTTGCTCAGCTGTTCTGCTGCATCTGCAAATTGCCTGCCATGTCTGAGAGGCAGCCCCAAGGAGTAGAGGACAGAGGCAATCCTTCGAGAAGCGGATAAATCAGTGGTAGAAGCAGATGACTGTGAGGCCTTTCCTCTTGCTTAAAAAACAAAGAAATAGCAATGGGAGGGTTCTGTATTAGAAGAGAAAGGACTTCTTGCAATTTCAAAGTGGTATATAAACTATAGCTATGTAGCAATCCTTTAGGGGCAGTATAATTGTAAGTGAGTCTGCTTGGAAGATCGCATAGTTGGTGAAGAAAAAGAATCTGACTTTTCGGAGCAGTGATATTCCTTCACTTAAAATGTGGATAGTGAAGATGGGACCTGACATGGATCATGACCATGGTCAGGACCAGAGAGGTACTATCTCCAGCTCTCTGACCTATGCAAAAATGAATAAAATTTTTAGCCCATATTTGTCTTATTTCTTGTTTTAGATCCCTCCTCTCTTCTTCTTTAGACCCAGGAGAAGGTTTCCAGTGGAAGATAATTATGGAAAGTTATGTGACAAGTGAGTACCTTAAGAAGGGTTTCGGAAGAAGGGACAAGAAAACAGAGTCTAGATTGTAAGATGGAAATAGCATGGAAAGTTATCAGTAAGCACCTACGATGATTTAACCTCACTCTTCCCCACCCTGCAGAGTGAGGCATGTCATTGCAGTTGGGGAGCTAGGCCTCCAAGAGGTTAGTAGATGAAAGAGCTTGGATTTGAACCAAAGAGCCACCCTCCATCCTCCTTGCTTGGGTCTCACACTGTAAGTGGTTGCAGATGGGAGCTGTGACCTTGTGGATGGCAATTTGTATCTCCCACAGGAAGTGAAACTTAGTAAGAAGGTAAAGATTAAATTTCCATGGTCTTGAAGTAAATATATTACTTAGGCACCAGTTATTTCTCCTCCACTTTTTCCAATCCCCTCCACTGACTGGAGGGGAAAATGGAGAAGAGAAGGTGATGGGTGACTTTGGTGCTGAAATGGGATATAAGAATCAATGTTTTGGCTAACATCCTAAGATGGTAGAAGATACCAAGTGAGGCATCAGACCAAGGTGAATATGTTCAAAGCCAATGACTGAGAATGGGGTGGGGTTCCCCTTCCCTCAAAGGGAGTGAAGATTAGGAAAGGGATTCTGAAGGGAGTATCTTCAGGAAGAATCACTGGGATGTTTTGAGTCCCAGTTCTACTTCTTAAGAGGAAAGGATGGGAAGTGCTTCTCCCTCACCTGGAAACAAGTGGAGGGACATTGCGTTCACTCAGTGACCTTGATGTCAGCTGATGGCTGGACCAGCATCTGCTTCATACCTGAAGAAACAGAAAGCTTGCCTTCTACTCTGGTAGTGGGTGTGAAGGCTGGCTGTTCCTGACCTGGGCATATACTCTCAGAATTTGTGGGGGTAAAGGGTGCATGAGCATCTCTGGGACCAGAGATGGCCACACCAGAGAAAGGGCTTCCATTTTAGACCTTGTCCAAGGGGGGCCATTATAAAAGTGAACAGACTACTTGTTACTTCAACTGGGGGCACATACGTTTACTCACTTGGAGACATTTCAAGTGGTACACTTTTATCTATGTTATACTTCAGTCAAAACTGCTTTTAAGAAAAGAATGAAGAAGCCTCATTAGAGAAAAGTTAAAAGTATTCCTGGATTCCTCTGGGCTGCGGAAAGAGTAAGTAGGAAGTTGGAGGAGAGCACATCAACCACACCAAAGGAGTTTCTAGTGAGTGGTCCTTAGCAAAGAGGGAGGTTTCAAAAGACTTCCCAGAATCTGTCAGAGAAGAAGAGCCGACTTTCCACACTGGTGGGGCCCAGGGAGCCCACAGCCTACACTCAAGGGCACCACATCCCCCTTCCCCACCTGCTCTCTCATACTGGAGGAATCAGAAACCCAGGTTGTCAACTTGGGGAAGAGGGACAGAGGAGGAAAGAGGAATGTGACAGCTCTGTCCCTTCCACTGACTGCAGCTCTCTCTCTTTTTAACAGCACATTCTACCTGGGGAAAGGTGAGTCATTAAAAAACGGTGGCTCAGTGGGTTAAAGCTTCTGCCTTTGGCTCAGGTCATGATCCCAGGGTCCTGGGAATGAGCCCTGCATCGGCTCTCTGCTCAGCGGGGAATCTGCTTCCCTCTCTTTCTCTGTCTGCCTCTCTGCCTACCTGTGATCTCTGTCTGTCGAATAAATAAATTAAAAATCTTAAAAATAAAAAACAACTTTGAATAAAGTGGGAAGCTTTTCTTAGTATGTGTGTTGGGTATTTGAAGTACAGATCCAAATTGTGTTTTGTGAATCGACTGACTCTAGGATTTTCTGTTACCTGAGAGTGACCAGCAGGGCAAGTTTCATCCAGGGGCAGGAGGAAAAATAGCTCTCCTGAGCAAGTTAAGGGACAACTGGAGATGAAAATAAGCCTGCTTTATTCTTACACACAAGATAGTCATTTGTTCGATTTACTCATTGCAGTAGTTTGAAAGGAAGATTGTGATATTACCCCAAAGTAGTAAGCAACAGAAGCTGACTATTGGACATGCAGTGCCAGCCAATAAACAGAGCATGCAAATCATATACGTGGTTTAAAATTTTCTGGCAGCCACATTAAAATAGCAAAATAAATAGGTGAAATTTATTTTAATAGTATATTTTTACTTAACTAATGCATCTAAAATATCAGTTCCATGTGTTATCAGCATGACATTTTTTTAAAAGATTTTATTTATTTACTTGACAGAGAGAGAGAGATCACAAGTAGGCAGAGAGGCAGGCAGAGAGAAAGGAGGAAGCAGGTTCCCCGCTGAGCAGAGAGCCCGACGTGGGGCTTCATCCCAGCACCCTGGGATCATGACCTTAGCTGAAAGCAGAGGCTTTAACCCACTGAGCCACCCAGGCGCCCCTCAGCGTATTTTTTAATAAGATATTTTACATTCTTTTTTGGTATTTGTACTTACTCTTCAAAATCTGAGTATTCTTTACACTTTTCAGCACATCCCGGTTTGGGCTTGCTACGGGTAAAGAGCTCTGTTGCCACATGTGTCTAGTGCTTGCCAAATTCCACGGTGTGGTTGTGGGGCCCCGGATGGGGTAGAGCATGATCTCAGACAGTGAGTGATAAGGCTCCATGCTCCGGTGATGAAGGGGTTGAGGCAGGGTCTCCAAAGTGGGCAAGGGGATGATCTGAAACTCTGTTCGCACTTGGGTCTGATGAGAAAGCATCTAGAAGGATATTGGGCAGAGTGAAATGGGAGATGGAGAGCTGGAAAGAGACCTGCATGGGCTTTGACTCCACCATCCATTCATGTTGCCACTGGAAACTGATCTAAACCTGCCGGGAAGAGAGGAAGCTGAGAGAATGTCTGAACCAAGGGAAGTCAAGATAAATTCAGTACACTTTTCTGAAGTAATAGCTGTGGAATTTAAGTATTCATTAAAATGAGCATAACATGCCCCCATAGGGGCTATTCCTGGTTTTTGCCCAAACCAGCATGGTTGTCTGAAATATGAAGTATCAGGCGATTGTTTAGCATTGCTCACGGGGTAAGCCCGGCCATTGCTTTGGTTTTGCTGATGAGGGGAGTGAGACTTGGGTAAGAGGAACAAAACCACCCTCCTTCTTGCTGTAGAATATTATTTCCCAGGGAACACTGGACCCCTGGGCTTAGAAGTTGGCCTTCAGGGACAGGAGGTTCACATGCACAACCAGACACAGGTCTTTTGGTTCTAGATAGGGTGCCATCTTTTAAGATGGTGGCCTTTGGTTGTAGGAGCACCAGGGTGGATCCTCTGTCTCAAAGAATCTGCTGTGAAGCAGAAACAATGATGAGGGTTTATTATTGTTGTTGTTGTTATTGTTTATTTGTTTGTTTAGGTGTCAAGGCTTTAACTGTATGGAGAACGACAGGTCTTCTTGCAAACTTGACTTGGCTGTGAGTGATATGATGAGGATCTGTCATGTGGAAGCCCCAGGACATCTTTGATGGAAGAACGGTGTGAGTGGGGAGGAGCAGGGTCTCAGCAGAGAGGGTAGGAGAAGTGGGGGTGGGAAGAAAAAGGGAAGGCCAGTAGGATGGGAGGATGAGAACACCAGCCATTGGTGGAGAACACTGAGAAATTGGAACTGTTCATTTTGGTTGGCCGGTGGCTGAGTTATAGGACAGAAATGTAGAGGGTGCCGAAGGAGCTTTGTAATATAAGGAGTTAGACTAAGGGGAAACCAAAAGAAAAAAGAAAAAAAAGAAACAATAGCAAAATTAGTGCCTTGGCATGGATGTTCCATAATCATCAAATGTTGTTTAGAATTGTGGATTTTGAATGTAAGGAATTTGGAGTTCATAGACCAACGTCATCCAACAGAAATATAATGCAAGCCACATGTGTAATTTAAAATGTCCTAGTAGTTACATTTAAAAAGCAAAAAGAAACAGGTGAAATTAATTTTGATAATGTATTTTATTTAAAATAGTATATCTAAAATATTAGCATTTCAACAAGTAATCAATGTAAAAGGATTAATGAGCTATTTCACATTCTTCTCTCATGCGAAAGCATGTCTTCAAACTCTGCTGTGCAGTTTGTCCTTCCAGCTCATCCTAATTTGGACTGGTCACATTTCGAGTACAAAGAGCTACATGCGCTTGGTGGCTCTCATATTGGACAGTATGGTTTTAGATGGCCTTTTTCCACATGTCATATTTTCGTCCTTTAATAAACTTTTTGAAAAGTATGATTATTTCTTTTTTAAAAAGATTTTATTTATTTGAGGGTGGGGAGAGGATGAGTGAGGTGAGGGGCAGAGGGAGAAGCAGACTCTCTACTGAGCAGGGAACCTGATTTAGGGTTTCATCTTGGGACTAGGGGATCATGACCTGAGCTGAAGGCAGATAGATGCTTAACCAACTGAGCCACCCATGCACCCATAAGTTGATCATTTCTAAGTGGAATTTCAAAATAAGTCAAACTAAAAGTGTATTGCTTAGGGATGCCTGGGTAGCTCAGTCTGTTACACATCTGCCTTCGGCTCAGGTCATGATCCCAAGGTCCTGGGATCGAGTCCCACATTGGGCTCCCTGCTCAGCGGGGAGCTTGCTTCTCCCTCTGCCGGCCACTCCCCCTGCTTGAGCTCTCTCTCTCTCTCTCTGACAAATAAATAAATAAAATCTTCTTTTAAAAAGTGTATTGCTTAGAGACATTTAAGTAGGTGATAAAATTAGAATGAAGCACAGGGGGCTCATTCACACCAAAGTAAGGGTAGTAATTTTTTTATTCCATGGGAAATACATGATAGAACTAGGAAAAAAAATTAAAGAGAAGAAAATAAAAATTTCCCCAAATTATTCCACCAATTAGAGATGAGCATTACTAGGGTTTTGTCAGATGGTTTTTGGTTTTCTTGTTTGGGTTTTTGTTTGCTTATTTTATTTATTTATTTTTTTTCTGCATCTTTTAAAGAGAGCAAGAACCTGGAGCTGAATTTAGAGTCAGGATATTCTGGGGTGGGACAAGGTAGAGCCTGCGGCATCCTGGACCTCAGTCACTGCCTGCCAAAGGAAGTTTTCTTTACTTGTTCTTTTTTTTTTTTCTTTTCTTTAAAAAAAAAAAAAGATTTCATTTATTTGTTTGACAGAGAGAGATCACAGTAGGCAGAGAGGCAGAGGAGGAAGCAGGCTCCCCACTGAGCAGAGAGCTCGATTCGGGACTCCATCCCAGGACCCTGAGATCATGACCTGAACCAAAGGCAGAGGCTTAACCCACTGAGCCACCCAGGCACCCCCAATCTAAGTCAGGTTCATGAATACAGAAAGTCTTCTAACAATAGGAAGAGGGAACATTGCAACATTAAAGGAAGGCAGACGATGTTGCACTCTTGGCCAGGTCTGATGATGCCCATTCCCAGGAGAGGACACCCTGGAAGACGAGAGAGCAATTAAGGACATTGACCGTTTTTTTCCTTTTTAAGGCAAGAACTTAACCAATTTACTGGAATTTTTTAAAAGAATTTACTAGAAAAAAAAACACAAGCCAATAACCTCATAAACCATTAGGTACTCAGTGTTTCTGGAAGGGCAGCTGTAAGTGCATGGTCTATGTCCAATTTTGCTGTCATCTTGGAATGGGAAGAATACTGGAATGACAAGTTAGATTGAAAAGCTGTTAAAAGCCAAAAAAATAATGAGTTCCTAATCCATAAATGGAAAACTGTCAGTCCCTTATGTCTTTATATGACTTGGTTTGATGGTAATTCAAGCAAAACTTCTGTGTTTTCAACCAGCCCTTAATGGCAAAGAAAATAAACCATCCGGAGAAAAGCATAAGAGAAACAATGTACCTCAATTTAGTGTCTGCAGAGAGTAAATTTGGGTAATAGAATTTATTTAGGAGAAGAGGAAATCTGAACAAAGAGATGATGTGAACCCAGCAGACCTGAAACCTGGCATGTGCTTTTGGAGGTGAAACCCTCGTGGTTCATGACCATGACCTTCCGTGACCTTGCTGTGGCCATGGTACTGGAATGTGGATGGCAGCTAACAAGGCTGAGGCGGACCCTGTTTACCACCCCGCTTTCTCTGTCAAGCCTGCTCTGCTTAGTTGTCACGGGTTTGTCTCTGCATCATTGGTCTCCTAGGCTAAGAGGGCTGTTTCAAAGCTGGGGTTTCCAGGGCTTTCCTTTCTCCCCGCTGAGATCTGGGAACCCCCATGAAGTCTAAATGGCAGCTGGAGGTTGACTATTACCCCAGGGAAAAGCCTCAGAGACACACATAATGTATAAAAACCACTGCAGCATGGAAGCCTGCGGATTCTGTGCTCCAGCACGGCGGGGGCCCCGCTACCAGGCCATAAAAACAGCTGCAAACAGCAAGCCTGGGGATGCAGGCGTGCATCGCCAACTCACAGCAGTCCTAGGAACAAGAGCTTTTGATGTCTTGGGAAATGCGTCTTGCTGAGCGGTTTGGAGTATTACCCCAAGAAGATCAGAGAGCTCTTTTCCTCTCTGTTTATTTCAACGCAGCCTTGACCATGTAGCCGGGGATTGTTAGATCCAAAGAAATGAGGGGGGGGGGGGGCTCCATCAAATTCACTGAGGCTCTGCCCCATGCATCCTCCCCCTGCTGGCCATCCGGGTTTCTTTTACTGCTGCCCCCATGGAGGGGCTCAGAAGACACAGACGCTTGCCTCCTGCAAAGGTCTTCAGGGTTACCTGAAACCCAAGTTAAAAGACCGTACAGTGGTGAGGCTGAGAAAGAGAATTGGGGAGGTGCTTTGACCTGGGGCTCTAATCTTGACTGCGCTATGACCAACCAGAATGACCTTGGGGAAGTCACTTCTTAGGTGTTCACAGAGACCGGGGTGAGTTATCACTGTTGACTTTTAAACTGGGCTCCGGGGACTCAACTCAGGGGCTGTGGAAAGTGGAGACAAGAACTGAGAGAGGTGCCTTCTAGCATCTTCTATGTACCCTAACTGGAGCAGATCCCCCTTTATCTGTTGACTATTTTACATACTGGGGTCCCCGAAACACTTTTATTTAAAGAAAGGATTATGAGACTAAAAAATTTCAAAACTACTTAAGTAGATGATTGTCATCTACAACATTCTGATTTTATGATTTTTCCAGTGTTTGTTAGATTGAACATTTTGCAAATGTTTGTTGATGGCTGATACAGCAGAGTCCTTATTGACTTTTGTATTCTTCTATGAAGTATATTAAAGACTATAAAGAGACATATAATGGCTTTTTATTCTTTCTTCTAGAAGGATGACTGTTGCCTTAATGATTAGAGCAGTGGCTGCCAATTCGCTAATGGTTGGAACATGTAATTAGAACTTGAGAACTTAGCTCTGGTCATGACTGAACCACTTACCACGGCCTTGAACACATCCTCCACTCTTTCGGGAGAAAGGCACTAAGCTCTGTGCTTAGGAGCTTGAGATGTAGAGCCAGACTACCTGGGTTCAAATCCCACTTCTGCCACTGACTAGCTACATGTTTTAGGGTAAGTTCTTTTATGTTTCTGTGTTTCAGTTTTGTCATCTCTAAAATGGGAGTAATAATACTACCCCCCTCAGTGAGCTGTTAGGAGTGTTAAGTAAGGTCATTCACGCAAAGTGCTTAGACCAGAGCCTGGCACAAATTACAGCCCAATAAACATTAGCTCTGATGATCTTTGGGTTTTTTTATTTTCCCTGTGTGTACTATGAAAGGGTTGGGTTGGGTGATGGATAAAGTCATCAGCTAATTTATTAAGCTGTACACCTTGGGGCCTACAGCAGTGCCTGGCACACAGTAGGTACTCAATATATGCTGTTGACTGAATGGCGTAGATTTGGCATTTTGCCTTATAGGAATTATATAATTATAATAATATAATAAATAGTATTATATAGTTATAATTATAATTATATAATTATATAATTCCTATATCCATTATCCTACATCCATCATGCAGAAATGTTAAATCATGAAACTAAAAATATCCAGAGTGTTAGGATGAATAAATTAAGAACATCACCATCTATGGAGAACTAATTGTTCTCTGTTGTAGTCAGAGTCCAATCAGGGAAATGCATGAGCTCAAGCCAAGTAGTCCAGCAGACACCATGGAGCTCAGGGAACAAAGGGGCTGGGAGAACCGGAAAGCCAATGGGATAGTGAAGCAGCCTGGAGATTAGCCAGGAGGGGGAGATGGGAGATGGGGCTGCTGGAGCCTGATGCCGAGGCCCCACCAAGCGGAAGCTGGGAGCTGGGGGTGTAGGGGGATGGGTTGTTTAGTGGAGCAAGCCACGGCCAGATTTGCAGACCCAACAGAGAGTTCCCAATTCCCAATGCCTCCCGGTGGCTAGATCCATGCAGAAGCCAGCTGGTAGAGGAGGATGGGAACTGTAGTTTGTAGAGATGCTTGCAAGGCCTGTGAATGGATGTGAGGCCAAGCTGGCCAGGTCCAACACCCTCACCAGACTGCATACCAGGCTATTCTAGTGGAGGGGCTGGCAAACTATGGCCCTCAGGTCAAATTTACCAACTTCCTGGTTTCATAAATAAAGTTTTATTAGAACACAGCCATGCCCACTCATTATACATCCTCTATGACTGTCTTCATGCTAGGTCTGCAGAGTTGAATCCTGGTGACAGAGCCCATATGGCCTTTTACAGAAAAGTTTGTTGATCCTGGTTCTAGACTTTGTCTTACCCTTACAACCACTGGCTGGGTAAGTATTTCTACCTTTCTTTTGCAAATGGGGAAACGGGCTTGTGAAATGGACCTGACTTGCCTGAGGCTGAGTGCTGGCCAGAATGAAACTTGCATCTGACTGCCATCCAGTCCTTGCCAAACTCCACATGCCTTTATCGCACCCCCAGGGGTCCCTGAGGCTCTGTTGAGCTGCCCCAGCTCCTGATCCCCCCTGAAGCAAAAGGGCACCTTGGGTTGGCATCTCTTCATGGCCTGTCTCTACCTCTCTCTGCCTCACCACCAAGTTCATGGTAGCTGAGGGGTCAGAGGTCATGGGAGCTGGAATGGACCAGAATTCCCAGGAGAGAGTCCAAATGCTTGGGGTTTGAACCACTCTGTTAGACTGTCCTTTCCAGGGAGGCAGCTGGCCCCTCAGAGGCTCTTCCCCACCCCCTTCCCCAAGTCCGCACAGTCATCACAACTAAGCAGGAAGACCAAAAGATAAGGGAGAACATCTCTGACATAACGGAAATCAATGTTAAAATGAGATTTGCTTTACAAAATTTACGGTATAGCCAACTCTTAAGGAATATTTCTCCCGTAAAGCTAAGTACACCTGTCTGCTAAAACAAAATAAAACAAAACAAAACAAACAACCCTTCAAAATGGAATATTGTTGCCAACATTTCTGTGCATTGCTTAGAGATCCATCTTAGGTAATAGCAGTTGTGGGTTGAGCTGTGTTGCTCTTCTGTACACAGCAACAGCAGGAAGAAGTCTCCTGAAACACAGGAGGATTTATATTTGCTGGGGATTCCAAGTGATGGCAAGGTAGACACTGCTTGCCTTTGTTTTACTCACACAGAGGGTGAGAAATTGCATCCCTGGGAAGAATGCAAGGGGTAGACGGAATGCATGTGAGATGAGTGAAATCAGGATTGACCTGTGATGACACACAGTGAGGGCTGAGCTGTGGCCATGGTGTTATTTGACTTAGCATTTAGACAACACAGGTATTTTTATCACCTAATAAATGCGCTTTCGTGCCTCCATGAAAATGATACCCCTGACCACTCCTCATGGGGTACCTGATGCCAGCTGTGCTTTTAAAGCCATCCTGAAGCTCTGCTGACCTCCCAAATCCTTCCCTCTCTTCTCTAACCATCAGGTGTTTGGAATGATTTAGGCTGTTCATTGAGCTGCCTCGGGGCTGTGACCAGACGAAACCCCCAGCTGCCTCTATCATCCTTGGTGTGGGCAGCAGGCACTTGCTTCTGAGTGACTTTGGAGCTCAGGAGTCTTTCTCCATCTTGGGGATCCTGGGAAAATTTGTCACCCCCGGGCTCCAGAAATTCACTGCCATTTCCTGGAAGGCAATATGACCACGTAGGGAAAGCTGGGGCTTCAGAGACAAAAGGGTCCGGATTTCAATCCTCTCTTTATTAGCCTGTCCTCTCATGAATCTGATTCTCTCTCTAGGCCTGAGAGGGAGGTGGGGGTGCCTCTGTGGCAGGCTGAATGGTGGCCCCAAAGATATCCAGGTCCTAATCCTTGGACTCCTGGGAGTGTTACCTCATACGGAGAAAAGAGTCTGTGCAGATATGAAGTTAGGGATCTAGAGATGGGGAGATTATCCTGGATTATCTAAAGTGGTATTATAGCTATTATCTAATAATACCTATTATTATTTAGGTGGGCCCTAAATGCCTTCACAGGTGTCCGTATAAGAAGCGAGCAGAGAGGGGACACCTGGGGGACTCATTCAGTTAGGCGTCTGCCTTCAGTTAAGGTCATGGTCTCAGGATCTTGGAATCAAGCCCTGGGTTGGGCTCTCTGCTCAGTAGGGGGTCTGCTTATCTCTCTCCTTCTGCCCACTTCTGTGCACTCTCCTCTCTCTGTCAAGTAAAATAAAATCTTAAAAAAAAAATTGTACATAGAAGAGGAAGAAGGCAGCGTCATAAGGATGGACACAGGGAGATATAAAAACGCTAGGATCCTGGCTGCGTAGTTGGAGGAAGGGACCAGTAGCCAGGGATGGCAAGGAGTGCTGGCCACCTCTAGAAGTTAGAGAAGACAGAGAAACCAATTCTCTCCAGGAGCCTCCAGCGGGAGCCCAACCCTGCTGATGCTTTGACTTCAGCCCAGGGAAACCGATTTTGGACGTCTGGCCTCCAGAACGGTAAGAGAAGAACTGCGTGCTGTGTTAAGTCATCACATTTGTGGTTTTTGGTACAGCAGCTGTAGGAAACTAACACAGTCTCTGTTGGGTCCCCCAATAATGGGTCCATGGTCAAAGGAGCAAGATTGATATAAAGCGAAGGTCAAGCAAAGCTTTATTTCGCGCCAAGCATCAAGAATCAAACTGACCGGCCAGGGACGTCTCTTGCAGAGAGGGGACGACCCTCTGCCTTACAGACTAGCTTTTAAGGGCAAAGGCCATGTGGTTGGGCCTGGCCGCGCACAGGTGGCCAATGAGATTGTAACACAGAGAAAGCTGCACAGTCCTGCTAGGTCACACATAAGTGACCAATTGAATTACAATTTACCCTATAGTAGATATTTGAACTAGCTTATCACCTTGGTCAGAATGGGCGTCCAAAAGACACCCAAAGGGTGGGGCCCATACTCCTTGGTAGCTAGGAGACAGTATGCGCCCCCCCTGATTGAATGCCTCCACTTGGCCTGACCCATCCTTGAATTTGGGCTTTGTTACCTGGGACTAGTTTCCGGGATTTAAGTAAGTCCCCTGGGAGAAGGGGGTGCAGGGACAGTTTAAGTTTTACTGTATAAACAACAAAGTCATTCTTTAACTGGATGGCATCGCTCTGGCTAAATAGGCCCTTACAGTCTCCCACCACGGTTGTGGTGTGTAAGAATCATGCTTGAGAAAGGATGCGAAATCAAGCCAGAAAATCATGCTCCAAGCAAGGGGGTGGGTGCGAGGTAAGTTAGCAGGATCTCAGGGAACTCTGGGGACAAGCGCAGTGACTGTGGGAATAACCCCATTTGCCCTTCTCACTCAGGCTGGAGTATAAGAAGTTGCCCCTGGAAGTGCCACTTGTGTCTCTGGCATGGATTTGGCTCACTGTTCCCTGTGCCCTGGACCCTCGCTGTTGTTCTTTGGCCAGCCTGATATCCCATCATGCCCACCTGGCTCACAGCTATGTCACCCAGGTCAGCCTGGAACTCAGATTCCAGGACAGTGGTGAGGGCAGTTTCTGGATCCTATGTCCTTGATGAGGAACTGACATTCACCCTGTCTGCCCTTTCTCTGCTGGGAGAAGTAGATCAGAATTGGTGGTGGTGGGGGGAATGGCTGAATGATTTTCAGCGGGGAGGCCCACCAGGAGAACTGAGGACCCAGGAATAGGAAGAAGCTGTGGTGGCGGAGAAGGCTCTGTGGTCAACCAATGTGGCCTCAAGCTCAGGCTCTTGCCTTTGAGCTAAAGAGAGCTGCTGCTCTCCTCCAGACCCAAGTGCTCCAAAGATGATCCCGCAGAACCCAAGGGATCCTTGACTGGGACGTCTGTGCCCCTGCCTGAGGGAGCAAGCTGACAGGCGAGAGGCCTCATGGGACTTTAGATGCCCATATGGGTGGTTTAGACAAGTGGCCAATGCTAAGACTGACTCACAGAGTTCTTGGGGCATTAGAGGAAGCTCTCTCTCTCTCTCTCTCTCTCTCACACACACACACACACACACACACACACACACCACAGTTCAGTCTGCTTTGTGGATGAACTTCAGTAATTCCTAGGAGCAAAGCCCCGGAGAATCACCAGTTGGTTAAAAACAAGCACCACCTCCAAAGCAGGAATAATCACAATAAAAGTGTTCATTTTTCTACCTTCCAGGAAAGGTAGGACCAAAGACCTTGGCAAAGAATTTTGAAGATTTGCTGACACACTCAAGGCCTCTGGTCATTTGTCCTCCCAGGGAGATAAGGAGCATCCCTGGGGAGAAGGCAGTCCAAAGTCAGAGGAGTCCGGTACTGCTGTTTGGACTAACCCTAATTCTAACCCTCATACCAGGTTAGGTGGTGGTGAATCTGAGAACAATGAATCAGCCCAGGGCCAGGGACCAGATAGGTCAGGACAGCCCCTACATCTCAGGTCCCACAGAAATTATTCAAATTAGCTAAACCAAAGTCACACTGTCCTGCCCATTTCTTTTGGTGGAGACCACAGTAGAGGCTCTCACCCACCGTGCCCCCACCCTCTGCCTCCTGATACCTCTCGGAGCTCCTTTGTGTGGCCCCATGTGGCATCACATGCCCCCTCCTCTTGGGAGCAGTGAGTAGCAAGCTATCTTCTCCATGGCAGTCCTCTCCTGATGCTTTTGGTCCCACCAGACCTGAGTAATCATCAAGCCTACCTTTTGGAACAATCTGTGCCCATATTAAACCCTGGGCAGGTGTGGTCTGGGAAGCTCAGGTGATGTCTCAGGCTCTTAGCCCCAGGCACAGTCCCTTGGAGGGGTTCTGGAAATGGCTGGCCTCATTTTCTGTTTTCTCTCCCTTCCTTGACTGTGACCTCATTGACTTGCTCTAGATGCTCTAATCTTTCCCAGCAGCCTCATTGCTTACACCTCGAAGTTTCTGCTGGCATTGTTCCTCTTCTCAGACAGCTGCCTAAGCAATCCTCTGCTCCCGCTGTCCCACTTTGAGAGGCTGAGGGTGAGGTCACAGCGTGGCTGGTGCACCAGGTTTTGCATGCTCGGGCCATGCTGTCAGAGCCTGAGTGTGCATGCCTGTCATCCACCTGCGGTCAGTGACCTGTCAGTACCCTCATTCCAGAAGTCGTGTGCTCCTCCTCTGCAACCTGATCCAGACATTACACAGAGGAGCTCTTACAGTGCCGCTTACATCCCTTTCACTGGGGCAGCCCTGTAGGGGTTTATCCAATTCTCTGATTTTGGCTCCCCATCCCCTCTGCTCAGTCTAGAAATTACCTCTTGGGTTTGTCACTCTTCGTTAGGCCCTCCTCCAGGACAGGTGTCCTGGAGAGAGAGTTGTCTTAAGTGGTTTCCCCTAAGAACAGAGCCTGGGACAGGTAGTTCATCTGGGAGTGATTCCTGGAAGCTGGAATGTGGGAATGAGGAGTGAACAGGACACGGAGAACAAAACAACGAGAAGGTGCGTTTGATGTGGTCACCATTGTGGGCAGCCGAGGCTCAGTTCCCTGGGGACCTGTGTGGAATGTACCTCACAATTGTCCTTCTGAATGGCGGGAGCCTGGGACACTTAGCCACCAAACCCTGGGAGCCATTGGCAGAGGACTGGCTTGCGGACGTTAACTCCTCCCTCCTCCTGGGCTGAGGAGAAGGGCAGGGAGGCAGAAGAGCAAGGGGGTCTTTGAGATGATACTCGGGATGGAAAGTTGGTAGTGAAAGTGCACCTGTTTGCCTCAGGTGTGCCAAAATCTGTGCGCTTATCAGAAGTGTCTTACGGAGGGTGAAATTTAAATCAGACAGCAGTAGCTTAAGAGAAGGATGTGAAGCTGAGGGTTTACAGTTGATGACCAAAACTGACGGTTTCAAAAGCACCAGCAGGTCTCACCTGCCTGCATTATTCCTTTCCTCCTATGTTCAGGAGAGGACTTGACCTCTTTACCACCAGCGAGTCCTTTCGAATGAATGATTAATATTTTATTGGTTACTTACATTTGCCTAGATACCCTGCGTTATTATTACTCCTTCTCTAATTTGGTCAATCAGTTGTTAACACATTCACCCCCAAAGGGAGACCAGTTCATATTTTGAGATGTGAAAGTGTGTGATTTTCCTCCTTTGCTTTTCTCCCATCTGAGCCGGTCCTGGTTTCACTTCACTGTCTCAGATTCCCCCTTAGGACTGAACGCCAGCAAGGATTTCTGGCTTTTGTTTTCTAAGAGTACAAGCCCTCAAGAGGGTTTGCAGAGGAGGCAAAAAGGTGAAGGAGACTTGATGTTCTAGATAGTTTTCCTTGGAGAATTCCCCCACCCCTAAAAGAGGAGATGGCCCTTGAGTGAGGAGAGAAAAAGGAGAGAGAGAGAGCGAGAGAGCGAGCGAGCTGTGGTCCAGGAGCAGTGGGGATCCAGGTCCTGCTTTTTGTAGAGACCACAGGATGATGCAAGCCTCCAGAGGAGAATGGTTGGGTGGTAACAGCTAATTCCTACCTTCCAAGGCTGGTGCAAAAGTAGCAGAAGAGGCTGTAGATAGAGATACTGAGTATCTTAGTAGCAGCCAGGGCAGGCAGGGGATGGAAACTCTTACCCATAGTACTTTGGCACACAGTAAGATCTTGGATTTTTCCTTTTAAGATTTTATTTATTTATTTGAGAGAGAGAGAGAGAGAGAGAGGAGGGGAACGGGCAGAGGGAGAGGGAGAAGCAAACTTCCCACCGAGTGGGGAGCCTGACATGGGACTTGATCCTGGGACCAGGAAATCATGACCCAAGCTGAAGTCAGAAGCTTAACTAACTGAGCTATCCAGGTGCCCCAGATCTTGGATTTTTTTTTTTTTTTTGATATAGATAATAAAGGTATGAATTTTTATTTGAGTATTTCCTTTAGCTGTATCCCTAGATACTGATCTTGGATTTTTTTTTTTAAGATTTTATTTATTTATTTGACAGAGAGAGATCA
Source organism: Lutra lutra (assembly GCF_902655055.1). Classification (NCBI taxonomy): domain Eukaryota; kingdom Metazoa; phylum Chordata; class Mammalia; order Carnivora; family Mustelidae; genus Lutra; species Lutra lutra. The sequence continues at coordinate 26,346,587 of NC_062290.1, forward strand.
CAAGTAGACGGAGAGGCAGGCAGAGAGAGAGAGAGAGGGAAGCAGGCTTCTTGCTGAGCAGAGAGCCCGATGTGGGACTCGATCCCAGGACCCTGAGATCATGACCTGAGCCAAAGGCAGCGGCTTAACCCACTGAGCCACCCAGGTGCCCCTGATCTTGGATTTTTGACATGAATTTCAGGAAGGGGGAAGGACAACTAAGAAAGGACTAAGGGTCAATTTCCTGCTAGCCTGGGAGAGGAAGCTTGCAATTGGTAATCACATTGATTTATTTAAAATAAGTTTTTGGACTTAGATGTCAACTCACCACACAAATATTTTCTGAGTGATTGCTATGCGGCAGGCATCATGCTTGACATTGAGAATGTAATAATGACTGAGAAATAGCTCCTTGTTTCAAAGGCGCACACATCCAGTCAAGGGGACACACCTGTAAGATGATGATGATCCAAACACACGTGTGATATATGTGCTAATAATAGGTATCTACGGGTTTTATGAGCCTAAGAACAGGAGTAGAAGGGAGAGTGCAGAGTAGTTTTTTGAAAATAGAGGATTAAAAAAAAAAAAAAGGAAACTAAAGGATGTTTAAATTGAGCCTTAAAGGTGGGTAGGAATTCTCCATCTGGTGAATGGATGGGAGTGGGCAGGAGGCTGTATGGTCAGTGGGAAGAGTGAGGAGTCACAGGGATGTGTATTAGTTTTCTATTACGCATAACAAATCATTGCAAATTTAGTAGCTTAAAACAACACAGGCATTTACTATCTCACTGTTTCTGTGGGTCAGGGATCTAGGCACATCTTAGCCGGATTCTCAGCTTTAGGGTGTTACCCTACGGCAAAACATAATAAAATAATTTTCATGGTTCAGTGGTGAGGCTATTGGTAAGGAAAAAGTTCCCCTGTAAAACAATCTCTGCAGCCTGTTTTGATAAATATGCTGGTTAATTTACTTCTCCTCTCCAATTCCCCCTCCCCCCACCGGAAATTGCAGTTCAGAGTCACTTCTGGTTTTGGAAGGAGGTAAATTTTTACTGAAATGCATGACTCTGACCTTGGAGACTGCATTATCATTAATTTCTCCTTTTCGTGAGTTTTTAAGTGTTTCCATCTGAACACTATTCATGTGAATATAATGTTGACACTCTCCCAAGAAATGGCCAATACCAATAATAGCTCAGGAATGCAGATTTTGACAAGGCTGGATTTGATGATTTGCATATCCTGAGAAACTTGGAATTTCCAAGCGAGGCATTGGGATAAGGAGGAATAACCTGAAGGTTATTTATTACCTGTCCAGCACACTGATTCCAAAGGGACACAACATCCCCCATAAGGCTCTTATCTTCTCAGCATCTTTCAGCGAATCTGCCCCCAGCCAGTTGTGGAATCAGGGCTCCCAATAAGATTCAATGTGATCTTCTACTCTTGGCCCTAATTATCTCAATATTGGATTGATGCATTACGTAATTACACATTACGTGTTTAAGAGGGTTGGGGTCACTACTCTTCTGGAGCTGTTTACTTTGGAATTTCCCTGAAGCCTCTGTGCATTCTCTGGCCCTAGAAGGTGCTATGCTTTCTTGTTTTAAAAGTTGTGTTGTGAAAGAGGATCTTGAATTACATACCCAGTTCCGCCATTGTAACTGCTCTAGTTGAGTTTTCTATTAAAATTTTGCTAGGAAATTGCCCTTTCTAAGTCTTCAGACTCATTGCCATCAAATACATTTCCATTGAAGAAAAAAAGGCTAAAAGTTAATGAGATAAGTATCCAATTTAAGAAATTAGGAAAAGAACAAGAAAATAAACCTAGAGTCAGTAGAAATAGAAGTTGAAAACACAGGGAATATGAATAAGGCCAGAGGAGAAGTCTTTGTAAATACTAATACAACTGACAAAAATCCATCAAGAGGAAAGAGATAAAAAGAAAATAGCCAAATAAAATATGTAAAAGAGCCACAGATGTGTCAAAGATTCAAATGGTAAGAAAAAAATATTATACACCAGCTTTATGACAAAAGAAGTTAAAAAGTTAGCTGAAGTAGGGAGATTTCTGAGATATATATATTCTTGCAGTGATAACTAAAGTAACAATTACTGCAAATGATTTAAGAAGAAATGGAAAACCAGAATAGTCTTACAACTAGTAATGGATAGTTTTTTTAAAATCTTCCCTTAAAGAAATCAGCCTCCCTGGATGAATATACAGGTCAAATTCTCCTTAACATTTGACAAATAGAAGATTTCAGTCTTACATAAAATTTTCCAAAGAATATAGAAATGGGAACACTTCTCAAGTCATTGAAAGAGGCTAGCATGATTTTGATGCCATATCAGAAAAGGAAATGAAAAGAAAGGATAATCACAGGCCAATCTCATTCCTGAATATAGGTGCTGAAATCCTTTGCAAACTACTAGAAATTGGATTCAACATACATAGAAACACAGTATCTCTGGGGCGCCTGGGTGGCTCAGTGGGTTAAGCCTCTGCCTTCAGCTCAGGTCATGATCTCAGGGTCCTGGGATAGAGCCCCGCATCTGGCTCTCTGCTCGCTGGGGAACCTGCTTCCCCATCTCTCTCTCTCTGCCTGCCTCTCTGCCTACTTGTGATCTCTGTCTGCCAAATAAATAAATAAAATTTTAAACAAAAAAAAGAAACACAGTATCTCATCCCCAAGCTTGATGTTATAGACATGAAAGTTTGGTTTTACATAAGAAAACTGATTAATGTAATTCACTTCATTAATAGAAAGGGTAAAACTATTCAATCATTTCCATCAATGTAGGAAAAAAAAGCACTTGATAAAATTTAAAATTCATGATAGAAAATTTAGCAAATTAACAATAAACTGAAACTTTCTCTACCTGATAGTAGTAGCTACAAAAACACTTTCAGCAAATATTGCACTTAATGACGAAAAAGGGAAGAAGAAAGGGTACATGAAATTATACTTTTTTTTTTCTCTACTGTGCTAGATAGCCTAGCCAGAGTAGGAAGAACTGAAATGCATAATGAATAGAAAGGAGGGACAACGTTGTAGGATTGCCTGCATCACACAACCAAAAATAAATGTACTCCAGCCTATGGAACAATGTTACTCTGGTTGTTTTCTCTTCTTTGTTTTCTTAAGCCGTTAACCCTGGCTCAGAGTTTCTCAGCCTTGACACTGCGGACATTTGAAACTGGGTAATTCTTTGTCTTGTGGGCTATCCTGTGCACTGTCGGATGTTTAGTAGCATTCCTGGCTTTTCATCCTCCAGTTGGCCGTTGTGGAGGCTGAGGAAGATGAGTTTCTGTTATGGGAAAGTTTCTACCCACAACTTCCTGTTGCAGCTAATTTATTCTTCACACCCTTCAGCGCGTCTGGCTCATAGAAAGGGCTGCACAAGAGGAGATTAATGGGTGAGCCTAGTCTTTATCACCCAAGGAGGCTGTGCTTTTATGAATTCTCTCTTGTCTTTGGGAGAGAGAGTGAACAATTAGCCCTCAGAACACATTTGAACAAAGGATAAATGGCAGCTTCCATCCTCCGGAGTTGGGCTGAGGGGATGATGTGGTGTGGCAGGCTAGAGCCTTTGCAAGTTAGGAAGCCCTGAAGTAGAGAGGGATGGTTGGGTATGTGTCCTGTATTGGAGGCAGGTTTCACATGGGTTCAAATATGAAGAGTCAGATGTCAGACTTAATCAAGCTAGAGATCTAGACCACCCCCATTTGGGTTCCCAGGGAGCTTGGCATACATTTCTCGATGGCTTTAATTCTGTTAGCCTTAATCAGTTAGGACTCTTGTTGCAAGCAACAGAAAACACCAGTAGTTTAAACCATGAAGGAATTTGTTGTGTCACCCAATTGTGTTGTCCTGAGTTGTGTGTTTTGGGGGGAAGGGTTTTGTTCTTCAGCGGTCATCCGGGCTGGGGCTTGGTCTCTGTGGTTGTCTGGGTCCTGCCCTCCTCCGGGTGGCTGCCTCATCCTCGAGCTGCCAGCCAACTCCCTGCTCTCAGTTCCTGGGGCCACATGCTTCCTCATCCGGAGCTTCTCTTTTCTTCATCTGTAGCACAGACACCCACTTGGGACAGCAAGTGGCTTTGGCCTGAGTCAGTCACTCTGAGGGTGACACCATGCTCTGACAGCCTGGGCCACCTCGCCCCAGTCACTGGGGTTGGGGGTGTACTCAGAGCCAAACTGAGGCCTGAGCTGGGAGTTGGGGTGGAGACATTGCATCCCTCCTAGACTGCTGGGCTTCTCCGCAGGGTTGAGGGGGTATAAAGTACTGGGCAGTCAGCTATGCTACCCATCACGTCCACAGACCCTGAGGTTGCAGGAACTTGATTAACAGAGCTGGCGTGCTGGGGAGTAGAGCCTCCATGGACTCCTGCAGCTCTGAGCAGAGGGTCCATGGTGTGGCCTGAGGCAGAGTTGGAACAGCCCCACCCAGGGAGGCAGAACCCCAATACTAATGTGGTTGTAACCTCTGCTGCTCTGGGTCTGTTTGCCCTTCTCCCTCTTCCTTGTTCGTCTCCGGCTCTTCATTGCTAGGGGACAGATATCCATCTACCTTCCCCACGCTCTGAGGTCAGTTGGCTTCTACCACGGTTTTGCCAGTGGGAAGCACTGGCAGACATAGGTGGGTAAAGAAAAGAGAGAAGTCAGGGTATTTCATCCACCCTGACCAGAGCCCAGCTGTGGTTATATTTCCTCTGAGTCCATGGCTCCGGACAGGCCTGGTGTGGTTCCAGAATCCTCCCAGCGTCTCTGCCCCAAGTGTCCTGGTCCCACTTCATCTTCCTTCTGTCCTCACAGCCAACATGTGGCCAGTCTCTGGGTTGCATCACTGTCTTTGGTTTGGCTTCTCAACTCTTCCAGTCATGTCCATCCCTTGTGTTACCAGTCCCTGGTGCTGTTTCCTCTGGTTTAAACACTTAAAGAGTTTTCGCTTTTCCCAGCTGTTCCAAACCTAAGCCTTGGATTTTTTTTTCCATCTTCGTGTGGCCCGGAGAAGCAAGGGTTACATGTTAAACCAAATTAAGCTGAGACCTCCAGGGTGTGACTGACCCAACCTCTACACTTCAGTAAGCAGCTCTCTGTTCGAAATTAAAATACATCTCCTTTATTCTCCCCCTACATCTCTGGAGTCAGGGGCTGAGGGGACGTTGTCCTTGGGGATGAAGTATTGTGATTGTCAATAGCAGTAATGACAACTGATGGAACGTTTAGGTCTGATTTACAGGCAATGTTAGATTTGCATTAGCGTGGTAGGTTTAAAATAACATCCATGCATTAGATGATATTCAGATTTAATGGAAAAATAATGACTGCATTAAATCAGGTTTTATTGTTATGGAGGGTTTTAATTTGGCAGGACCACTTTCCTTTTGTGATCTAGAAGGGCTTGGTTGAGGAAGGTGGAGCTTCCATGCTGATTCTTGACCTATATCCATTCTGCACTCCCCCAGAAATGTCTGCACCTTTGAAGCAGGTTAACCTTTTTCTTTCATTTTGTTTTGCATTTGTTTGTTTTTCCTCAGAAGGTGGTTTTCACTTCTCAAAACCTTACAGATTAATTTAAAAGTAATAAAAGTTAAACAGAAGTCATTGTTCTTCCCTGCTTTATGAAATGGCGTTTCCATTGTGGGTTATTTTTTTTTTTAAAGGGGAAATGCATCATTAAAGTTGCTGCATTATTTATCAGAGAGGCTAATGAAATCATAACTACAGTAAGTGAAGACACGCAGTGCAACACTGGTTTGAAACACTGCCCATAAAACCCCAGTTAATCACCGTGGGACCAGTGCCTTTTATACTTGGGCTCACGAAACCGAAAGTATTGCAGTCTTTGTGTAAAGGCCTCAGAGTTCTTGACTTTCCCCAAGGTGAGAAAATTATGGTTATGGGGTGACCATGAACTTTGGTCAGAGTCTGCCAGCAGAGGCATGATCAACAGTAGATTTTAATGGGACCTCAAAAATGCTTCAAAGATTGGCTCCCATCTTGTTCGTCCTTTGCTGCCATGTTACCTGTTAATTTCTTGATCTTTCCTCCTGCCTAGATCAGCTGTTATCATGAGGAGGAAAGCTATAATTGAAGAAAATGGAAAACATATAGACCGGTCCACAAGTTTACAAAGGGGGAAGGTGAAGGTCAGGATGTATGTAACTTACTGAGAGAAGGATGAGAACTCAGATCCTTCCTGGTTACTTCATTACCTACATCTGAGTGGCACTGGAGGGTTCTCCAGCATCCCACTGAGGCTGTGGGTGGCCTTGGCTGGAGAGTGGGCTGGGGTCTCAGCATTCCCCATCCAGCATCAGTGGTGTCTTGAGAGAGGTGACAGAGGCAAGGTTAAGCCTTTGACAATTCTTTCAAATTTTCCAGTCTGACAGGACTGGACTGTTAGGTGGGAATGTACCCAGTCCTACAAAATCCCATAGCTTTTGTGTAGCCCACTCTTAGCTCTTTGCTGACTTCTCCAGGAAATTCTTGACCTTCAGGACTGTGTACCTAGAAACTTCCCACCCTGTCTCCTTCCTGCACACACTCCTGGTTACAAGGCCCTACAGTCCAGGGTGGGACACCTGACCCTAGCAGGGCCAAGGAGGACCTTCATAGGTCACTTAGACTTGGGCTTCTCTTAGGATTCGTCTCTCTCCAGGTGGTGAGTAAACGGTAGGTATAACATTTGTGAGCTGTTGGAGACCTTGTCTTAGAGGGTCCACAGAACGAAGAAAGAATGAAGCTGGTGTGTGCAAACAAGCAGAGCTGGGAGATGGTCAGAGTGCCCTCAGTTGTCTTTGTTCCCGAGGCCTGGTGGACACCCGCCCTATGAACCGCCTGGGGGTGTGGCATTCTCTGGATGTCAGATCCAAACCAGTACATTCCCTTTCGTGCTCTAGATCTAACTGGGTATCTGTCACTGCAACCACAAAGGGCCTTACTCTTCCGTCTCTAGTGACTGATGGATCACTTCATTCAGGCACGAGTGTAAACGTGCACTCAGAAATAGAAGTACCCACTAAGTGGTGCCCTTTACGGGCTCTTGCTTCCTTATCTTGCTCACATTATCCATTTGTTCCTATTTTCCTCTTTCCTGTGCAGTCAGATAGATGGGGAAAAGATGATTTTTAAGAGCTATGTTAGTTTCGACAGGTGGGGTAGAAGGACTGGCGAGGAGGGTTCTGGGTGGCAGCTCAAAAGGGATCTTAGGAGGTAGGATTCTGCTGTGGCTTTATGGACATGTGGCTAAGAAATCTGTCACCAAGGGCTATGGCATATTTATTATTCACTGGAAGCTACCAAAGGAAGAGAAGACATGCTCCTTGTTCTTGAGATGCTCACAGTGGAGGCAGTGGGGATAGATCATGATGAGTATGAGGTACTTGCAAATAGAGCAGGGAGACACACGGAAAGGGACATGGTTAGGGCAGCCTAACACATAAGGGGTGCTAACCTGCTCTTGCTAGGATCAATGGACCCTTTCATAGGACTGGAACTGGGCCATAATCACCGGTAACGAACGAGCTCTCAGACTTTTGATCCAAGATGGTACTACCACTCCATCAGCTCAAATGCAAGGGAGTACTGAGTACTGAGGTCTAGTTTCATTACTCATACTGCCCCATGTATTTCTCACGCTTCTATGCATGAAAATATCTTATATTTAAGTTTCCGAAATCGTCATTTCCAAGCTAGAAGATTCCTACAAAGCCTGCATCCCATCCATCTGTCCTACGTTATCTGAACACATCCTTCCACTTGCCTGTAACTCCTGACCTTTCCCTCTTGAACCGCTGAGAGCCTGCATAAGTGATGAGCAAAGGGATCTGCCCCGTTGGGACTTCAGAGCAGACAGATGATGACACAGTCCTCTTCCTCCTTCCCCTTCCCCTCCTCACCTCATTTCTGACTTGGACTTCTCATAACTTTTCCAGGTGCTGCCTCATCCCATGTCTTTCCCATCTCAGCGTTCACCGCTTCAACAAGCTCTGAAGACCCATGCAGTTCAGGTAGATTGGAAAGGCCAGTCCCAATTGGATTGCCCTCAGACCCCGGGCTTTTATGCAAATCTGACTGGAATGGATGCAAACTTCCCGGTTCTCAAGTTCACCTATAAAGTGGAATATTTTTCTCAGGAACAAAATTTTCATCTCTGCCCTTGAGCTTCCACTTCCGTTTTCCTAATATGGAAAATGGGATCTCATTACTTTCAGGTAAATTCAGTGCATTTTCATAATTTCTCAGTCACTTCTGGTTAAACATTTTAGTACATGTGGGGATTTTTTTTCCTCTTGCATAAACTTCATTGCCCCTCACGTTGATGTCAAACTTTAGGAAGGGGGCTGTTTACTCAAGTGTCATTCAGCTGTTTCTTGGTGTCTACCTGGCAATATTTTCTGCTGCCAGGCCTTGAGATGTGCCTTGTGTCCCCTGGTCCTCGAGTTGGTTGGTTGAGCTGCAGCCTCCTGCTTCTCAGACCCTTGGCGGGTGAAAGAGAGAAGACTCCAGTCTTGACTCATGCATCTACTTTCCAATACTCTCCAATTTTGCACCTGATCCCCTAGCTTTTGAGCTTTACCCTGAAGAATTGGATATCTCTGTTCTGTTGCTTTTCTGACCCTCTAAACCCTCTTTCCACCACCTCTGGAAAATGACAGGTGTATGTTTGCAGCCTAAGGGAAGGACGATCAAGAGAAAAGGGTAAGAACATTTTAGCTAATATCCCAGCGTGTCATCTCTCCAAATAAGCCAATTCTTACACCATGTGTACTTTGAATGCAAAGCATAAAACTAAGAACTTGCTAGAAATCTTTTGTTTTTGTCAAAGCTTTTAAAAAGGCACAGAATAGAACCTCCCATTTTCTTAGAAGAACTGTCAGGATATATGGGTGGGAGACAATGGGTAAGCTGAAGTGTCCCATGGATATTGATGATATAGGGGCGATGCTCAGAAATCAAGGGGGGTTTTTTAGTTACAAGCAGAAAATTCCATTTCATCCATATCAGTCCATTATCACAAGTGAGATGCTAGACCAAGATAGCACAATTAACAATATGGAAACTTATCAGATTTGAAGCAGAGTTTCTGAGGTCACCCACACCAGGAAGAAATATGTCAAACTTAGCCTCAAGATATGACATTATTAGATAGAAATATATGAGATTGTTTTTACCAACTAAGAAAGGAGAAGAAAACCACATGTGAGTACTGACATTTCTATTCACCTGTATGCTTGTATCATCTCTCAGTTCCTTGTCAGCCACACTGGAAGACTCCACTCATGTGGTCCCTTTGAACTTGGTTCTTGCTCATAGAAAACCTTGTGTGACATATTTCATTTTGAACAGCAGCTTTAAAAAATTTTAACAGCTTATGGTGCAACCACTCTGGAAAACAGCATGGAGGTTCCTCAGAAAGTTGAAAATAGAGCTACCCTACAACCCAGCAATTACACTACTGGGTATTTACCCTAAAGATACAAATGTAGTGATCCGAAGAGGCACGTGCACCCGAATGTTTATAGCAGCAATGTCCACAGTAGCCAAACTATGGAAAGAACCTAGATGTCCATCAACAGATGAATGGATAAAGAAGATGTGGTTATATATATATACAATGGAATACTATATAGCCATCAAAAGAAATGAAATCTTGCCATTTGCAACGACGTGGATGGAACTAGAGGGTATTATGCTTAGCGAAATAAGTCAATCGGAGAAAAACAACTATCTTATGATCTCCCTGATATGAGGAAGTAGAGATGCAACATGGGGGGTTTGGGGGGTAGGAAAAGAATAAATGAAACAAGATGGGATTGGGAGGGAGACAAACCATAAGAGACTCTTAATGTCACAAAACAAACTGAGGGTGGCTGGGGGGAGGTGGGTAGGGAGAGGGTGGTTGGGTGATGGACATTGGGGAGGGTATGTGCTATGGTGAGTGCTGTGAAGTGTGTAAACCTGGTGATTCACAGACCTGTACTCCTGGGGCTAATAATACATTATATGTTTATAAAAAATTTTAAAAATATTATAAAAAATTTTAACAGCTTAAAGTCTTCTGCTGGCTGAAACATCTATGTGTTGCACAGTGATTATTTCTTTTTAGTTTTGCAGCCCCCATAATCTGTACAGAACTCACAGGGCTCAGCACTCGGATGAGTGGATTCTGTTTAAGGATAAATGAAATGGCCACTACTAAGTGACTGTGATGCAGGGAGGGTCAGGGAGGAGTCATAGTCAAGTCAGAGGAAGGGAGGTGGTGCCTGCAAGAGACCTGTTCAATGATCTGGAGGTGAAATCAGAGATTAAAGTTTTTTTCTGAGACTTTTTTTTTTTTTCCCCCATAAACCACGCATAGTAGCTTTTGGAAGCGGCATTAGTATGTCCAGTCAAGGAAGTAAAGGCACGCCAATTTACTATACTTCAAAGTTTCTAGGTTGGTCATGTTGCACGAGAATGCAGAATGTTCCAAAGTCGTTCCCTGAAACACCCATTCTGCCAGATGTTGAAGAATGAGTCAGGCTGAAATTCTCATTTGTAGGCCATGGACACTGACCCCGGATGACTTACAAAGGAAGGGAAGGATACTTGACTTCATAGTCCTGATGGGAGCTTGGAGAACAGGTTGAGACAATGGTCAGGAGCCCAGAGAGAGGTAGGTGACCAGAATCACAGCCCAAACCATGCCCCAGGGACCAGCTGCTAGGACACCACGGCCACCTCCTGTAGATACTTAACCCTTTCCTTGCACTGCCGATGGCTCTGTGCCCACCCATAGCCACCAGAAGGAGATGGCATTGTTTCTGCTTCCCTGCCACTCCCTCCAGAGTCAAAGTCCTAGAGGGCATATGAGACCCTGGCTCCCACAAAGTAAGGTGGGGGGACTATTTGCCCTTTTACCTCCTGTGGGGAGAGGTAGACCTTGCCTCCCAGGGAGATGCTCACACAGCTGGGGATTCCCTAGACAGAAGAAGTGACTTCAGAGGCCTACCAGCCAAAAAATGATAAATGACAACAAGATGTTACATAGGAAAAGGTTCCACAGTCAATTAATTTTGGAAAACTCCAGGTTTAGCAGATTTCTTTACTCTAGGGCTTCTCATGTGATCGCATGCATCGTGAATCTCCAGGAGGGATTACAGGACCCCTCCCCCCACCTTTATCATCCAATTCGAGTGCTCCTTGGAAAACGCTGCATGAATCACAACTTGAAAGCAACTAGCAACACTCTTTCTTCTCACACTTAACCTCAGCAGACCAGTCTCTTTACCGACACCTGCCTATATTTCTCGGCAGGCACATTAGAACAGCAGTTCTGGAACTTTCCGGTGGTATGGCTGTCCCACGGTTGGGTTATTTTTCAGGATGAAGGTCAGACGGCTATGATGGGTGAGCAGCACCCACCAGGCTTGGTTTCATCGTCCAGCTGTGTCACGGCTGTTCGCTTTTCCAGACTGAAACATCTCCATTTGCTCTTGGCGCATTGTCCAACTTGCTTGAAGCAGTTAATGTAGCTTTAGACAATGTCTGAGAGAGGAGCTTATGTCTGAGAGACCCGGGCTCTGCAGAAAGCAGACGCAGAAGCTGCCAAGATTAAAAGTCTCTGATAACTCAAAACAAATGTCCTGCTTATTTTTATGGTGCGACAACGTAAGAGCAGGTAATGCAACAACCACAGAGAGGATGACCTTTCAACCATGGTCAGCATAGGAAATTGCTCTGATCTGGAGTCATTGGTGATGTCTAAACTTTAGGTCAGAGTCGTATTTCATTTGAAGATGGGCAAGCAGAAGACCGTATCTTCCCATGCAATCCCAGCCTTGGCTCTCTAGGGAGGCAAACACAAGTCATGTGCTTGACTTAAATCGGCACTGGAGTTGAGCTTTTAAAAAATTCCATTATTTAATTTTTTTTCAAACTTTCACCCTTATGAATTTTTATTACCCTTCAACTTTTGTGAAATACGAAGCTAACACTATGAGATAGAGCCACTCACTAAAAAATTATCTTTTGGGGGCCGCCTGGTTGGCTCAGTCTGTTAAGCGTTGGACTCTTGGTTTCGGCTCAGGTCATGATCTCGGGGTCCTGGGATCAAGTTCCTCGTCGGGCTCCGTGCTCAGAGCAGAGTCTGCTTATCTATCCCTCTTCCTCCCCCTCTCTGCTCCTCTCCACAGCTCCCTTACACACACACACTCTCTCTCTTTCTATCAAGTAAATAATTAAAATCTTCTAAAAAATAAAAATAAAAAAAATCTTCTTGGGTCCTACTATGTAAAAGGTAAGTGCCAGAGGTAGGGGTAAACTCATGAATAAGACATACTTTATGCCTTTAAGAGCTTAGGCTTAAACTGTGAATTTGTTTATTTATTTAAAAGACTGTTTTCAGACTGACTCTAATTCAGACCCTGTGCTGGGAGCTCAGGTAAAGCAGTGAACAAGAAAATAAAGGTTTCGAGTCTTTGGAACATAGATGTCATGGGGGAGACAGACATCAGATCACATGGTCTGTAATTATTTATTGAATCATGCTTGCGATCAGAGCCATGAGGGATTAGAGCAGAATGCTATGAGGATGCAACGGTCCATGTCCTTTCAGGAAGTGGCCTGTGAGCTGTGCTTTGAGGGATGAATAGGAATAAATGTGATGGAGACATGGATAGAGGGAATGAGAAAGGAATAAGCATTTTGGAGCACAAGAGCCTTTTGCTGGTACCAGAGGAAGGGGGACAAGTCATCTGACCAGGCAGGACCGTGGAGACCAGGGGAGAATTTTGGTCTTCATGCTAAATGCAATGGGAAGGGAAGGAGCAGGTTTCCTTGGGGGAGGGACATAATCAGATATGCCCTTTGGAAAGGTCACCCTGGCCCTGAATGTTGAATGGCTTGCAAGTGCAGTAATGAAGGGAGAGATACCAGCTGGGAGGTTAATCGACTAGTTCAAGTAGGAATTGCTGGTAGGTTGAACTAGAGTCAGTGTGGAAGGATGGTGGTGAAAGGTATAGAGATACAAGAGACATGAAAGAGTCCCAAAACAATAGAACTTGATCTTTAGCTGGATGTGGGAGTTATGTAGGAGAAAGTCAAGGAAACTGCTACATGCGATGTGCTGCGCTCAATGCTACAAGAGACTTAGAGGCATCTGGCTGGGTATGAGCAAAGGTATCTGCCAAGAACCTGCAAAGAACCTCAAGTCATACATAGTTTATTTGAAGAGGCTGCATATCAGTACTGGAAATTAGCTCCCAATCAAGGCACTGAAGGCCAGGTGTCACATGAGTGATACAGGCACTGTGCTATGTAGGTGTTCCCAGGCCAGGTGTGGCTAGAGCTAGCTAGGGAAGGCTTCAGGCAGTAGATGGCAGTGGTTGGCCTTGGGCAAAGGAAGGAAGAAGAGCAATCCTGGAGGAGAGAACACATGGAAGATGGTGAGGAGGAAGTAAGGATAGACTAAAAAACGTAGGGAGTACCAAGTAGACCAGTTGTATCGAAATGGGAGGTTTTATTGGGGGAGGATTTGAAAAATATAGGTTTGGAAGTGTAGACAGGGAGCAGCCATGAGGTTGCAGAATTCTAGAAAAAATTGCTAAGAGTTGATTCACACCTGGATCATCATGAATAAGCTGTAAATCTCCTGTACTAGGAAGAGCTCAAGTTCTAGGTCTCTTTGGACCTTCTCTAGGATAAAATCTACCCAACCCCCCAATGGCTTTGTTGAGATGTAATTGACATATACCATTGTGTAAGTTTATTGGGCACAACTGAGGATCTGATGCACTTCTATATTGGGACGTGATTAGCTAACACTCTCATCAGGTCCCATAATGACTCTTTCTTTTTTTGTGGTGAGAATATTCAAAATTCACTCTTAGCAACTTTCAGATAAATACTACCCGTTGAGTATTCTTGGCTCCCTTGTCAAATATTAGTTGACTGTATATGCAAGGTTTTATTTCTGGGCTCTTGATTCTGTTCCATCCATCTATGTGTTTATTTTTAATGCCACTATTATACTATTTTGATTACTGTAGTGGTGCTGTTGAATTCAGTTTGCTTATTTTTTGTTGAGAACTTTCATGTCTATATTCATCAGGGATATTGGCCATAAATTTCTTTTTTCCTTATGTTGTTCTTATCTGGCTTTGGTGTAGGAGCAATGCTGGTCCTGTAAAATGAGTTTGGGAATGTTCCCTCCTTTTCAATTTTTGGGAAGATTTTAAGATGGATTGGTTTTAATTCTTACTTAAATGTTTGATGGAATTCACCAGTGAAACCATCTGGTTCAGGCCTTTTCTTTGTTGGGAGGTCTTTGATTATTGTTTCAATCTCTTAACTCATTATTAGTACATTCAGATTTTTTAAAAAATTTCTTCCTGATTCAGTCTTGGTAGGAGCTGCCAAGATTAAAATTCTCTGTATATTGTATATTTCTAGGAATTTATCCATTTCTTCTAGATTATCCAAGGTGGTGGTGTATAATTGTTCATCATATCTCATGATCCCTTTTGTTTCTGTGGGATCAATTGTAATGTCTACTTTTCATTTCCAATTATATTTATTTACATCCTCTTTCTTCTCTTAGACTAGCTAAAGTTTCATCTATTTGTTTATCTTTTTAAATAAAAAGGAGTTCTTGGGCGCCTAGGTGGCTCAGTGGGTTAAAGTCCCTGCCTTTGGCTCAGGTCGTGATCTCGGGGTCCTGTGATCGAGCCCCGCATTGGGGTCTCTGCTCTGCGGGGAGCCTGCTTCCCCCCAGCCCCGCCTACTTGTGATCTCTCTCTGTCCAATAAATAAATCTTAAAAAAAATAAAAAGGAGTTCTTAATTTTGTTTGGAATGCCACACCCTCAGAGAAGCCGTCCTTGGCCATCAGTCCCCAAACAACCTTTCCTTCTATTATTTTATTATTCCATATCAGATGCTCCTGTATCTTTCCCTCCCACCGTTAACCACAATGTGCAAGTATCCACTTGTTTACCATCTGCCTTGCCCACTAGGATGCAGGCTCCACGTGTGAGGGTTTTGTGTGTTGCCCCTAGAGTGGTGACCTGTTGAGGAACAGTACCAGACTTGGTTGCACTGTGGGTATGGTGTGAGCAGGAGTGCAGAGTTTAGATCCAAAATGAAGGCAGATCCCAATATATTCACTGAAGGAAGCTAGGACTCACTTTGGGTTAACCAGACAATTCCTGAGCTCTGCTCAAAAACAAGCACATGAAAAACAACACATTAGTCTTTTTATAGCCTTTGAAAGTTTGAAGCCCCCTTATTGAGGCTCCTCTTGGAATAAAGTTATGCAAATATTTGGGATGTTCAAAGTATGAATATTTACAGTGTTTAAAATACTTTTCTAATTAACCATTTTATGAGATATCTTTACTTTCATGCTCAACTTTTCCACTTATCTTTTAGTTAATGTCTTAAATAACTCTTCCATTTGACTTTCTAATGAAAGCATTGCTAGTTAATACTGACTCTAAAATTGGATTTTACTGAGCACTGTATATATGAGGAGATTATATCCTGGTCTGAAAGATCCGGGAGGAAATATGGGCTTCTTCCATCTAAAGTTGCAGCTTCCTGTCTTTTAGGATGGTAACTTCCTGGTTACCTTGCTACTGGTTACCATGCTACTACATGGCTCCTTTCTAGGGTCCTACATACTGGAGAGAAAGGGTGAGTTCTACTTTCAAGATTGGATGCTACCCCACTTTTAAAGTAATCCTGCCACAGGGTTGGGGGGGTTGTTTGAGACTCATTTTTTTTTTTAAGGAGGCTCCACGCCCAGTGTGGACCCCAGCTTGGGGTCTTGAACTCATGACCTTGAGATCAAGACCTGAGCTAAGATCAAGAGTCGGATATCCAATGAACTGAGCCACCCAGGCGCCCCTAGTCTAAGGCTCAGAATATCATGTGAATGCTGCAAAGATACAAACTCTTGCTGAGCAGGAGACACCAGAGAGCCCACAAGCTTGTTCATAAAGCCAGTCTGCCTGGCTTTCAGTCTCAGCTCTTCTGTTTGCTAGCAGAGTGACTTAGCCAATGTCTCAGCCTCTCTGTGCCTTGATTCTTCACCTGCCAAAGGGGGATGCTGATTGTTGTACCTATTTCAGGAAACTATGTTGTGAGGAATAAATGAAATAATATGCATAAAATCCTAAGAAAATTGTCTGTTTTCTATTCCTTTTTTTTTTCTCTTAAATTCCACATGTGAATGAAATCATATGGTCCTTGTCTTTTTCTGACTGACTTATTTTGTTTAGCATTATACTCTTTAGATCACTGTATTTGGACACTTGAAGCTAATTTAACACTGTATGTTAACTATACTGTAATTAAAATTTTTAAAAAGTGACTGACACATGGTAACTGCTTAATAAATGTTATCAGTTATAGTTGTCCTGAGTATATGGGGATCTTTGTCCCTACACAGACCTTTTAACTGAACCTGTTTCACCCATTAAAACTCATGTTTTGACAATCAACATTCAGATTTTACCCAGTTCCTGTTGGTCTGCCCATTTCTTTTTTGTCTCCTCTGAGCTGGTTGTCTGGCCTGCCCTCAAAGGGCTTCCATGCCCTGCTCTTAACTTCTAATTTTTCTTGATTGGCTTTCTTGCCCATGACCTTGAATGTTCTTTCTGGGATATTACCTTTTATATCACAGTTAAGAGGCAGTGCCCTTCTACATCGTCCCTGGCTCTGATTCACGAGGAATGATGATGGAGGACCCTCGTCCTCTGCCTACGAGTGAGCTTTCATCAATTCCTAGATCTTTAGAATTGAGCTGAAATAAAATGATAGTAGCACCATGTGTCATGGTGGGCAATGACATGGCCTTATCTAGTAGAGGACACCCAGCTATCCAGGTGGTTATCGAGAGGAAGAAAGGGGACTAGGTTTGTTTTTCAGCATAGCCCCTTATGGTCTTAGCACCCTTATCTCTCCACATGTCTCACCATTATAGTGTTGGCTGGCAGGCGTCGGGGGAGAGGGAGGATGGCCTTATCTGGGGAAGACCCATTAGATTCTTCCACATAATTGGAACCAGATGCAAATATAGAATTTTTGCCCTTGGTCAAGCATGTAGCTAATGCTCTCGTGTTCATGCAGTGCTACATGAATCTAGAAAATAATCAGGCATTTCCCAGAGCGTAATTTATCTGGTCTTCTCCCGTAAGGTTACTCAGTCCTTTGCTGTTGGGATGGTCTTCCTTGCTTTTCAACTATTTCCAAGCATCCTCATTCTCTTGTGGTTTCATTGAAAACTTCACATTTTCCAGGAGAATAACCCTCAACTGAGCATTTGCGTTGTCAGTGGCTGGGATGAAACATCGCTGGGGATAAACTAACACACCTGAAAGTGCCAGGAAACTTTTCCCATGGTATCTACCGCATGTTGGGATCTGCAGAACGGCAGTCTGCTCTTCTTCAACGCACATGACATCGGGGTGGTGGATACACCGTGAATGAAAGATTGCCAAGACCTCTGAGCTTCCTTGGAAATGTCACTGCAAAATCCACACGTGCAGTTAGAATTACGAGGACAAGATGGGTGAGTTTCATCTACCTCAGGCTCCACGCAGGATGTTCCGATAGTGCCTGGTTCATTTTCTCGCTCTGGCTCTGTGAAAACTCTTAGCTCAAAAGCTGCCACTATTCTTTTAAAAATTCTCTTGCAGTCCTGAAAGCCAGGAAAGTTTTACTTTCAAACAAGAATTTTGGTATTTGTCTCACTAAGTCCTCTATTTAATTACAATAACACATTGTTTAAATCAAGTTTCCTTTGGAAAAAATAAGGGTTTAAGTGAAGAGGAAAACATTATGTCAAAGTAGACAACGTTTTAAGAGACTGAAAACTCTGTTTAAAAAAAAAAAAGAAAAAACGTTCTGAAGCATTTGTGGAATGCTCTTCCCCGTGGTCCATTTGCTCACACCATGGCCTTGTCTAGAAGGGGTTCTCTACCCCTTCACCTGGGTGAGGTCTGAGAGAGACGTACTTTCGGAAAGGCAAGCCAGTCCTCCAATCATGGTCCTACAGGGCTCTGGCAGGCCTTCTAGGAACTCGAGAGTTGAGCGTTTAACTTCATGACCAGATGGTGTCAGTTTCCTTCTTTAAAGATGTCGGCTTCCGCTAGATGTACTAAGCCTATCTTCACAGTCTGGGTGGAAATTTGTAGTAGTTAACTGAAAGCCATCAAATGATGGACTAAACTGACCAGAATTCAATAAGTGTGGTTATAAGTACACACGGCTAGCTAGATTCTGTCCTCTCTTCTTCCTTCCTGCCTACCCTCCCTCCTTCCCTCTCCCCTTCCTTTGTTCCCTCCTTCCCTCCTTCCTTTCTTGGCAAGTTAGAAGTCTTTCTCGGGATGAGAGGGGTTGGTAGTCTTGCTAGTAGATCTGGGGAGTAGAAGAAAAAGCACTGTACGTGTCAATTATGTCTCAATAAGACAAAAAGCAAAAAAAAAAAAATACACTTACTTCTACTCTCAGAATACTTCTGACACCGAATGTGTGGGTTTTGCCACACCAAGCAATTTTCCAGTTCTCAGGAGACACCAGCTGGGAGCCTTGCAGTTTAGCTCAGTGCCGTCACTAACTGCCTGGCGTGAGCACAGGCCACAGGGGTTAAGGGCTCAGTCCGACACGACCACCCAGGCCTCCGATGCCAATCGTAAATCCTGGGTTGTTATGTGTACTTTTCAGCAACTGTTTCCAAATCAGGGGTTACCCCCCTTGGGTTTGATAATTTGCTAGGACTTCTCACAAAACTCAGGGGAACATTTATTTATGTTTATCCTAAAGGGTGTTATATGTTATATGTCATATGTTATACCCTAGATGGTGTTACAACGGGTACAGGCGAACAGCAGGGGAAGCAGGACATGGGGGGTGGTGTGGGGAAGGGGTGAGAAGCTTTCAGGCCCTCTCCAGATATGTTACCCTCCCAAGTGCTCTGAAACCCAAAGTTTGGCGATTTTCTAATGGAGGCTTCACCATGTGGCATAATTGATTATTAACTCAATCTCCAGGCCCACTGGGCTCCCAGGAAGATGGGGCAGGACTTGAAAGTTCCAAGTTTTTAATCATGTGTGGTGTTCCTGGTGACCAGCCCTCCTCCAGCTCCTGTCTGGGAGCCCCCCAGAGTCACCTTATTAGAAAAAAAGACACTACTTTCACTCAAGAAATTACAAGGGCTTTAGGAACTCTGTGTCAGAAACCAGGGTCAAAGAAAAAATATCAGAACAAAAGATGCTCCTAGCACTCCTCTCACTCAGGAAAATACAAGGGTCTTGGGAGTTCTGTGTCAGGACTGATGTATGTATTTCATCTGGGAGCTGAGATATATATATATATATATATATATATATATATATATACACATACACACACACACACAAAAATGTATAAAAAATATATAAATAATTATTTAAATATAATTTAAATATAATTATATATAAATAAAAATATAAATATATATAAATGTAATAAATGTATATAAATAACAATGTATATAAATAAATAATTATTTAAATATAATTCAAATCAATTATTTAAATATAATTTAAATTAATCATTAATTAAATATTTAAATATAATTTAAATTGATTATTTAAATATAATATATAAAAATAATTATATATTTTAATATATTATATAAATATAAATATAAATTTATATATTATTAATTATTTAAATATATAAAATATATATAATATATATAAATTTAAATATATATTTGATCTGGGAGCTGATATATATATGTGTGTGTGTGTGTATATATATAATATATATACATATATATGTATATATATATAAATTATAGGTCACAGTGACACTGAGGCCTAAGCTGAACTTTATTTTACAATTCTCTTTGCCCCGGGGTGCCTGGGTGGCTCAGTCAGTTAAGCATCTGCCTTCGGCTGAGGTCATGATCTCAGAGTCCTGGGATCGAGTCCCATATTGGGCTCACTGGGGAGCTTGCTTCTCCCTCTCCCTCTGCCCCTTCCCCTGCTGTGTACTGTACGCACACTCTCTCTCCCTCATTCTCAAATAAATAAATAACTAAAATCTTAAAAAACAACAACACCCCTGCCCCATAATTCTCTTTGCCCCAAGCCCAGACAGAGCAGGGCAATAGATGAAACATGTGACAGTTGTCCTCAAAGTTGAGGTCAGTCCCAGGCTTGATTTATTCAGGTCCTGCCATGGCCACTTGAGCAGGGGGCTCCTGCCAGGTCCAGGTTCAGAGCTGGGTGAAGCTCCTGGGCTCTTCCCGGCTCAGCCTGGCTTCCCTTAAGGAGGCTGAGCTTCTGGGCAGGCTGGGCGGCTGAACCAAACATTTGCCAGAGAATGCATCTTTCTTACTGCTCTCCTTATAGGGTAACTACTTAGAATTTATGGACTGATCCCATCAGCTTTTACAGTGTGTGTGTGTGTGTGTGTGTGTGTGTGTGTGTGTGTGTACGCACGCGTGCACGTGTGTGGGCGCGAGACAACTGTCCTGGGTGATCCTTCTAGTCCAGAACATCCAACCAATCCTCATGCACTGTGTGGGAGGGCTGCCCCAGAATTCTGGGTAGCACGGAGATGAGGCAGGAAAGGCAGCATGCCCACAAGCAACTTCTAGGCTTGTGCCTCTCCAAGGCGAGGGGAGAGTGGTACGTGCCTTAGCGAAACGCAGAGCAAAGATGGCTGGATATGCGTAGAGAGCAAGGGAGGATCAATTTCAATCAGAAGAACCTGGAAAAAAGTCCTTTAAAAGGTGGCATTTAAACCCAGCCTCACACACCGGGTAGGATGTGGGCAGGAGATGGGGCCAGTGACTCAGGCAGGGAA
This sequence comes from Lutra lutra, assembly GCF_902655055.1. Taxonomy (NCBI): domain Eukaryota; kingdom Metazoa; phylum Chordata; class Mammalia; order Carnivora; family Mustelidae; genus Lutra; species Lutra lutra. The sequence goes on from NC_062290.1 coordinate 26,367,416, forward strand.
GGCCAGGCTCAGAGGACTGGTCTGACTGGTGCGGAGAGAAGCAGTTGGGGAGGCATTTGGGGGACAGATGGGGCTGGGCCTTGGTTGTCAGGTGAAGGAGTTGAGACCATGTGAATGCCAGGAAAACAATTTGGGTGACTCCGGGCAGCCTGGAAAAGGGGCCTCCTGCTGAGTTGTGTGGGTTTGGGTTCCTCAGCAAAATCTGTCCTCTCCATCTTGTGAGGATCCAAAAATGCTGTTTTGTCCTAACTATCCTCTTTTTTTTTTTTTTAAGATTTTATTTATTTGACAGAGAGAGAGACAGAGAGAGAGAGGGAACACAAGCAGGGGGAATGGGAGAGGGAGAAGCAGGCTTCCCACTGAGCCGGGAGCCCAATGTGGGGCTCGGCCCCAGGACCCTGGGACCATGACGTGAGCTGAAGGCAGAGGCATAGCACCTATCTTCTTATTTTTTGGGCCAGGCTCCTCTCCACGCACAGACAAACCCTTCCTGTCTTGTTCTGTGACTGTCACGTTTGTCATTGTATTTAAGGAATAACCGCTCTCAGTGACTGAGCGTCTATCACCTGCCAGGCACCTTGGTGAGTTCCTTACATGTCATATTTCTTTTAATTCTCTTGAAAACCTAAGGTGGGAAATATTTCCCCTACTTTTTAGATAAAGAAACAGAGTCCCGGTGTGGTTCCATGAGTCCTAAGATCACCCAGCTTGGAAGCAGCAGAAAAATGATTTGATTTTTTTGCTTTCTATTTGTTCTCCTGTCCAAGCACCTGGAGCTTGCAGAGTTGACAAAGAGGGGCAGCGGGTGCTGGGGGTGCTCAACACATGACATGCATGAAGTCCCCACAGAAATGACATAAGGGAAGCCCTGCTGCTGTTATTCCCATTTTACAAATGAGGAAACTGTCTCAACGTTGCATATAATTTGCCCATGGTCACAAAGCTACCAGTGGCAAAACCAGGATCAGAACTCAGGCTCCAAGCCCAAGGTATTAATTACTCTGTTATCATCAATTGTCAGGACTGTGATGCAGGGACTAGGGTCTGGCATGGTGCCAGGTAAATAGTGGCTCCTTCCATGAATGTATTGTATTGTATTTTATTTTACTTTATTAACATACAATGTATTACTTGTTTCAGGGATACAGGTCTGTGAATCATTAGGCTTACACACTTCACAGCACTCACCATAGCACATACCCTCCCCAATGTCCTTCACCCAGCCATCCTATCCATACACCCCAACCCACAGCAACCCTCAGTTTGTTTCCTGAGATTAAGAGTCTCTTATGGTTTGTTTCCCTCCCTGGTCCCTCTTGTTTCATTTTGTCCCCTCCTTTCTCCCCAGGACCCCACTGCCCTGCCTCTCAAATTCCTCATATCAGACAGATCATATAATTGTCTTTCTCTGACTTACTTATTTTGCTTAGCATAATACCTTCTAGTTCCATCCACATTGTTGTAAATGGGAATATTCAGGGTTTTTTTGATGGCTGCATAGTATTCCATTGTATGTATATACCACATCTTCTTTATCCATTCAACTGTTGATGGACATCTAGGTTCTTTCCATAGTTTGGCTATTGTGGGCATTGCTGCTATAAACATTTGGGTTCACATGCCTCTTTGGATCACTACATTTGTATCTTTAGGGTAAATACCCAGTAGTGCAATTGCTGGGTCATAGGGTAGCTCTATTTTCAACTTTTTGAGGAACCTCCATACTGTTTTCCAGAGTGGCTGCACAAGCTTGCGTTCCCACCTCAGTGTAGGAGGATTTCTCTTTCTCCACATTCTTGCCAATATCTGTCGTTTCCTGACTTGTTAATTTTAACCATTCTGACTGGTGTGATGTGGTATCTCACCATGGTTTTGATTTGTATTTCCCTGATGCTGAGTGATGTTGAGCACTTTTCATGTGTCTGTTGGCCATTTGGATGTCTTCTTTGCAGAAATGTCTGTTCATGACTTCTGCCCATTTCTTGATTGTGTTATTTGTTCTTTGGGTGTTGAGTTTGATAAGTTCTTTATAGATTTTGGATATTAGCCCTGTATCTGATATGTCACTTGCAAATATCTTCTTTGATTCTGTTGGTTTTCTTTTGGTTTTGTTGACTGCTTCCTTTGTTGTGCAAAAGCTTTTGATCTTGATGAAGTCCTAATAGTTCATTTTTGTCTTGCTTCCCTTGCTTTTGGCGATGTTTCTAGGAGGAAGTTACTGAGGCTGAGGTCAAAGAGGTTGATGTCTGTGTTCTCCTCAAGGATATTGATGGTCTCTCAACAATTTTGAGTCTATTTTGTGTGTGGTATAAGGAAATGGTACAGTTTCATTTTTCTGCATGTGTTTGTCCAGTTTCCCAACACCATTTGTTGAAGAGACTGTCTTTTTTATCATCGGACATTCTTTCCTACTTTGTTGAAGATTAGTTGACCACAGAGTTGAGGGGCCATTTCTGGGCTCTCTATTCTGTTCCATTGTCTGTTTTTATGTCACTACCATAATGTCTTGATGATTACAGCTTTGTAATAGAGCTTGAGGCCTGGAATTGTGATGCCACCAACTTTAGCTTTCTTTTTCAACATTCCTCTGGCTATTCGGGGTCTTTTCTGGTTCCATGTAAATTTTAGGATTATTTCTATCATTTCTTTGAAATAATTGATGATATTTTGATAGGGATTGCATTAATGTTTAGATTGCTCTAAGTAGCATAGGCATTTTCACAATATTTGTTCTTCCAATCCATGAGCATGGAAGATTTTTCCATTTCTTTATCTCTTCCTCAATTTTTTTCATGAGTACTTTATAGTTTTCTGAGTACAGATTCTTTGCCTCTTTGGTTATATTTATTCTTAGGTATCTTATAGTTTTGGGTGCAATTATAAATGAGATTGACTCTTTGATTTCTCTTTCTTGTGTCTTACTGTTAGTGTATAGAAATGCAACTGATATCTGTGCATTGATTTTATATCCTGATACTTTTCTGAATTTCAGTATGAGATCTAACAGTTTTGGTGTGGTCTTTTTGATTCCACATAAAATGTTATATCATCTGCAAAGAATGAGAGTTTGGCTTCTTCTTTGCTGATTCAGAAGCCTTTTATTTCCTTGTGTTGTCTGATTGCTGAGGCTAGGACTTCTAGTACTATGTTGAATATCTGTGGTGACAGTGGACATCCCTGCCGTGTTCCTGACCTTAGGGGAAAAGCTCTCAGTTTTTCCCCATTGAGAATGATATTTGCTGTTGGTTTTTCATAGAAGGCTTTGATGATATTGAGGTATGTACCCTCTATCCCTATACAGTAAAGAGTTTTGATCAAGAAAGGGTGCTGTATTTTGTCAAATGCTTTTTCAGCATCTATTGAGAGTATCATATGGTTCTTGTTCTTTCTTTTATTAATGTATTATATCACATTGATTGATTTGCAGATGTTGAACCAACCTTGCAGCCCAGGAATATATCCCAGTTGGTCATGGTGAATATTCCTTTTAATGTATTGTTGAATCCGGAGGGGTCAAGATGGTGGAGAAGTAGCAGGCTGAGACTACTTCGGGTAGCGGGAGATCAGCTAAATAGCTTATCTAAAGATTGCAAACACCTACAAATCCAACGGGAGATTGAAGAGAAGAAGAACAGCAATTCTAGAAAAAGAAAATCAACCACTATCTGCAAGGTAGGACTGGCGGAGAAGTGAATCCAAAGCTACGGGAAGATAGATTGCGGGGGGAGGGGCCGGCTCCCGGCGAGCCGCGGAGCAACGGAGCAAAATCAGGACTTTTAAAAGTCTGTTCCACTGAGGGACATCGCTCCAGAGGCTTAACTGGGGTGAAGCCCAGGCGGGGTCAGCGCCGCCTCAGGTCCCGCAGGGTCGCAGAAGGATCGGGGGTGTCTGAGTGTCGCAGAGCTTACCGGTATTAGAACGGGGAAGCCGGCTACAGAGACAGAGCCGAGGAGTGACTCTCAGCTCGGGGTTGCCTTGAACCGGTCACAGGCTCGGTCAGCTCGGAGCACGGCCGAGGCCAGGGTGACGGGAGTCATTGGGCGCTGTTCTCTGAGGGCGCACTGAGGAGTGGGGCCCCGGGCTCTTGGCTCCTCCGGGCCGGAGACCGGGAGCCTGCCATCTTCATTCCCGTCCTCCGGAACTCTATGGAAAGCGCTCAGGCAACAAAAGCTCCCGAAAGCAAACCCGAGCGGATTACTCAGATACTCAGCGCGGCCCCAGGAAAGGGCGGTGCAACTCCGCCTGGGGCAAAGACGCTTGAGAATCACTACAACAGGCCCCTCCCCCAGAAGATCAACGGGAAACCCAGCCAGGACCAAGTTCACCTACCAAGGACTGCAGTTTCAATACCAAGGAGAGCGGCGGAATTCCAAGGAGAAGAAAGCAAAGCACGGAACTCATGGCTTTCTCCCCATGATTTTTTAGCCTTGCAGTTAATTTAATTTTTTTTTTCTTTTTCAATTTTTTTTTCTTTTTCTCTTCTTCTGATAAATTTTTTTAACTTTTATCGTTTTCTTTTTTAACGTTTTTTAAATAGTTTATCTAAGATATATATATATTTTTCCTCTTTTTATATTTTTTCTTTATCGGCTTTCTTTTTTTAATAGTTTCTTTTTTTTTCTTTCTGAACCCCTTTTTATCCCCTTTCTCCCCCCTCACAATTTGGGATCTCTTCTGATTTGGTTAAAGCATATTTTCCTGGAGTTGTTGCCACCCTTTTAATATTTTACTTCCTCCTTCATAAACTCTTATCTGGACAAAATGACAAGGCGGAAAAATTCACAACAAAAAAAAGAACAAGAGGCTGTACCAAAGGCTAGGGACCTAATCAATACAGACATTGGTAATATGTCAGATATAGAGTTCAGAATGACGATTCTCAAGGTTCTAGCCGGGCTCGAAAAAGGCATGGAAGATATTAAAGCAACCCTCTTGGGAGATATAAAAGCCCTTTCTGAAGAAATAAAAGAACTAAAATCTAACCAAGTTGAAATCAAAAAAGCTATTAATGAGGTGCAATCAAAAATGGAGGCTCTCACTGCTAGGATAAATGAGGCAGAAGAAAGAATTAGCGATATAGAAGACCAAATGACAGAGAATAAAGAAGCTGAGCAAAAGAGGGACAAACAGCTACTGGACCACGAGGGGAGAATTCGAGAGATAAGTGACACCATAAGACGAAACAACATTAGAATAATTGGGATTCCAGAAGAAGAGGAAACAGAGAGGGGAGCAGAAGGTATGTTGGAGAGAATTATTGGAGAGAATTTCCCCAATATGGCAAAGGGAACAAGCATCAAAATTCAGGAGGTTCAGAGAACCCCCCTCAAAATCAACAAGAATAGGTCCACACCCCGTCACCTAATAGTAAAATTGACAAGTCTTTGTGACAAAGAAAAGATCCTGAAAGCAGCCCGGGAAAAGAAGTCTGTAACGTACAATGGTAAAAATATTCGATTGGCAGCAGACTTATCCACAGAGACCTGGCAGGCCAGAAAGAGCTGGCATGATATATTCAGAGTACTAAATGAGAAAAACATGCAGCCAAGAATACTATATCCAGCTAGGCTATCATTGAAAATAGAAGGAGAGATTAAAAGCTTCCAGGACAAACAAAAACTGAAAGAATTTGCAAATACCAAACCAGCTCTACAGGAAATATTGAAAGGGGTCCTCTAAGCAAAGAGAGACCCTCAAAGTAGTAGATCAGAAAGAAACAGAGACAATATACAATAACAGTCACCTTACAGGCAATACAATGGCACTAAATTCATATCTCTCAATACTTACCCTGAATGTTAATGGGCTAAATGCCCCAATCAAAAGACACAGGGTATCAGAATGGATAAAAAAACAAAACCCATCTATATGTTGCCTACAAGAAACTCATCTTAAACCCGAAGACACCTCCAGGTTGAAAGTGAGGGGGTGGAAAAGAATTTACCATGCTAACAGACATCAGAAGAAAGCAGGAGTGGCAATCCTTATATCAGATCAATTAGATTTTAAGCCAAAGACTATAATAAGAGATGAGGAAGGACACTATATCATACTCAAAGGAACTGTCCAACAAGAAGATCTAACAATTTTAAATATCTATGCCCCTAACGTGGGAGCAGCCAATTATATAAACCAATTAATAACAAAATCAAAGAAACACATCGACAAGAATACAATAATAGTAGGGGATTTTAACACTCCCCTCACTGAAATGGACAGATCATCCAAGCAAAAGATCAACAAGGAAATCAAGGCCTTAAATGACACACTGGACCAGATGGACATCACAGATATATTCAGAACATTTCATCCCAAAGCAACAGAATACACATTCTTCTCTAGTGCACATGGAACATTCTCCAGAATAGATCACATTCTTGGTCCTAAATCAAGTCTCAACCGGTATCAAAAGATTGGGATCATTCCCTGCATATTTTCAGACCACAATTCTCTGAAGCTAGAACTCAATAACAAGAGGAATTTTGGAAAGAACCCAAATACATGGAGACTAAACAGCATCCTTCTAAAGAATGAATGGGTCAACCAGGAAATTAAATAAGAATTGAAAAAATTCATGGAAACAAATGATAATGAAAACACAACGGTTCAGAATCTGTGGGACACAACAAAGGCAGTCCTGAGAGGAAAATATATAGCAGTACAAGCCTTTCTCAAGAAACAAGAAAGGTCTCAGGTACACAACCTAACCCTACACCTAAAGGAGCTGGAGAAAAAACAAGAAAGAAACCCTAAACCCAGCAGGAGAAGAGAAATCATAAAGATCAGAGCAGAAATCAATGAAATAGAAACCAAAAAACAATAGAACAAATCAACGAAACTAGGAGCTGGTTCTTTGAAAGAATTAATAAGATTGATAAACCCCTGGCCAGACTTATCAAAAAGAAAAGAGAAAGGACCCAAATAAATAAAATCATGAATGAAAGAGGAGAGATCACAACGAACACCAAAGAAATACCGACAATTATAAGAACATACTATGAGCAACTCTATGCCAACAAATTTGACAATCTGGAAGAAATGGATGCATTCCTAGAGACATATAAACTACCACAACTGAACCAGGAAGAAATAGAAAACCTCAACAGACCCATAACCAGTAAGGAAATTGAAACAGTCATCAAAAATCTCCAAACAAACAAAAGCCCAGGGCCAGACGGCTTCCCGGGGGAATTCTACCAAACATTTAAAGAAGAACTAATTCCTATTCTCCTGAAACTGTTCCAAAAAATAGCAATAGAAGGAAAACTTCCAAACTCATTTTATGAGGCCAGCATCACCTTGATCCCAAAACCAGACAAAGATCCCATCAAAAAAGAGAACTACAGACCAATATCCTTGATGAACACAGATGCGAAAATTCTCGCCAAAATACTAGCCAATAGGATTCAACAGTACATTAAAAGGATTATTCACCACGACCAAGTGGGATTTATTCCAGGGCTGCAAGGTTGGTTCAACATCCACAAATCAATCAATGTGATACAACACATTAATAAAAGAAAGAACAAGAACCATATGATACTCTCCATAGATGCTGAAAAAGCATTTGACAAAGTACAGCATCCCTTCCTGATCGAAACTCTTCAAAGTGTAGGGATAGACGGCACATACCTCAATATTATCAAAGCCATCTATGAAAAACCCACCGCAAATATCATTCTCAATGGAGAAAAACTGAAAGCTTTTCCGCTAAGGTCAGGAACACGGCAGGGATGTCCGTTATCACCACTGCTATTCAACATAGTACTAGAAGTCCTAGCCTCAGCAATCAGACAACAAAAGGAAATTAAAGGCATCCAAATCGGCAAAGAAGAAGTCAAACTATCACTCTTCGCAGATGATATGATACTCTATGTGGAAAACCCAAAAGACTCCACTCCAAAACTGCTAGAACTTGTACAGGAATTCAGTAAAGTGTCAGGATATAAAATCAATGCACAGAAATCAGTTGCATTTCTCTACACCAACAACAAGACAGAAGAAAGAGAAATTAAGGAGTCCATCCCATTTACAATTGCACCCAAAACTATAAGATACCTAGGAATAAACCTAACCAAAGAGACTAAGAATCTATATCAGAAAACTATAAAGTACTCATGAAAGAAATTGAGGAAGACACAAAGAAATGGAAAAATATTCCATGCTCCTGGATTGGAAGAATAAATATTGTGAAAATGTCTATGCTACCTAAAGCAATCTACACATTTAATGCAATTCCTATCAAAGTACCATCCATTTTTTTCAAAGAAATGGAACAAATAATCCTAAAATTTATATGGAACCAGAAAAGACCTCGAATAGCCAAAGGAATATTGAAAAAGAAAGCCAAAGTTGGTGGCATCACAATTCCGGACTTCAAGCTCTATTACAAAGCTGTCATCATCAAGACAGCATGGTACTGGCACAAAAACAGACACATAGATCAATGGAACAGAATAGAGAGCCCAGAAATGGACCCTCAACTCTATGGTCAACTCATCTTCGACAAAGCAGGAAAGAATGTCCAATGGAACAAAGACAGCCTCTTCAATAAATGGTGTTGGGAAAATTGGACAGCCACATGCAGAAAAATGAAATTGGATCATTTCCTTACACCACACACGAAAATAGACTCAAAATGGATGAAGGATCTCAATGTGAGAAAGGAATCCATCAAAATCCTGGAGGAGAACACAGGCAGCAACCTCTTCGACGTCAGCCGCAGCAACATCTTCCTAGGAACATCACCAAAGGCAAGGGAAGCAAGGGCAAAAATGAACTATTGGGATTTTATCAAGATCAAAAGCTTTTGCACAGCAAAGGAAACAGTGAACAAAACCAAAAGACAACTGACAGAATGGGAGAAGATATTTGCAAATGACATATCAGATAAAGGGCTAGTGTCCAAAATCTATAAAGAACTTAGCAAACTCAACACCCAAAGAACAAATAATCCAATCAAGAAATGGGCAGAGGACATGAACAGACATTTCTGCAAAGAAGACATCCAGATGGCCAACAGACACATGAAAAAGTGCTCCATATCACTCGGCATCAGGGAAATACAAATCAAAACCACCATGAGATATCACCTCACACCAGTCAGAATGGCTAAAATGAACAAGTCGGGAAATGACAGATGCTGGCGAGGATGCGGAGAAAGGGGAACCCTCCTACACTGTTGGTGGGAATGCAAGCTGGTGCAACCACTCTGGAAAACAGCATGGAGGTTCCTCAAAATGTTGAAAATAGAACTACCCTATGACCCTGCAATTGCACTGCTGGGTATTTACCCTAAAGATACAAACGTAGTGATCCGAAGGGGCACGTGCACCCGAATGTTTATAGCAGCAATGTCTACAATAGCCAAACTATGGAAAGAACCTAGATGTCCATCTACAGAGGAATGGATAAAGAAGATGTGGTATATATACACAATGGAATACTATGCAGCCATCAAAAGAAATGAAATCTTGCCATTTGCGATGACGTGGATGGAACTAGAGGGTATCATGCTTAGCGAAATAAGTCAATCGGAGAAAGACAACTATCATATGATCTCCCTGATATGAGGGAGAGGAGATGCAACATGGGTGGTTGAGGGGGTAGGAGAAGAGTAAATGAAACAAGATGGGATTGGGAGGGAGACAAGCTATAAGTGACTCTTAATCTCACAAAACAAACTGAGGGTTGATGGGGGGAGTGGGTTGGGAGAGCGGGGTGTGGTTGTGGATATTGGGGAGGGTATGTGCTATGGTGAGTGCTGTGAAGTGTGTAAATTGGCGATTCGCAGACCTGTACCCCTGGGGATAAAATATATGTTTATAAAAAATAAAAAAAAATTATTAAAAAAAATTAATGTATTGTTGGATCCTATTGGCTACTATTTTGGTGAGGATTTTTGCATCAGTGTTCATCAAGGATATTGATCTGTAATTCTCCTTTTTGATGGGGTCTTTTTCTGGTTTTGGGATCAAGGTAATGCTGGCTTCATAAGATGAGTTTGAAAAATTTCCTTCCATTTCTATTTTTTGCATAAGTTTTAGGAGAATAGGTATTAATTCTTCTTTAAATGTTTGGTAGAATTCCCTGGAAAGCCATCTGGCCCTGAACTCTTGTTTGTTGGGAGATTTTTGATGACTGCTTCAACCTCCTTACTGGTTATGGGTCTGTTCAGGTTTTCTATTTCTTCCTGGTTCAGTTTTGGTAGTTTATAGATCTCTAGGAATGCATCCATTTCTTCCAGATTGTCAAATTTGCTGGTGTATAGTTGCTCATAATATGTTCTTATAATTATTTGTATTTCTTTGATGTTGTTTGTGATCTCTCCTCTTTCATTCACGATTTTATTAATTTGGGTCCTTTCACTTTTCTTTTTGATGAGTCTGTCCAGGGGTTTGTCAATCTTATTGACAAGAACGAGCTCCTAGTTTTGTTGATTTGTTCTACTGTTCTTTTGGTTTCTATTTCATTGATTTCTGCTCTGATCTTTATTATTTCTCTTCTCCTTCTGGGTTTAGGCTTTCTTTGCTGTACTTTCTCCAGCTCCTTTAGGTGTAGGGTCAGGGTGTGTACTTGAGAACTTTCTTGTTTCTTGAGAAAGTCTTGTATTGTTACATCCTTTCCTCTCAGGACTGCCTTTGCTGTGTCCCACAGATTAGAACAGTTGTGTTTTCATTTTCATTTGTTTATATGAATTTTTTCAATTCTTCTTTAATTTCCTGGTTGAGCCATTCATTCTTTAGTAGGATGCTCTTTAGTCTCCATGTATCTGAGTTCTTTCCAAATTTCCTCTTGTGGTTGAGTTCTAGTTTCAAAGCTTTGTGGTCTGAAAATATGTAGGAAATGATCCCAATCTTTTGGTACCAGCTGAGACCTGATTTGTTACCTAGGATGTTTTCTATTCTGGAGAATGTTCCATATATGCTTGAATAGAATGTGTATCCTGTTGCTTTGGGATGGAATGTTCTGAATATCTTTGTGATGTCTATCTGGTCCAGTGTGTCATTTAAGGACTTTATTTCCTTATTGATCTTTTGCTTGGAAGATCTGTCCATTTCAGTGAGTGCGGTGTTAAAGTCCCCTACTATTATTGTATTATGGTCAATGTGTTTCTTTGATTTAGTTATTAATTGGTTTATATAGTTGTCTGCTCCCATGCTAGGGGCATAGATATTTAAAATTGTTAGGTCTTCTTGTTGGACAGAACCTTTGAATATGATATAGTGTCCTTCCTCATCTCTTGTTATAGTCTTTGGTTTACAATCTACTTTATCTGATGTAAGGATTGCCACCCCGGCTTTCTTTTGTTGGCCATTAGCATAGTAAATTGTTTTCCACTCCCTCACTTTAAATCTGGAGGTGTCTTTGGGTCTAAAATGAGTTTCTTGTAGATAGCATATTGATGGGTCTTGTTTTCTTTATCCATTCTGATACCCTGTGTCTTTGATTGGGGTATTTAGTCCATTTACATTCTGAGTAAGTATTGAAAGATATGAATTTAGTGCCATCGTATTGCATGTAAGGTGACTGTTACTATATATTGTCTCTGTTCCTTTCTGGTCTGTTACTTTTAGGCTCTCTCTTTGCTTAGAGGACCCATTTCAATATTTACTGTAGGGCTGGTTTGGTGTGTGCAAATTCTTTTAATTTTTGTTTGTCCTGGAAGCTTTTTGTCTCTCTTTTTATTTTCAGTGATAGCCTAGCTGGATATAGTATCTTTGCTATTAGTATATATGCTATTCTGCATATTTTCTCATTTAGTGCTCTGAATATATCATGCCAGTCCTTTCTGGCTTGCCAGGTCTCGGTGGATAGGTCTATTGCCAATCTAATATTTCTTTTTTAAAATTTTTTTTAAAAAATATTTTATTTATTTATTTGACACAGAGAGAGAGAGATTACAAGTAGGTGGAGAAGCAGGCAGAGAGAGGTGGAAGCAAGCTCCCCGCTGAGCAGAGAGCCTGATGCGGGACTCAATCGCAAGACCCTGAGATCATGACCCATGCCGAAGACAGAGGCTTAACCCACTGAGCCACCCAGGCGCCCCTCCAATCTAATATTTCTATCATTGTATATTACAGACCTCTTGTCTCGAGCTGCTCTCAGGATTTTCTCTTTGTACTGAGACTTGTAAGTTTTACTATTACTTGACGGTGTGTGGACCTATTTTGATTGATTTTAAGGGGGAGTTCTCTGTGCCTCCTGGATTTTGGTGCTTTTTCCATTCACTAAATTAGGAAGTTCTCTGCTATTATTTGCTCCAATATAGCTTGTACCCCTCTTTCTTCTCCTTCTGGGATCCCAATTATTCTAATATTGTTTCATCTTATGGTATCACTTATCTCTCAAATTCTCCCTTGTGGTCTAGTAGCTGTTTATCTCTCTTTTTCTCAACTTCTTTATTTTCCATCATTTGTTCTTCTATGTCACTAGTTCTCTCTTCTGCCTCATTTATCCTAGCAGTAAGAGCCTCCAATTTTGTTTGCACCTCATTAATAGCTTTTTTGATTTCAACTTGGTTAGATTTTAGTTCTTTTATTTCTCCAGAAATGGGTTTTATTTCTCCAGAAAAGAATTCTCTAGTATCTTCCATGCTTTTTTTTAAAGCCCAGCTAGTACCTTGATGAATCATCATTCTTAACTCCAGTTCTGACATCTCACTTATGTCCCTATTAATTAGGTCCCTAGCTGTCAGTACTGCCTCTTGTTCTTTTTTTGAGGTGAGTTTTTCTGCCTTGTCATTTTATCCAGATAAGAATAGATGAGTGAGAGAACAAAATACTAAAAGGATAGCAACGACCTCAGAAAAAATATACACTAACCTAATCAGAAGATACCTGAAGCTAGGGGGAGAAGAAAGGGGGGAAAATCTGTATCTATATCATATATATATATATATATATATATATATATATATATATATGACATAGATATTAGACTGATGAATAGAACAGAGCCACACACTTGATTTGAGTGTATTTTGGCTTGTTAGAAGAAACTTTGAAAATGTTAAAGAAAGAAAAACTTATATTTATACCAAAATAAGGGTAAACACGATGAAGGGATGGAATATGACTGTAAAGATGAAAAGTAAAAAAAATTGATCAGAAGGAATTGATCAGAAGTTGGTTGAAAAAGAAAAAGAAAAAAGAGAAATGAATGTGATCAGGTTGGAGACTAGAATAAAGCTATGGGCTAGATTTAAGGTATATTTTGATCTGTTAGAAGAAACTGTATCCCAAAATTTTAAAGAAAGAAAAACCTATATGTATACAAAAAATAAGTTTAAATACCATGAAGGGATAGAATATGACTGTAACAATGAAAATTAAAAGAGTTTTTAGAACGTTGTTAAGATAAAGTAGATAAAAATGGTTAAAATAAGAAGGAGGAAAAATTTTAGAAATAGAATAAGAAAAAATAGAATTAAAAAAATTTAACTTTGAAAGACTAAAGAATCATGGGGAAAGAGCCATGAATTCTATGTGCTGCATTCCCGTAGCTGTGGAGTTCTGCAGTTCTCATTTATCAGTGAACTTGGTCTTGGCTGGATATTCTTGCTGATCTTCTGGGGGAGGGGCCTGTTGGAGTGATTCTCAAATGTCTTTGCTAGAGGCAGGATTGCAGCACCCTGGCCAGGGGCCAGGCTAAGTAATCTGCACGGTTTTGGTTTTAGGAGCTTTTGTTCCCTGAAGATTTTCCATAGAGCTTTGGAGGAGGGGAATGAAAATGGCGGCCTCCCAATCTCTGGCCTGGAAGAGCTGAGAGCTCAGGACTCCAGTCCTCAGTGTGCCTTAGAGAAAAGCAGTCAATCCCTCCCATCTCCCTGATCTCCACCCTCACTCTGAGCTCACTGGGCCTGTGATCAAGCATTTCTATCTCAGGCACACAGCCCCATTTGGAGTCTCCAAACCAGCAGATTCCTGCAGTGTGCTTCTACTGCTCCTCCAAGAGGAGGAAGGTGGGGTGTCTCCCTGGATCTACCACTTGTGGGGACCCTGCTCCAAGAGCAGTGGTCTGACTGTATCTTGGATCATGGTTTAAGGCAACCCTGAGCTGAGAGACCCTCCTCAGCTCTGTCTCTGCAATGGCTTCCCCACTCCTGATACCTGGGAACTCTGCTACACTCAGACACCCCTGGTCTTTTTGTGACCCCGTGGGTCCTGAGACCACACTGTCCCTGTGAGGGTGTCACCCCCCGCTTAGCCTCTGTAATGATGTCCCTCAGTGGAACAGACTTCTAAAAGTTCTAATTTTGTGCTTCGCTGTTCAACCGCTTGCCAGGAGCTGGCCCCTTCCCTTGTGGTCTCTCTTCCCGTTGCCTAGGATTTACTTTTCTGCATGTTCTACTTTCCAGAAAGTGGTCGATTTTCTGTTCATAGAATTGTTGCTCTTTGTCTCTTCAATCTTCTGTTGAGTTTGTAGGTGTTCAGAATGGTTTAATAACTATCTAGTTGAACTCCTGGGACCTGATGATATTTAGTCTCTTACTCCTCTGCCATCTTGCTCCTCTCCTTCTCCATGAATATTTTTGAATATATCTTTGAATGTTTTATGAATGAAATTAAGTGAACAAATGATTGGATGGAATAAAGAATGAATGCATCATGTGTATGACAGCAAACCTTAGTTCTCGATTTTCTCCTGGACTCCATGTTAGGATTTTGGTGAGCCTCTCCTGCCAGAGTGGATGATATCACCAGGCCATGAGTGTGTGGTCCAGAGAGCTGGGCACCCTTCAGATGTGGACATGGGGTCAAGTGCTGAAAACCATACTTTGCAGTCAGTTGGGCTTTATCTGGAGGAATGAATCTTCTATACCATGTCCTAGTGCTAAATGAGGTATGTAGCCTGCCTTAATAGAAATAATTCAGTTATGAGTAATATGGAAAAATCACAAATATTTTGGGACATTTTGGTGGCTTTGTTTTTAAACTAAAGTAAACTTACATCTTCTCTGTTATGACCACTGAAATAAAAAAGTGACTTATATTTTTTAGAAAAGTTTTAGATTTATAGGAAACCTATAAAGTTAATAAAGAGTGTTTCCACATAGACCTCAGCCAAATTCCCCTACTGTCAACAGCTTACATCTCTATGGTATGTCAAGCTTAACTAAGGAAACAACGTGGGTAGGTACTTTAATAACGAGACTCCACACTTAACTCAGATTTCACTAGTTTCCCCCCAATGTCCTTTTTCAACTCCAAGATCCCATCCAAGATACCACATTGTAGTTAGCTGTCATGTCCTCTCAGACTCCTCTGGCCTGTGTCAGTTTCTTGGACATTTTTTTGTTATTCATGACCTTGACAACACTGAGGAATACTGGTCAGTAGGAGTCTTGTAGAATGTTCCTGAAATTTGGATTTGTCTGATGTTTTTCTCATAGTCCAGGATTATGAGTTTTGGGAAGAAGACAACAGAGACAAAGTACCATTCTCATTGCCTCATATTACTATGCATACTACGGCTAATTTTCTTTTAAGATTTTATTTATTTATATTTTTAGAGAGCAAGTGGTGTGGGGCAGTGGGAGGGACAGAGGGAGAGGGAGAAGATCTCAAGCAGATTCCACACTGAGCGTGGAGCCTGATGTGGGGCCCAAACCCGGGACCCTGAGATCATGACCCAAACTGAAACCAAGAGTCTGATGCTTAATCAACTGAGCCACCTAGGAGTCACAAGACTACCACCAAATATTGTAAAGCTGAATCTTTAATTTTACTTTTGATGTTTGTAGCTCCACAGTCTTCCCTTTGCAGTTTTTCTGAGGGCCTCATTGATTCCATTGCAGATAGCAAGCTTTCCTGCTAGCTCACTGGGTCCTACCTAAGTCTTTTTTTTTTTTAAGATTTTATTTATTTATTTGACAGACAGAGATTACAAGTAGTCAGAGAGGCAGGACGGAGAGGGAGGAGGAAGCAGGCTCTCCATGAAGTAGACAGCCTGATGTGGGGCTCGATCCCAGGACCCTGGGATCATGACCCGAACCTAAGGCAGAGGCTTTAACCCACTGAGCCACCCAGGCACCCCGGGTCCTACTTAAGTCTTAATAGCAAAGCATTTTGCAAGGGGTTTGTCTGGCGCCATTTTGCCTAGCCTGGAAAAGACAATCTCGGCTTACTAGTCAGATGAGTTTCTCCTGGTTGAGATGTAGAGCACTTTTTTCATGCCTGCTAATAGATAAATGGAGAGATTTCTAGTTCTTAATGGTGTAGCTGTCACCCACAAAAAAACCACTAATCATCTTGATGGGGTAGCTGAAACAGCTTACAAGGACAAAGCCATAGGAAAAAAAAAGAAATGTGTCTACAAGCATGTTTTTCATAGATGGATGGCAAATTCCATGTTTACTTGTTTGCTTTTTTTTTTTTTTTAGAATATAAAACTATCAATGAAGATGATCTCCAAATTGTCCTTGTTTGGAGGTATGCACTGTTCCCTGAGTGAAAAAACCAGCCTCTCTCACTGGTTTTCCTCATTCCAGCCTCACTGTCTCTTTCTTGGGAAGGTCCAGAAAAGCTACATGCATTATCAGGAACTTACATCCATTATCTCCATTTAAAACTACTTTGCTGCTGGGTTTCAACCATGTTTTGTCCATATTTGTGAAACATGAAAGGGTTACACATTTCAGGAAAGCCAACAAGTCTTGGACAAAGAGAAAGCATTAAAGCAATTTCCGAATGACAACAATCCTTCTTGCCCTTCAGGAGGCCAAAGGGAACAGATTTGTCCTGGAGTTTGTCTCACTGGATTTTAGTTTGTTTATTTTCTTTCTTTAATATTTTTGGTGTATGTCTCTCTGCACTTTTAGACAGAATAGCACTCCTACAAGGAAAGATAGAATCAGACTGTTTATTGTAGATCTTGGCTTAAGGCACAGATGTTTTGGCTCACTTAATAATAAACCATTCTTTAACCTATTTTTAATTTTAGTTCATGAAGTAATAGGAAAATATAGCAATTTGTTTAATGTGCTCTTAGGGAGAGAGGAAGAGAGAAGGAGAGAGAGAGAGACAAAGAGAGCAAGCTAGTTGGAGGTAGATTGTTCTAGTTAAGTCCTAGGCCAGCTTTAAGATCGTGCCATGAAAATGTCCCATTCCTCTTTCCCATCATCACCCTTGCCTTGACTTTAACCATTTCACCATTTACTACCCCATCTTCTTGATCCCTTCCCCTGGTGTGGATCCTGCTCAAGTCAGGGATGTGCTTTTCTGGCTGACATCTACATCTTTGTCTTGAATGTCAAGACTTAGGGTAACAGATCCCCCACATCTCCTGCCTGGCCATCCCTGAGGGAGCCCCGAAGATTTTGAGCTTAGCATGATCCCGACCTCCTTCCAAAATAAGGATTTTTTGGTCTGATTCCTGGAAAAACTCATGAACAGACCCCATGTGCAGGAAGATGGGCCTGTGGAAGGGAGCCAGTCCATCCAGACACTCCACCCACCCAGAGCGGGGCCTCTGCTGGTCCCTGTGGCTTGGGCAGGCAGGCAGGCTGCTGGGCAGAGGGAGGCGGGGGTTTATGGGGGAGGGAGAGGTGTCTACCAATGGGCTCATCTACTTCTGACAGGTAGGGCCGCACATGAAACCCTTGGGTCCTTTGAATCTTAGGAACCAGTTAACGACCTGCACGGTTTCAAGTCTCCATGTCAAACCAGCAGTTTTCAGGTGGCAGCACCAAGGCCTGGGAGGAGGCCATTGTGTGGACCAAGGAGCTGCAGCCACAGCTAGGGGTTGGCATCTGTAAGTGGTTCAGTGCACACGTGGGGTTTGGCTTCCCGTCGGGGTCACCCTTGAGCCCCTGGTGGTGTCTCTGTGGACCACAGGAAGTTGCACATAGTTGGGGGGGGGGTGCGGTGCAGTTTACCTTTAAGAAGTCGGCCAAGGGCCAGGATCCTATCCGACTCACCACCAGTGAGTGAGAGGTGCCCAAAGGGAAGAATAGGCAGAAGTGCAGATCAGAGCCGGGGGCAGGTGCTACACCGTGGAGGGCCAGTGCAGCCTGAGAAGGGTCACTTCTGCCAGAGCAATAGCCATATGGTGGCCTCCTGTACCCAGAAGACCCAATAGGCCCCCAGCTCACAGGGAAAGCCGGCCTACTTCCCGGAGAAAGAAGATGAGGTCCCTAGCCCTGGCCTGCTCCCGGAGGCCTAGCGCTGAGCTGGAGTTGGTGTGGGGGGCGGCTCGCCTTTTGCCATCAGGAAGATTTGAAGAGCAGGCATCCGTGGGCAGAGTGGAGAAAGTGGGGACAAGGGTAGGGGTAGGAGGCAGCAGGCTCTTCCATGCATCACTGGGGTCCACAACATCACCTCCCTTCCCTCTTGGCAGGGTTGGGGAAGGGGTGAGGCAAATGAACTCCAACCTTGTTCAATCCAATGCTCCCGAGGGTTTTGGGGGAGCAACCCTTGCTGGGTGCTTTTCCTCAGTCTCTGTCCCCAGAATCTCTGGCTTTTGAAAGTGGCCTGGAGAGGGAAATGGTTTTCTTTCCAAAGGAGATGTAATAATAACTTCCCCCATGTCAGAGTGTAGAGATTGAGCCTGAGACCAGATTGATCGGGCCAACAGCTCAAACCAGATTGATGGGGCCAACAGCTCAAACCATTGGCTCCTCAGGGGGTGAGGCAGGGTTTTCCCACATCTTGTCTCATAACCCACTCTGGGGAGAGGGTGCTGAGGACTGTACCAAGCCATGGGTTGTGACAGTAGACAAAGGTGTCAGACCTGCTGCTGCTAAGCTGACTCCCACCCCACTCTGAGCCAATAGAATTTTATTTGTTCCCTTGCATAACCGCACCTTGGGCCCCACTTTGTCCAGGATACCAACTGCATGACCTGTGTGCATATGACGTATCTTGTGTATCTTAATTTTTTTTTTTGATAGTATAAATATTCTGATTTTGTGTTTTTGTGCATTTGAATCTTCAGGTTCTCCTCCCTGCACGGGGTTCTCGGGTACACGAGTGATCTTAGGGCTCAGTCGACCACAGCTCCCCTTCTGCAGAGCAGAAGGCTTTTTGTTTGATCACAATGGAGAACATCAGAAGGCGTAACCTATTGACCTACCTCCTTTTTGCCAGTTGGAGTTGGCTTTTCTGCCCTTGTGTCTTGTTAAAACCGCTCCACCTTCCACGTTCCACGAGAGACTAGGTCTTCATTTGGTGGCCCCGTGACATGATGTCTTTCTACTGGAAAATTAGAAATTGGTCTGAACAGGAAACGGTGGTGCAGGAGGGTGAGGAAAGGCTGTGCTAGGGGAAAGACGCAGAGGGGAAGCCAAGATTAGCTGAGGGTTGTCTCTACATGTAATAAAGGATTCCTGTTCTGGACTTCTAATCCTGGGGCTCAGGACTCACTTTATAGACTAGATCCATCCTTCACTGGATTGGGGTAGACCCACTATGTGCAACAGGGTGTGTGTGGGGGGCAGGAGTATGTGTGTGCTCAAAAAAATGAGTTGGTTAAGGATAGCTTTAAGAAAAATACCCCTGTACCCAGTTTGAGCTACCCAGGGATGAGCTTATGAAGCAGAGTCTACATTTCTTAACCTTTATGAATCCTGGGCTTTTCCTGTGGGCTTCCAGAGAGAACATAAGCCGTGGTTTCCTTGTAGCACCCAAACCCAGTGTCCTGTGTATTGCTGCTGTCATTAGTGTGATAGCTAAAGGAGGAAATAAGGTTTCATTTACATGCTGTGAGATCCCCAAAAACCTTGTTGCTTTGAAACAGGCAAATGCAACAGAACGCATTGGGTGATGTGTATCTGATCCTGGGTTCTTGTCTCGCTGCCCCCTCTGGTTATCTATTTGCCTGGGTCTTCTAAGACTTCACAAATAGCTGATTGGGCGGCTGCTTTGTGTAAATATGTTGGTCTTCTCTATGTTCTTCTGGGGTTTTATTGTTTACACCCTTCTTTTTGTATTGAGAAAAATCACCAAAGCATCTTTGACAAAATGTTTAGAACCAGGAAAAGCATCTGGAGCCTAGCTTGGTGACCCCTCTTGAAGTGTGTGGGTCTTGAATCATCCTCTCTTTTGTGCTCCCCTTTCCCTATTTCCTACTTTGGCCAGACCTTCTGTCCTAAAAACTTGATTCCCACCCTATCCCTTCTATCCCCCTCCCCAAAAAAGCCTCCCACCACATACACATTTAAATCCTGAAGAATCTACAAACACTCGATCCCTGTTCCCAATCTCTTGTGTCAAGACCATCCCTAGATAGGATTCATACGAATATACTACTATGTGGATAGCTCAAACCTCCTTTACTTTCTAATCTTGGAGTAGAGAGATGCAGGAGCAATGGGGGAGGGCGTCCATGTAGAAAGCAGGGTTGGGATACCAAGAAAGGGAAGATGAATGTATACCCAAGTCACTCAGGAACTTTTGAAACTTATGTCAAAGTGACCACAAGATTGTTTAGTAGGACGCAGACAAATGTACCTCCATGTTTACTGTTAGAAACCAAAGCTTTGTGTGAAATCTTGAACTTACAGGGTGGGGATGCCTGTGCGTTCTTTCCCTGATCCCTTTCCTCATTTCTGAACTGTGGGAGACTCAGCCCCCTTGGTGTTAGGGACTCCATCTTGGGGGAGTACTTATTTGGTCCTTGAGTTTGCTATGTTGGGTACTTCCTTTCCCATTTGCTATTGTTCTGTAACCCACATGCTGACCTTTTCCCGTTCTGTCTTTGCCCTGGGAAAACACAATGAATATATAAAAATTCATTGGTACTGATAGAAAACAGAACACAAGGGGTTGCTGATGATAATACTAAGGGCATAGATAGTAGGGATGGGGCAGGGGTTCTGTGGAACATTTACAAATACCATCTCGTCTAATTCCTGCAAGAATTCTATCATCGAGGGACTTTTGTTATTCAAATTTTATCTTATGGGAATGAAGGTTAGTTCAGAGAAGTTAAATAACTTGTCCCAAATTATACAGCTAGGAAGAGTTGGAGCCAGGTTTCAAACTAGTTTGATCTGAGTGTTGAGCCTTCCTGAATAACTCTGCTCTACTAAGTTAAACCAAAAAAAAAAAAAAAAAAAATCTCATGGCCAGGTGCTGAGAGATGTGAGTATGGACCTGTATTTGTTCCATGTGTACATGTGTACATATATGTCTTCATGTTCACGGACATGTGTATGTGTATACACCTGCCTTGCTTGTGTAGGCAAGAGTGTCTTTGTCCACACGTGGGTGCCGATGGGTGCTGCATGTTCACCTACATATATGCATCAGTGTGCATGTCTCTACACATGTGTTTTTGTCAACACGTGTTTTTGTGTGTTGCGTGCATGTGTGTGTGACTATGCACGAATGTGTGTGTGTGTGTGTGGATTTATAGCACAGTGACAATATAGCTAGGAAAGGGTCTGGGTAAAAATTAAAGCTTGATGTGTAATTCATGCGTACCCATTTTTAATAGAAAACAGCTCTAGAAC
Organism: Lutra lutra; assembly: GCF_902655055.1. Lineage (NCBI taxonomy): Eukaryota > Metazoa > Chordata > Mammalia > Carnivora > Mustelidae > Lutra > Lutra lutra. The sequence continues at coordinate 26,388,870 of NC_062290.1, forward strand.
ATGCTAAATTATGGTTGGGCATCCCAGAGCAGAGCTGGGGAAGCAAGGCTCACTGCCTAGGAGCCGTGCCCACTTCCAGCAGCCCATACACCACTTCACACCACCTAGGGACTTGGGCTACATTTTTCTAGGTTGGGCTGATTTTCTTCTCTGGGGACACTGCATTTCTTGAGTAAATTCAAGTGCGCTGTTTTAAGTTTATTCTGATTCTTCTCTTTTTCACTTCAAGCAAGTGTACCCTTCTCCAGGACTGCCCTGGCCAACCCATCCAGGCCTTGAGAAACCATGGTAAAGCTATGTGAGGTTACAATAGGGTAGAGACCTCATGATTCCGCTGCGGGTTTGAGAAATGTCAAGTGGCAGAAACCGAACTCTTCATTTTCTTAAGCCCGTAGAATGCAATTACAACCTGACTCACTGCTGTGTGGATTCGTCTGTGTCCTTGTGTGCATGTGTGTGGGTTGTGGGTTCTTCGGCACTTCAGCAAAATATTTGTAAAGTCCAGACACCATGCTGGGTGCTGGGATGTGCATATCAACTAGGAACTTCTTGAGTGCAAGGTACAAAGTATTAGTTGGGGAACAAGACTGGGGATTGGTGGGAGCAGAGGACGCAAACCAGTGTGATTATTTTATCATAGGCATGGTTTAGACTCGCTGGTGCATACTGGTAATAAAAAACAGATGGACTTTTTGTTGGTTTTATTACTGTTTTTAAATTCCCTGCAAACCACACGCTCCCTTACTGCCTACACCCGGGGCAGACTGCTCCCCCTACTTGGTATACCACTGCAAAACACCCAGCTAAACAATGAGGAAAATTCCATTTCTCATGAAATAAAGTCTGGAGTCAGATGGTTTCAGGGTTTGTTTTGGCAGCTTAATGATATCAACAATGATCTAGGGTCTTTCTATCTGTCACCTCTCTTTCAATATCCTGGCTGAGTAACCAGCATTGCCTCTAATGGCCCAGCTTGGCACTGGATGGAGGTAAGACCATGTCCAGGCAGAGAGGACAAGTGTGTGCACCCAGTGTGGGAAGACCAATGAAGGGGATACCTTTCCAGGAAGCCACTCCAGAGAACTTGGCCACAGATCCCATTGGCCAGGATTAGTCACGTGGCCATGAACTAGGTCAGAGGTTGGCAGATCTGACCAGCCACCTGCTATGTTTGGCCTACCAGGTAAGAATGGTTTTTGTATTTTTAAATAGCTGAAAAAAATTCAAAGGCAAAATAATATTTCGTGACATGAAAATTAAACGTGATTCTCATTTCAGCATCCATAAATAAAAGTGTCACTAGAACACAGCCAGGTCCAATTGTTTGTGTGTGCTGACCAGGGTTGCCTTTACACTATAGTGGCAGAGCTTACGGAGACCACATGTTCTGCAAAGCTGAAGATATTTACTCTCCGGTCCCTTCTGGAAAGAGTTTGCTGACTCCTGAGCTAGCTGAATTGATGGCTGGGGTTTCTGGCATTTTCAGCCTCCATGGTGTGCAGCCTGGAGAAGCTTAGGTGACTTCAGGAATGCTGCTCAGTGAGCATCACAGAATCCAAGGACAGATCTGTTTGGTTTCTCTCTCCTTCGCCTGTGTGGTCCATCAGCGGAACCTTGAACCATGAGGCAGATGTGTTCTGTCGGGCAGTGTGAGCAAATCACAGGGTTTAGAAGACATAAGGGAGGGCAGAGTCTGATGCAGCTGGAGGAAGATACTGCAGGAGTTTAGGTGAGGGCCAGACTGTGGGGGCTCTGGACACTGAGCTGAAAAAGAAGAACTTTAGTCTTTTGAAGTGGAAGGCTGCTGAGGGGGAGAGGAGCAGTTCCAAGATGACAGCTCTGACGAAGATGCGACAGATCGGATAAACGTGTGGCACCATACAGTGGATTTTCAACAGCAGTTAGCCCCTTCATCTGACACCATAATTACAAAGGGATCCCAGCAGTCTTGGTCTACAGCCCAGAAAGGGGCAAGGTGGCAAAACAGGCTGGAAGGTGAGTTTTCTTTGGCTTCTTCTTCTTCTTCTTCTTCTTCTTCTTTTTTTTTTTAATCATGTAAACCATTAAGCATAAGACTGCCTATAAAAATAAGGATTGCTGGCATCTCTCAAATAAATAGGAACATCTGGCAACTGGTTCCACATGTCCACATGATAAAAATTGGCTAGAGTGGACTTGGGACTGATGTTCTTATATTCTCCATAGTCTCCACCCCTGCTTATTATTCTCTTGACATTGAGGTCAGGTGTGAGTTGCTTTATCAGTTAGGGTAACATTAGATGCTATAACAAATAAACTTGGACAGTCCAGTGACTCAGTAACATATAGAAGCACACCACGTTACCCATGTAACAATCCAACGTGGGCATCTGGGAGTGGATGTGCTTCCTTCACACAATCAATCGCTCAGGGACTCAGGTCCCTCCTCTCTCATGGCTTAGCCATCTGAGCCTTGGAGTCTTATGCATGCAACTGGTGGATGGGGAAAAGGAGGTAGAAAAAGGTCAGATTTCACATTGATCAGAAGTAATAAATGATAAGTGCTTATGGCAACTGGATTTTGGACTTCTGGCCTATAGCTAATACGTTGGTTTAGAACAACAATTTAATGTATAGAAAGGGTCTGGTTGGGGATGTTCTGATGAATTTTTACCAGTGTCTCATCACTATGTCTGCATAGTGACTGCTTCAACTTTTCTACCAGCTTCCCCCTGTTAGTTACTAGATTTTCTTTTTGTGTTTTGTTATTTCTGGTGGTGTAATAGACTACTTCAAGCTTCATGGCATCACAGTACACAATCATTTTGTTATTCTCCTGAATTCTGTGGGTCAGGAATTTGGGCAAGCAAAACAAAAATGTCTTGGCTCTGCTCCTCGGTGACTGGGGACTCAACTGAACATCTCCAGCCGAAGGATGGAATCATCTGGAACTTCCTTCACTCACATATGTGAAGCCCAGGCTATTTGGGACTGCCAAATGTGGTACCACAATGGTTGACAGTCCCAAATAGGGAATTCATGTGATTTGGGCTTCCTCGCAGCATGGCAGCCTCAGGAAAGACTTCTTACATGGTGACTCAAAACTCCAAGAGCAAGTATTTCTAGAAAACAAAGCAGGAGTTCCATAATATTCTATAACTGAACTTTGGAAGTCAACTAACATCACTTCTATAGGGTGCTATTGGCCAAAATGGTCACAAGCCAATCTTAATTCAAGATTGATGGGAAGAAGGTAAAAAAAAAAAAAAACAAACAACAAAGGTAAAAACTTGAGGCCATGTTTTAAAACAGACAGGCTGGCATGCTGACATCCTTGGGTGAGCAGTATAAAGCAGGCCATTCAGCTAAAGGAGACAAGTTTTACCAAAGTTCAAAATATCTCTAACTTGTGGTTTCTGTAATCATCTCTCATTAGCCTGGGGAGATAAAGTGAACGAGAACAATTCTAATTGCTCAAAACCATGACATATGCTACATATCCCAGGTAATCTATTTAAAAGTAGAGCTTTTTTTCCTTTGAATTTTAATGTATTTGACTTTGAGTCAGTATGGAATCCTCTGTAGTCTGACATGAGACTACTGTATGAAACAGCTCTCAAAATATGTCTAAGGCTTCAAGCCTGGCTGCAGATCAAGCCTATCCCTTCCTAGATAGAGTTTATAATTCTGGGTATACTTGGATCTAGAACAAGGTCTTCATCTTGGATCCACAGATGAAATTTAAGGTGTTCACGATCTTGGATGGGAACAAATACACATTTATTTTCACTAACCTCAAGCTAAAATAAAGCATTTCCTTCAATTATGAATGTAGGCAAAAAACCTCCCTAATATTAGCTGTACTTACAACCCTGGAACTTTGCCAGCAAAAGAAATCAATGATACTTTCATGTATTATTACAGTTGTTTTGGTTATCTTGAAACATTGTCTATGTTCATCCATTACTTTGGAATTATGATACTTATTGAAAGATTACTGGTTGTACTTGACCAGTCTTCCTATCTATAGACACATGTCTGAGAAAGCTGGACAGTTATCCAGGCAATTCTGCCCCTATCCCTGCCCCTGGTTATGGGTCAGCCACCAGCCCATGACATCCTTCCATCTCACCCTGGAAACAGTCACATATATTGCGTTAGCATTCTTCTCTAAACACAGTTGTTGAATAACCAGAACATGGGAGGAGATGAGTAATTTTCATGCTTGGTAAATTTTGCAAAACTGGACAGTCCAAAAGTGCATTCATACCCCTCTGTAAGGGGGTACACTTGTTCTTCCCAAAGTTCTACAGGTTACCATGGGTGAGGATTCTGCTGGGGTTGATGGAAGAGGAACAGTGAGTATGGACACAGGAACTAGAGAGTGGTACAAGCCCAGGTAGCCCTTGCATTTTGAAGTTGAGGGCTCTACTCTTTTGGACAGGGCTATGTTGTGAAAGGCAGAGGTTTTACAAAATTATTATTTTGAGAGTAGGTGATATACGAACATGGCATAAAATTTTTAAGATCCAAAATGGACTTAGTGAAAAGTATTCACCTTAGTCCTGTCCTTCAGCTACCCACTTTCCTTCCCCAGTGAAAGTAACTGCCATCAGGTTTGGGGGCATAGCTCTCCACCTATGGAATTTGTAGACAGTCAACACAAACACACCACACACTACCATGCCTCCACTTTGTAAGTGCTTCCTAGTTTTCTGGATATCATGGGAAAAAACACATTCTATTATAAAATTCAATTACAATAAGTCTCCCTGATGCTTCTCCTTGAGGAAAATTATTTGAACTATTTTTTTTTTTTAGTGCTTCTGACGTCCGGTCCCATATTTGAAATAAGAGGCGCATATCTCTAATTCTTGACTCACTCACTTTGGATAGGATCTAGTCTTCTCCACCATGAAATGTTACAGCCAAATCACCCTATATTAATGAGTGTCAGTCCTCTCATTGCATTTTTAAAATTAGTTATTCTTTTCCATTCTTCTGGTTATTTTCATAACTTTAACAACAGTTGCTTTTATTTTATTTTTATTTTTTTAAGAGATTATTCATTTATTTGACAGAGAGAGACAGCAAGAGAGGGAACACAAGTAGGGGAGAGGGAGAGCAGGCTCCCCATGGATCCGGGAGCTCGATATGGGTCTTGATCCCAGGACCCCGGGATAATGATCTGAGCTGAAGACAGACGCTTAACAACTGAGCCACTCAGGAACCCCCAACCTGTTACCATGCTGTTACCATGTCAGTATTAGTAACATTTGCTTTCTGTTTTATAGATATGATTAATTATTCCATTCATCATCCATGTGTTCTTCTGAGTATTAATGATCAAAATCAGTACTCTTTAATATGTAAATATTATTTGTTTCCAAACTATTGTGATTGGCCTCTGAAAGAAGGAAACAGAACATAAACTGTCACCACCCAAAGTGATATTAATAACAGCACTAGTACATATGGAATACCACAAATCTCACTTTATTTATTTTTAAAATTGGGGTGGTTTTTTTTTTTTTTTGAGGTAGAGTTGATATGTGACATTGTGTAAGTTTAAGGTGTACATGGGTTGATTTCATGCACTTATATATTGTAGTATGATTACCACCGTTAGTGTTAACTAACACCTCTATCATACACAATTATCATTTTTTGGTGTGTGCTAGGAATAGTTAAGATCTAGTCTCTTAGCAACTTTGAAGTTTGTAATACAATGCTGTTGTCTATAATCACTGTACTGTGCTTTAGATCTCCAGGACTCACTGATTGATTAGGTGTGAGTTTGTGGTCTTACACAACATCTCCCCAATTCCCCCTGCCCCTGGCCCCTTCTACTCTCCCTGTTTTTATAAGTCTGGCTTTTTTAGATTCCTCCTCTCAGTGACATCATGCTGCCTTGTGGAGATAAAGCAGATAGAGAAAGACAAACACTGTATGGTATCACTTATAGTGGAATCCACCAATCCTACTTTAAAAATGAGCACGCAGAGGGCCAGGGTATTAAGAAATTTGTCCAAGGTTCACACAGTCTTTAGTAGAGCAGGGTGGACAGGATTTGAAACTGGGAAATATGATTCAAGAGCTCTTCACCACTGCACTGTTCTTGCCTTTCTAAACAGTGAAAGCAAATGGATTCTCGTACCTCGTACTCCATCAATTTCCTGTCTCCTGAAATTCCTTGTAGTGAAACATATATGGAAATGGTTGAAGTAAAAGGTAAAAGTAACCCTTGCACCTTTCCTATAACCATCATCCATCCCAAAGGAAACAAATGTTAACACTTTGATGGATAGGTTTCCGGTCCTTTTTCCATGTAATTTAATGGGTTTACATGTTCTGTATTTTACCAATTGACTTGCTTTTTGATTTGGAGATCTTCCCATATCAGCATATAAAAATCTACTACATTCTTTTAAAAATAGCAGTAAAACATTTCTTTATAAGGGTGTGCCATAATATACATAACTGCTCCCTTATTGATGGATGTTTGAATTGTTTCCAGTGGTCAGTATTACAAACCAAGCAGCCAAGAATAGCCTGGTCCTGCTTTTTGGGCATGTGTGTATTTTTTCTCTAGGATAGGTTTGTAGCAGTGAAACTATTGTACATGTCAGGCACATTTAAAATTGTGATGGCTCCTGCCAAATTGTTTTTCCTTATGCACAAAAGGCTTTAAAATCTATATTTCTTCCACATTGAATGAGAATGCTTATTTCTTCATAGCATCCTCAACATCTGAAACCATCCCTCCCCTTTTTTTGCAAAGCTAATGGGCAAAAATTTTGCCATCGGGTTGTTCATGTTCATTTCTTTTATTATAAATAAGGTTCACCATATTCTTATTGACCTTTCACCATCTGTTTATAGATACTTGTAAATCTTCTGCAAATTGCCTGTTCATAGCTTTTGCTCATTTAACTATGGAGATATGGGCCTCATAGATTTTTGGAAATCTATATATTTGGGATAAAAATCTTTACTTAGTACATTGTGTGTTTTCCTAAAATGTGTTGCTTGTCTTTCAGGTTTATTTGTGGTGCCTTTGTCACGCAGAATTTTAAATTTTTAAATAATCAAATTTGTCACTTTAGTGTAGGGTGTTCCCATTAGCATCTCAGGCTCAAAGTGTCTAAAACTGCCTTTCCCACTGTTCCTCTGGTTACTTTCTCCTCTTGATTGTGTATACATTCATTTCTTCATAAATGTTGCAAGGTCTATGGGACACTTGAGTTTTGTTTTTGTTTTTGTCTTTATCATGAAGGTGGCCGGAAAACTTCATGGGCAATGATTTTGTAATTTTTTTAAAAGCAAGGGAGTTCAAAGAGATCTTTTAAAATGCAATTATCATGCACTCCACTTAGAAGCAGAAAACAATAGATGTGGGGATTGCGTCTTTACAAGTTCCTGCACTGAAACATTGCAAATTACTAAGTGTGTTGCCTCAGGACAGACTTCTCAACTCTCATGTTGTCAAACTTTATCTGGCTCTCTTGAGCTCACTAATCTCCAAACCAGACCTCTTTTCAACCCACAGAGACCCCATTTTTTATTGTGAGCACAACAGGAATGGGAAGGATGCGGAAGGAATGGTGCAACCTTCCACATGAACCCAGGCAGGTGTTCCCTCACTGCGGTGGGTGGAAAAGTTTCCCGAGTCCTCCCTGTGCTGGGTAGGGTTAGAAGGCAAACCTAGGGGAAAATATCAGTTTGAAAAATGGGGTCTCTTTCCTTCCTTCTTGGGATTTTTCTCCATGTTTCCTCTTCCTCCCGGCCCTCCCATTGGTCCTGTCAAGGAAGGAAGCATGTTGCTTTATGTTCATTCTTTGCCCTCCCCCAAATTCCATGGTTGTCCTTTGGGGACTCACAGCACCTTCCCATTGCAGACTAGTTGACAACATGGAACCTGGGTTGACTCAAATCTGTGAATTTCCTTTCCTGAAACCTTAAGATGCCATGGGGTCCCCCAGCTGATTTCATAAATTTGGTGTCACGTTGTAAATCAAGCAGTTGCCGAGTGGCCAGAACATCTGCTCGGTTCTGCTGTTCTCTTTACAGCAAAAGGAAACAAATTCTGCAGAGGTCGTTGAGATGTGTATATTGACAGTAAGTGCCTCTACGGATCAGAAATATCAGAATCCTTCATTTCCTGAAAGTAACATCTTAACACACACACCCATGTAGAGCTTTATGGAACTCTTCCTAAAGGATCAGGTAGTACGATAAGCAAATGCATAAGTAGTAGAACTCTGGAGGTTATTGGGAATCTCTATTTATCTTTAGCAATTTATTTATTTATTTATTCATTTAAAAATATTTTATTTATGTATTTATTTGAGAGAGAGAGTGAGCAGGGGAGGAGCTGAGGGAGAGGGACAGATTCTGTGCTGAGTGCAGAACCTGTCACAGGGCTCCATCTCACCAACCCGAGATTGTGATCTGAGCTGAAATCACGAGTTGACCACTTAACTGACTGAGCCACTCAGGCACCCCTCATCTTTAGCAATTTAAGGATGTTGGAAGCAGTGGTGGAAAATAAACAGCTAAAGAGGGTGCAAGACAGGAATCATTATCTATAACTACTAGGGCATGGGTGGCCATTGGCTTTAACAAGATGATACCTATTTCTCCCTCTTAGAGGCTGCTGTATCAGGTTAGGGTATGCTGTGGTAACAAATGCTCTCTCCCCTCCATTTCAGTGACTTAAAAGTGACAAAGTGACAAAGGTGTGTTTATGGATCACGCAAGCTTGATTGGGGTCAGGTGACCCTACTGGGCAATTGTCTGCCATTTGTGGGGAAGAGAAATGCAGTGCCAGAGAGTTCCACATAGCCCTTAGGGGTTAGTTCTATAAGGCATATATATTCCTTCTGGTCACTGCCAGCACTAACCACATGGCCACACCCACTGTCTGGAAATGTGGAAGAGTCCATGGATGTTTGGTAAGTAAATGTCTCTGAATTGCCAAGCTGTATTTGACAGACATAATAAAGATAATAATTCCTCCTTGTTGTTGCTTAATTCTTAACTTTTGACTTAGCAACTCTCCCTTTCCCTCTCTATCTCCTTTCTTCTCACTTCTACAACCAATAACCAGATTAGGATGTTAAAAATTATTTTTAAATTGGGGCACCTGGGTAGCTCCATCGGTTAAGCATCTGACTCTTGATTTTGGTTCAGGTCATGATCTCCAGGTCGTGGGATCGAGCCCCGAGTTATGCCTGTGCTCAGCACGGATTCTGCCTCAGATTCTTTTTTTTTTTTAATTTAAAGATTTTATTTTATTTATTTGACAGAGAGATCACAAGCAGGCAGAGAGGCAGGCAGAGAGAGAGGAGGAAGCAGGCTCCCTGCTGAGCAGAGAGGCTGATGCGGGGCTCGATCCCAGGATTCTGAGATCATGACCCGAGCCGAAGGCAGCGGCTTAACCCACTGAGCCACCCAGGCGCCCCTCTGCCTCAGATTCTTTCTCCCTCTCCCTCCCACTTACTCACTCTTGCTGTCTCTCAGATAAATAAATTAAAATCTTTTAAAAAAGGTGTGTGTGTGTGGACAAATATCTATGGACTATGTATAGTTCTAGTTATTCTAACATGTAATAGAGAATTCGTAACTAAACATTCCCAAGCATGCTGCCTTCCAGCCCCTTAAACTGTTTCTACAGGAGACCCTTGGTCAGCAGTTCAAACCCATCCTCCCTGTACTGCCTTCCTGAGCCTCTTTGGAAATCACCTGGGACACTAGTTAAATATACAGATTCTTGGCTCTCGTGCTAAATTCACTTAAACCAGAATTTTGTTGGGTAGGGCTCATTGTAAAAGAGCTCCGCAGATGATTCCAATAAATACTGAAATTTGAGAAAGGCTAGCTTGTATTAATTTTCCCAGGAGTATATGCATATTTTAAAAGGATAGCTGAAAGAAGAAAATGTTTCACATGAAGGAATGATTTACTAAAATTCAAAGTTCAAGCACTAGTGTGGGGGGTGGTCTTTGGGTGAAACCCTTCCTACATTCAGTTATAGTAAGTATGTTGGCTTATTCAGCTATGTGAAGTTGGCATGTGCAATTTTTTTGGTATAGTTTTGTTGTTTTAAAAATGTCTCTTTCAGGGGCACCTGGGTAGTTCAGTGGCTAAAGCCTCTGCCTTCGGCTTGGGTCATGATCTTGGGGTCCTGGGATCGAGCCCCACGTCGGGCTCTCTGTTCAATGGAGAGCCTGCTCCCACCCCCCACTTGTGATCTTTGTCTGTCAAATAAATAAATAAAATCTTAAAAAAATGTCTCTTTCAGACATTCTACTATAATCTTGTTTTCCTCACAAGGGATAGTTCCCTACTATGGCTTTTCATTTTGGGGTATGAGTTCATCATCAGATGGAGCTGTTTCTTCCTCTGTGGATGTCCCCAACCCCTGGAATGTGGAAGCATCCTTATAGAGCGTTTTTTGCTTTGTTCCATCCAGTGTCCAATGGGTTGTACTTGCTCAGGACCATTTCCCTGGGATTGGCATCATGGTACCATGCAGGGAAGGGTGTCCTTGAGATCTTTAACTCACACATGGCACTGGCATATACTTTTTAGTTCTGTCCATCCAATGGCATGAAAGGGATATATTTCCTTGCCATTTATTAAGTGCTATTATAGTGTTGTTGTTTTTCTAGATCCTTCCTTCTCAAAGCAAATAACCTTTCCAGGGTCTGTTTCAAGGCCATATTATCTTAGCTCCTCAAAATTCTTTCATCATCTCTGATACCATTAGTCCTTTTCTTTGGGCAGCCATGGTATCATCTCTAAAATATAACTGTCTAGCTTTTAACTTCTTTTTTTATTTCCTGGTGCCGAAGGATATTCAAATCTTTATTTTAAATACAGCTTAGAATTTTTTTTTTAATGGTTCTATTTTATCCATGATGTGTTTGGATCCTGGCCAGGGAAAGGGCACATACTAACACAGTGTCTCAGTCTCCCATTTTCCCTCAAGTTTTACAAGATTTTTTTGGAAGCATGTTCATCTGTAGTTAGCTGTGTTCATTTTCTTTGTGCCATCACTGCTGTTTTGTTTGCTGAATCCCTTTGCTCTTGGACAATATTTGATGTAAAGGAGGTCCAGTTTCAAGCAGAAAACAGACCATTAATCATGGTCTCCTGTGGAATTTAGTTCATTTTCCTCCCATAGCTCTTATCACACTATATTATGGTCAATTCCAGAGAGCTTTGCCTTCCATACCGTATGCTTCTAGGGCCGGTACGCAGATCTCATTAATCTTTTTATCTTCAGTGTTGGAACAGTGTCTAGGACACAGGGTGGGTCAGAAAAATGTTTGTGTGGCTTGTTCTTAGGCAGGAAGACTTGCCATTGAGGATAGTGATGGTGATGATGATGGTGATGGTGATATGTGCTACTGCCCGAGAAGGGCCTCACAGAATTCTGGCTCTCGTGTGAATGGTTAGAACATCCTTCTGGGCTTATTGGATTTTTAAGTGCTATTAATGGCTATTAACTAGTCTGTGTAGAGGAGCACCTGCTCCCTGCCTAGATGCACACACAGCCATTAGCTGCAGTGAAGAGCCTCCCCCCCGGGGATTGGAAACGCATAACAAACTCAGGGAGGGACTTGTCTTCTTGTTCTCAGTGATGGACTCAGGTCCTCAAAAACATGCTTCCAGGCCATCTGCCACACGCCCTGCTGGCCCACCTGCCTGCCTCCCTCCCTCCCATCTCTCTCCCTTTTACCTCTATCAGTGAAATTACCTAACTGAGATAAACCATAGTAATTTACCAACAAATATTTATTGAGTGAACTCTTTTAATTATCTTTAAAAGGCAAAGATATTATCTTCCTTAATTTTCCATACACAAGCTGCCTCTAAAACATAAACTAAATGATCATGGTTAACACTTTGTACATCGTTACCCATCAGGCATTTGTTGCTAAACATTTTACACCTATGGTGTCATTTCATCTCAGAAGCTATCTGATGTAGACGACACATATGTTGACTCCTACTCACCTGATGCAGAGAGTAATTCTTCCAGGTCACACACCCTATAAATGCTAGAACCGAGCTATGAGTCCAGGCTGCCTCATTATAATTGTTGGACCACAGCTCAAGAATTATTCACCTGTTAAAGAAACACCCCACATCAGATTGTCCACCAGACCCAACCACACAGTTGGGATCCTTATTTTTCAGCCAAGAACAATACAAGAGGGGTAGAAGGTGCTGTGCCCCTCATCCCCTTTCAGGTTGTCAGATGCAGGCAGAAGATAGGGGAACCAACCAGGGAGGTTTTCTGTGGCAAGACTGCATCTGCAAGCTTAGGTTGGTATCAAGGATTTGTGGTCTAAGGATCTTGGACCCTTCTGTTTTCTAGAGTAGGATTGTCTTTTAAGAACATAATGATAAATAATATTGGAATATTAATATTAGAAAGATAAGGTAATAGTCCCAAGGAATATTCAGCTTAAGCTTTTTAATGATATGAAATAAATTTTGAGATGCAAACAAGTCTGTTTTGTAGTTAAAAAAAAAGAGAGAGAGAGAGAGACAGAGACAGAGAAAATACTAACCTTAATACAGGCTCTAGAGAAGCTGGCAGTCTGTGTGTGAGATGTCTAGCACCACAGACAAGAAGTTTGGCTAAGGTAACACTTTCAGTAAGAGATGATGCTTACCCACTCTGCCTGCTCTGGGGACAAGGATCTGGACTATAATTACATGGGTTTGTGTGTAGGGTCCATTAGACCAGGTATCTATTCATTACAGTATCTGGTAACTGCGTTAACAAAGATTAGGTAGAAGAAATGGGCAGGTTCCAAGAAACTTTGTCCCTTCATTCTTTGTCCCTTCTTCTGGCTTATTTCCCTGCTGTTGACTGAAATGTAAATAATGGTTGGAGATCCAGCAGCCATCTTGGACCATGATGTGGACCATGATGGAGTATAAAGGGTGAGCCTGGACCCTCAGTCCTCTTGGGGAGCACGGTCAGTCCTGGACTGCTTTGGTTTAGATGAAAAAAAAAAAAAAGTCCTTTTAGCTAATTTGAGTTACGTTAATATGGTTTTTACCCCACTTGCACCTAAACCTCATTGTAGTTGATCAGTCTTGTATCAAGTGATTCTCAATGGACATTACATGGTGTGAGTTGGAGAGAAGCAAATCCTACTTAGTGATTCAGTCATTTTGCAGTTAGTAGACCAGACCACAGAACCCCATCTGAACAAAGGTGGGAGGACTTGCTCTGCTTGGACACTCCTAAGTTCTTTGTCTAGCTGTTCCTCATTACAATACAGAGGAAGTGAAAGATGTTGTCACTTTTTATGATTCTTCCACTTCTCACCATCTGCCTTTCGCCAGGTGTCTTTGTTGTTTGGATCGGAGAAAGCCAGTTTCCTGATTGTTCCATTCTATATTTTGTAAGATAAGACTTTGGTGGGGCTCATCCCTTGCATTTCAGCAGAGAACTAGAAGGATCTAGGTGATGCTGGCAAGCCTGCTTCCATTTCTTTTTCTCTGGAGGGACAAGCTTTAATGGATGAAGATAATAAGGATGGTAGGGGCCACATGGGTTCTCTGGTACAAGGTCTTTCTTTTCAAACAGGAAGATCTTCCCTCTAGACCAGCCAGCTCTAAGGGTATCTAGGATGGAAACAACGGGTGAATATAATTCAAGTCCATAAAACTATTAGGAACAAGAAATTGCAAAATGCAGTGAGAGGGCATTTCCACTGAAGGAATTGCAATTTACCCGTGCTGATAGTGAGGGATCTTATCGCTCCTCCTCTGGGCCAGGATGTAGCTGCTCCCTCCTCGTGAGTGTGATGGTATCTCTGTGACTTGGCTCTGAAACAGCTCCTGCTTAGAAGCTGATACTGTACTTGCAAAAAAACGTTTCTAGTCTTTGAATAATGACAGTACATTGTGAAAGTCTTGAAATGGTTTCTTAACTTGGGCAACTTTTTAATACTCTGGCTTGGAAGTAGTTGTATGAAGACTTTATTGGAGGATTGGGCTTGGGAGAAAAGATTGGCAAGTGTGTACTTCATTATGTCTTTTAGGGCAGCATAAATGAACAGGGCACAAATGTGGTACATGTTTTTATGATTTGGGACATATGGGGAACATCCCATCTGATTACATTCATAGCAATAGCAGCACTGCCCGTATGCTGGACACTCTATAAGCATTTCTCATATACTAACTCGTCTAATCCAGTAATCCCCAAAGGCAAATGCTCTCATTAGCCTCATTCCAGTTTTCAAATGAGGAAACAGAGGCAATGAACAATTAATTTGTCCAAGGTCATACAGCTGATAGAGGTGGAGAAGGGACTTGAACCAGGGGATGTATCTCAGAGTCCAGGCTCTTAACGGTTACAGAGACCATCTCTTCCTTCACATTGAATGAACGCACACATGCACACAATGTTGAAGTAACCTAAAAGTGTCAAGTTATCCATCCTCAGATTTTCCACAAATCATTCTCTTCAGCACTTATGACAGTGACTTGTGCGTGATTTTAGTCACAGACAATAAGAGTTATCCTCACTCTCTAAAATTAGGGTTGATACCCTCTGCGGCTTTGGACGAGTAAATAGACTTTTCCAGGCTTGGGTTTGCTTATTGTAGAATTGGAATAACTGGAATAGGGACATCAAGTAAGAGGAGTGTATGAAATGCCTGTGTTCCTCCAGACCTTCAGTTGTCAGGGACTGAAAATGCAACTTAAATTGACTTAAGCAAAAAAAGTGGAATTTCTTTGCTCTTGCCATTGAGAAGTCACAGGGTGATCCTCAGATTGGATTCACAACCAAGTGGAGTGATCTTTTTTGTTTGTATTGTTGTTTCCATACTTTTCAGTTCCACTGAGGGAGACTCTTAAGCAGATTTCCAGCTGAGCACGTAGCCTGACTCAGCAGGGGAGATTGGGCGGGCAGCAGAGGGTCATGACCCGAGCGGAAATCAAGAAGCAGACCCTTAACCTGAGCCACACAGGTGCCCTCCTGTTTCCCTTTTTATACTGGCTTCATTCTCTGGTTTCAGATGAGAGAAGGATGCCTCCAACCCTACCTTTAAATCTAGCAGTAAAACATCTCTCTGTGTCAAATAAATAAATAAAAATCTTAAAAAAAAAAATCTAGCAGGAAAGCAAGGAATGAGGGATTACCTCTGATGAGCTCTAACTGGCTCAGCCTGAGTCACATGCCCTTCCTCCAACCAATCACTGCAGCTGGGGAAATTGCTTGCTTTTATTGGTCAGGAACAAGTCACGTGCTGCAGTGGGCGGGGACGCAATACTGCATGGCATATGGAGGCAGAGGTGGGGGATGGGGTCTCTCTGGAAGCAAAACCAGGATGCTTACCCTTCTGGTGATAAGCCTACCTGGACGCAGAGCCCCAGAAACGACTGTCCTATAAGGACAGTGCCTGACCCTTGTGAGAAACTCAACAAATGCTGGTTCCAGGCCTGTTCTTGGGTTGGGACTCAAAAGATGCCATTCCAAAGCATCTTTCTCAGGATTGTGTAAAACTGGAATGGCATTAGAGAACTTTGTTGTTCGTCTCGTTTTTAAACTTGAGTGTATTTGACACAAAATGTCACATTAGTTTCAAGTATACACCTTAGTGATTTGACAAGTTTTATGGTACGCTGTGTTCACCACAAGTGTACCTACCATCTGTTCCATTACCTCTTATAATATCATTGACTGCACTCCTTACACGGTGCCTTTTTGGAGAACTTTGTTTTAACAGGGTAATAGATGTCATTATTAGAATTGCAAGAATTACATCCTTACCTTGCTTTTATTCAGCATTTCCTTCCACTCCCACTCATCATGTTTCCCCAGCGATCCTAAAAGCCTTGCACATCCTTTCTATAGGAAGACCAGAGATCAAGTGGTGCTAATGTGTCTACCATATCTTAGCAGGCAGTCTGCCAGCAAACCATCCCCAATGCCTCAGCATCAGGGAACACGATTCTGTGCAGATGTGAAGGGAAATTGTGATTCAAGGAAAAAGAAACCCAGGAACCCAAACTTTTCCACTTATCTTTACTGCAGTTAGTTGAATTAGCCATTCAGTGTTGGTCATTTATTTACTCATTCAACAAATATTTATTAAGTACCTCTGCTGTGTCCAGTTCTATGTAGATACTGGGACTTGGGTGCTCTTTTATTATTATTATTATTATTATTAATTTATTTTTTATTTTTAGTTTATTTGTTTCATTTTCTTTATTCTCTCCCATCATGGAAAAAGTTGGTGTCTGAGATGAGTCCTAACCAGTCCAGAGGTTTTTCCACTATACCTGTCAGTGCTTTTCAAAATGTGCTCTTGAAGTCTCACATGTAGGGGAAGCTACAGGGTCTTCTGAGGAGATGGGAAGGAGAGGGAATAGGTGGGCCATCCTTCTTTTATATGTTGGAGTTCCTTATAAGAACATCTTCAGAGCAAGGAGTGTGTCTGCATACACACACACAGATGTTGGAATCAGGCAGGTCTGAACTTCAGTTCTGCTGTGGGTTATCTCAGCATGTGACCTTGGGCAGGTCAGGTCATCTCTATGTATCTGTTTTCTCATCAATTAAAATGAGGATGGTAATAAGTACCTCACAGACCATTTGACATAACTTTGTAGAACATGGTGAGGATCCATTGAGATAGGTTATAAGCAAAGTATCTGATACAGCGCCTGGCATGTAGTAGGAGTGTAATAAAAGTTCATTCTCATCCCTTTCTCCCTCTTCCCTTCCTTCCTGCCTTCTTCTTTCCCTCCGGTCTGAGCCCACTTGGCGGGCAGCCGGTGTCAGATGGTGTTCTCGCGGTGTAAACAGAGGCTGATCCAAGATGTGATGGCACTTCCTGCCCCTTCTACATTGGTGATGCCCCACCTGCCTTTGAGCTCTAAGCAGAAGTGAGTGCCCATTTGAAGATGCCAGGAGGGACTGACAGTGCCCCTTGAGAGGACCGCCCCCACTTTGCTCAGCAGTGTAACCCAGCTGCATTTGACCTTGGCTGCCACCTGACGTTTTGCTCTCCTGGGAACATCAGGAGGCTGGTTCTAACCATGAGCCTGAGGGTGAGGGCAGAGGAAATGCTTCTCTTTTTCATTTTCTTCAGAGAAAACTCATCATGAATATCATCCTAAAAGTGAAGAGGGAGAACTGGCATCGAGTGTGGTCAGAAACGGCTAGTGGCAAGTTACAGGTGCACAGGTCAAATTGGTTTAAGCATAGAGAGAGAATTATTGGTTAAGCCACCCTGAATCTGAGTGGCTTCAGGAAGGCTGTCTTCAGGGACTCCGGCAGTGGTTTCAGAATCAGTCTCTCCCAATCTTTCCTCTGCTTTCTCAGGCAAGTCCTCCTATTATTGTGGCAAGATGGTCCCTGACAATACCAGGACAGCTTTCTGCCAGCTCTGTAATCCCAGCAAAAAGGGACGTTCCTTTCCTACTGGTTCCAGCAAGAATTCCAACACGGAGTCTTGTTAGTCTGGTTTGGGCCATCGACCCATCCCTGACACTTCCATCCACCCTTCGCTGTGGGAAGTAGGGTGCAGTTGTCTGATGGGCCAGGCCTCCTCCTGGAAGAGGAGGTGGACCAAGCGTGGGGAAGAGGAGGTTCCAAAGGGAAGACTAGGGAGTCAAACTCCTTCCAGAAGAAGGAGTCAACGTCAGCAAAAATAGTGGGCATTTACTCTAGGACTTTACTTATAAAATATCAAGACCTGACAAAGAAAGCCTATGTTACAACTTAGAAAAAAGCTACAAGATCTTTTCAGGCCCATGAGAAATCTCATCATTAGCCTACACAGTAGGCTACCCAGTAACAGAATGAATCAAGGGTAAGTGTTTACTTCATCAGCTGCAATTGTTAGGTTCTCTGACTAGACCTTCTCTGTTCCCACCCCAAGAAATTACTTAACAACAGCATGATGCTGTGTGCGATGCTTAGTTTTATGTGTCAACTTGGACTATAGAGTCTATTTATATTCAAGCACTTATATCTATAGGTATTTCATAGAGCTATTTACTATTTTTTTAATATTTCATTTTTTAAAAAAGATTTTATTTATTTATTTGACAGACAGAGATCACAAGTAGGCAGAGAGACAGGCAGAGAGAAAGGGGAAAGCAGGCTCCCTGCCGAACAGAGAGACTGATGCAGGGCTTGATCCCAGGACCCTGAGATCATGACCTGAGCCGAAGGCAGAGGCTTTAACCCACTGAGCCACCCAGGCACTCCTCATTTCTTTATTTGAGAGAGAAGAAAGAGAAGGAGCCAGGGGAGGAGCAGAGGCAGAGGGAGAAGCAGACTCCCTGCTGAGCAGGGAACCTGATGCAGGACTCGATCCCAGGACCCTGAGATCGTGATCTGGGCGAAGGCAGATGCTTAACCAACTGAGCCACCAAGGTGTCCTTCACTGAGCTATCTAATAGAACTTTGTAGAACATAGTGAGGATCCAGTGAAATACGCTATGTGAAAAGTACAGTGTCTGGCACATAGTAGGAGCTTAATGAAACTTTATTTTAATCCCCTTCTCCTTTTGTCTCTCTCTCTTTCTCTATGTATGTATGTGTATGTGTGTGTATGTATGTATATGTGTATATATATATGTATCTATATATGTACGTATTTATATATCTATATCTATCTATATGTATGTATATATCCCCCTATATATATATATATAGAGAGAGAGAGAGAGAGAGAGAGAGAGAGATGTACATACACCTATGCACATATGCATTTATATAGAAAGATAATACATTTTCTACTGATTGTGTTTCTCTGGTTGAACCCTGACTGATACTCCATTGACTGGCAGAATATTGTCTGTAGTTGAAAATCCTGTCGGCCATGATGTCAGTCAGCTTTTATGTCAAAGTTGAGGCCAAAGCCTGTTCCCCTTCCGTGTACAAGCTATATAATTTGATTGAACCTATGGTGTAGTGGTCTTATTAACACATTTTCACAGCAATGGTACCACATTTTGTGGGTCCCTAAAAACAAAGTGTCACTGTAATACTGGGAATAAATAGTTGCTAGTACTTAAAAGATAGCACCTTTCCACTGAGGAATTTAAAGTACTTCACAGGCATTACCTCATGAAGCTACACGTGATGATAATGAGGTAGGTGACAAATATGATCTACCCTACTTTGCAGACTGAAACTGGGGCATGGTGGATATGACTTGGCCCAAATCTATGTCAAAACTCACCGGTGGACTAGGAATAGAAAAAAAAAAGTTTCTAGGCCTGGGGCCAGTGGTCAGCCAGTTTGAGGTGTGGTCTCCCTGTCCCCTGTGCGGGAATTGCCTGGGGTCATGAAAATGCAGATTCCTGGGACCTGCCCTAGAGGTTCCAGACAGGGATCAAGGAATTTGCTGCTGGTGAGCTCCTTGGGTGGGTCTCAGCGAAAGAAAGCCCGAGAGTGACTCATGAGGTGGTGCTTTTCACCTTTGTCTACCTTCCCTGGTTTCATGGGAATATACACTGAAAAATTTAGGAACTTGGTAACTGGTTCAAGAAAGAAAGAAAACCTGAAAAAAACAAAAAAAAAAACAAACGTTGTTTACTTTTTTTTTTTTTTTAAAGCAGACTTTTAAGTGCTTCTCACGGCTTTCAAAGAACCGCTTGAAGGAAATGAAGCTGAGTCGCTGGTGGGAATATTCTATCCACTACCTGTATTTGTTGGTATTTGTATAATGTGTTTGGATTTTTAGCCCTCCACGCTCATGGGTGAGACCTTTCCCACTGCCTCCCGGACGTTATCTGGGTGCTTTAACCAAAGAAATGCAGGCACCATTTGTAAGCCAAGGATGTTTTCGCTCGAGTACCCCTGGCAGAAATTGTCCAGCTGCTCTTAAGCTGTCTAAGACCAGGGGACTGTCTGACAGGTGGATTCAGCTTGGCAAGAATCATCTGATTCCCAGGCCAAACCACCTCAGCTGGTAGTGAGGCAGACATCGATTGGGCTTAGAGCTTTAATGTCTTTCTCTTTTGTCATTGTTGTCTTTAAAAAAAAAAAAAAAAGTTTGACAAAAGGTGGTCTGTACAACAGAAGTTCTTAAAGGCAAGAAAAGCTCTTTTCTAGAGAAAGAGATTAGGTGATGTTTGAACAATAAATAGAATCTGGAAGGTTACTGCACACAACGGTCAGTGTCCCTAGGAGGCCTTTGTAAGCACAAAGCCCTGAAGATCTAAGAGAGAGGAGATGTGTTGGTGGCTTGTGGCTGGGTCTGCCCTACAAGGCAACCCTACAACGCACCCGCCCACATGCCCCCGCCCCCCGCCGGCGTTAACTTGCTCTTCATGTCACAAGGAAGGTGAGAGACAGAGGCTGGATGGAGTGAGAGAGCTCCTTCACATTAGAAGACAATGATTCACGAAGACTTCATATGTAAAGAGCCAGAATGATAAATGTGGGTTCCATCCCTGGAACCCACATTTAAAATTTAAATTTAGTACCCCCAAGGTACTAAAATAGGTGATAAAAATTGAGATGAAAGCCATTTAGATGCTTTCACAAACATTTCAATATGTAAACTCAAACGAAATGGCCTGAGAGCTCTGTTGGAATGATGCGAAACTGGATGAAACACAAACACCCATTTTGTGTGGAAACGTTTAAATCAATTATGAAATATTCACAGGATGAAATTTCATGGAGCTGGTAATCAAATGAGGTATTTTTGTATGTGTGGGCCTAAATGTTATGTAGCATAATACAGAATATAGTCTGATTCTACTTTGCAAAAATATTAGCAACCACGCCTGTTGGCATATGCATGTGAAGAGAACTTGGGAGAATAAGCATCTCGCGGCTAAGAGGTTTGGGACTATAGCAGATATTTACTTTTTACATTAGGAATTTCTCTTGTACTTGAATTTCTTATAAAGACCACGATTACTTTCTTAATAGAAGGAGCAAATTTTAAGCACCTAAGAAATGAAACACTGGAAAATCCCTCTGGGGAATTTCTCTGCATTGGCTAGACTGGTTGAGGTTCTTATGATGCTGGTCTAGTGAAGCTGGGATGAAAGACACTGGGCTTTGGTTTGGTTCTCCGTAGAGCAGGCTCTGGGGCAGCTGGGAACGTGGGAGGAAGCCGCCAGACCCCGAGGCTGATACCTCAAAGTCCACTGGGAAGCACGGGGTACCCGTGACACAAGCCGCATGTTGGGGTTTCATACTGAGCTTTGGACCACCACCTTGAACAGTCATTGTCTGGGGGCATCTCAGGGGGGTGACCTGGGAAGAAAAGCAGGGCCAAACCCTCTAAGAACTAGTATCCGGGGGCTGTCTGCTAATGAGGCTACTGGTAGCCACAGGGCTAGTCCTTCCTTGAAAAGCTGTCTGAACTAAGCATTCCTGCTTCTGCCACAGTGCCTTGGTGGTAAAATCTTTGGTTTGGAGTGAAATCTTGGTTTGGAGTGAGATCTTGCATTTTCCCTAGGCTACGGTACTTTTCTCTTCACAATGCTTTCTAATAGTCTCAACTCTGGTTCAGCTACGTTTCGAAAATATAGTTTAAAAAGCAGCTTATTGGGATGCCTGGGTGGCTCAGTCGGTTAAGTGCCTGCCTTTAGCTCAGTTCATGATTTCAGGGTCCTGGGATCTAGCCCCATGTCAGGCTCCTTGCTCAGTAGGGAGTCTGCTCCCCCTGCTTGTGCTCTCTCTCTTTTTCTGACAAATAAATAAATAAAATCTTTAAAGAGTTAAAAAATAAAAAGCAGCTTATCATATGTGAAAGTTATAAAGGATAAAATTACTTATGTTAGATTGAATTTAAATTTAAAAATATCATAAAAAATTACTCATATAATATATAGATATTGTTAAAAAACAAAATTCAACTGAGTAAATTTTAAAGATTTTATTGACTTTATTCAATGACTCATGAATTGGGCAGCATCCAACCTAGCAGACAGAAAGGAGATCTGAAGAGCTGTACAAGGCAAGATTTTACAGGCAGAGAGAGCAGGAACAAATTAGTTGGGCTAGGCAAAAAAGTGGATCTGTTATTGCAAAGTTACTTTCCTTATAGGATTTTTCAGGCAGATTACTTAAACCAGTTTTAATGCTTGTCATGTGATTCTTGTGATTCTCGGTTGACTGGTTTAAGAGCCACGGCTGCAATTAAGTCTCAGTTTGGTGATGTGGGGCTTAACATAAGTGACTCTATTTTGGGTCTGTTCTCTTGTTTTTACAATATATGCCCCTCTTTTTTAACAATGTATGTTCACTTTTATGAACTCCTCCACATGGTTTCAGAGGTGGTCTTGAAAATTGTCAGTGGCAAATACTTAAGTATAGAAGTACTTCATATTCATTAACATTCATGGTCTTCTGAGGAAAGTTACTATTTTTATCCTAGGTTCATGGATGAGGGAACTAAGGCACAGAGTAGAGTGAAGATTTAGACCAGGGGTCTGGCTTCAGAGTCTGTATTTTTATTTATTTTTATTTTTAATCTTTTTTCATTGTTCCAAGATTCATTGTTTATGCACCACACCCAGTGCTCCATGCAATATGTGCCCTCCTTAATACACACCACCAAGTTCATCCATCTGCCCATCCCCCTCCCCTCCAAAACCCTCAGTTTGTTTCTCAGTGTCCACGGTCTCTCATGCTTCATCTCTCCCTCCCCCTTCCCCTCCCCCCAATTCACTTTTCCTTTCCTTCTCCTAATGTCCTCTGTGTTATTCCTTATTCTCCACAAGTAAGTGAAACCATAAGATAATTGACTTTCTCTGCTTGACTTATCTCTCAGCATAATCTCCTCCAGTCCCGTCCATGTTGATACAAAAGTTGGGTATTCATCCTTTATGATGGAGGCATAATACTCCATTGTATATATGGACCATGTCTTCTTTATCCATTCATCTGTTGAAAGGCATCTTGACTCTTTCCACAGTTTGGTGACTGTGGCCATTGCTGCTATGAACATTTGGGTACAGATGGCCCTTCTTTTCACTACATCTGTATCTTTGGGGTAAATACTGAGTAGTGCAGTGGCAGGGTCATAGGATAGCTCTATTTTTAATTTCTTAAGGAATCTCCATACTATTTTCCAAAATGGCTGCAGAATCTATATTTTCAAATACCACAGGAACTGTCCCTTCCACTAAGAGTGTTGACCACAAGTTGTGAATATAGCATGTCCAGAGGAAAAGAAGTGTCTGCAGTGAACTACCTACCAAGACAGGTGGCCTAGAGGATACTCAACGAATGGGCTTGGGTCCCTGGCCACAGATTGGGATGGGACAGACCCCATACAGGCAAGATTTGCCATGGGGATTGATGCGTTAGCTTCCTTTTACCCTTCATATGTCAGACCTGCCATTTAATGGAGAGACACTTGAATTAGCCACCTTCAAATGGAACCGTTTCATCTTCAAATATAAAGGGATGATTTTCACCTTGGAATTTGGTGGAAAACCCCTCTTTTTGTATCCTGAGAAGTCCCTTGAACCTGTCACAAAATCTATGAGGTTCTAGCTTATTTCCACACTGTTCACTATCTCTCTTTGCTCTTATTCTCTGGGTAAATGGGTAATCTGGGCTGATAAACAATTTTTTCAAAGACTAGCCTTTTATTTTGGTTCTTATGTAGTTTTGGGCAAAAATTCTATTTAAAAAAATTATTGAAAAATCTTAATTACAGTTACTGAAATTCAAATTCAACACAACAGTGTTCTTTGTTGCTCTAATTATGAGCAGTGCTCATAAATAGGGTCACTTATCTAGAAAATTATTAAAAATTCATTGTACATGAAAGCCTCAAAAGTCCTTGAAAGGCAAATGTTAGGTAAGGGCTGTTTCCATGACAACATCTCCTCATCCTCATTGATCCCTTGCTTCCCATTTTCTGGGAGATAAACACCTGTGTTGAACAGCAATCTTCTTTAATAATTTCAGTGAACTTTTCAGAAAAACATGTTGATCATTCTCCACCAGTGATTGGAATTTTCCCGGAGAATCCTAATGTTATGCTAATCCGTCCTCCCTGAGGTAATTAAACCATGTTTTGCCAGGGTAGAAAACATTGTCCTGACTATACATTTTCCAGAAGATTTGAAAAGTACAAGTGTTTCAGCAGCAATGCTTACTTGCAGGATCTGACCACACAACATGCAATAAACTAATTATTCTTCGCACGGTTTAACCTGTCAACTCAAGACCTAGCCCATCACTAAAAACTAGATTCTTGTGGATTCCATGGACTTAGTGTGAATCTGGTGGTCAACGCTATCTGTTGGTTCACTGGTCAAATCATTAGGGAGTTGTCTGATCACGTTTGGGGTCTCCGTTCACAGGAAAGAGATGACAGGGAAAAAGGCATGTCGGGGAGCCTGGGTGGCTCAGTGGGTTAAGCCGCTGCCTTCAGCTCAGGTCATGATCCCAGGTCCTGGGTTCGAGCCCCACATCGGGCTTTCTGCTCAGCAGGGAGCCGGCTTCCTCCTCTCTCTCTGTCTGCCTCTCTGCCTACTTGTGATTTCTCTCTGTCAAATAAATAAATAAAATCTTTAAAAAAAGAAAGGAAGAAAAAGGCATGTCATAATTATAAGCCTGAGAGATTGACTATATTAGAAAAATAATTTCAGCTTTGAGTCTGTATCATCATCTTTGTGCTTGAATAACAGCCTGTGATACAATCCAAAACAATTAGCTTAGTATGTGGCAATAATAATGATCAGAAGAAAACATGGAAAGGAAGAAACAAAGATTTTCATTTTCTTAAGAAAAAGAATATTGTAATCATAGAATCCAATTACTACAATATGAACCCCAGTGAAGAAAATGCTTTTGTGAGCCAGTTTGATATACTCTTCCACAGGCATCTCAAATGGGAAAATGTACCCTCCTTCTCCCTAAAATTGGAACTCAAATAGTGAAGATTTGCATCTTAGTTTGTAAAATCAAAGAGTGGCCGTTTATACCTTACGTCTAATTCTGAAAAAATTCTAAGTGCTTTGCAGTTTATTTTTGGGAAGAGAGTAAGAGAAAAAAAGAGGTACACAATAACTGGGGGAGAGAAAGGGGAGGAAACAAATTTTTTTTTGGTCCAAAAATGTTTAAACAAAGAATGTTGCTTTAAGTGAACAGTGATAATTTCCACATTGTTGGTAAATCTTGGGCTGGTCCTATGGTGGTGAATGGATACTAACAGCAGGGTCTGCTGGTTCCATTTCCTACCCTTCAACAAACATCATTTTTCTGACAAAGCTACTGATTTTTTTTTTTTCATTTTGAGTAAGTTTGGCTCTGCTTGCAAACATGAAGTTCAGGTAACTTTTGATGTTAACCCGAGGGCAAAAGTGGAGGGGAAAAAATGGGAAAATTTTACCCCAAAATAAAATATAAAAATTGAATCTGAATCAAAATCTGAAGCACAAAAATTTAAACTGAAAATTGAAATAGGAATGATAACATTTATAAAAGCTTTAAAATTATATTGTGTATTTTAGATTCACAAAGAAATAAATATTCATGTAGAAGGAGAGTAAAAACATGTTTTGACTACTTATACACAATTATTTATATTTGGGGCTATTTAATTTTTTCCTTGAGAATAGCTCTTATGTTTGGCCTAATTTTGGTCAGAATATATGTATTTGTATTGTATTTATATTGGAGAAATTGAAATCTGGAGCTTAGCAGCTCTTACTTGTGCCTTATCAAAAATGGTCCTATTATATCTAATTTATGGAACTTCAGAGTAGCTGAGCAGTTAAAAGAGTTTCAGATGGGGTCTTTATTTATTGGGCTTTTGATTTGCTATTTAAAAATGTGTGTATCTAAAAATTAGGAATTGGAGATTTTTTTCCCCCAAGAGTGGTTATGTTTAAAACTCATTGCATCAGAAGTTTATATGAACCTTTCAGTGCTGATTTTGTTTTGCCACTGTGTAAAGGTAGCGGGATTTTAATGAACCCAGCCTTAAAGACAATTGTTTAAGAAATCACTTTGGGCACAAATGACATCATCCTAAACTATTGTGTTGACTCCAATGAGAGAATCAAAACCAGATGAGTTTAGCAGGTTTGCAGATTACTGTCAAAGTGTTCAGCCCTCAGAGTTTCTGATTTTAACCAACACTCTGAAAGATTATTTGAAGTATTCAGTAATAATCTTGACCTACTTTTGTTCTGAACTTAAGTGGGAGATAATCAGAGGGCAATTTTACAGACATCAGAGTTGAGAAACATTGCTTAGTATTATATGAACTTCTTTTTACTTAAGCTTCGGTCAGATTTTTGCTCCCTAATTTCCTACAATCTAGTTATTATAAAAATGATTAATCTGAACATTTTTTCTACCATTTACCATATAGATTGGGATTCAATAGGGAGCTTTGGGTTTATGAACCAGTAAAATAGAAGAATAATAGCAATATTTTTGGATTTCAACCTAGAATTGCCAACAGTTGAGTTTTTCTTTAACAGCAATTATTTCAACAGTTGATTTTGCTAAATAAGGACATTGAGAGAAACATGTGGGACCTACTATCCTTATCTCTTGTAGCAAATGCAAGTGTCCTCCAGTGTTCAAGTCTCCTCTCCTTTCTGGGCACACAGAAAGACGATTTCTCTGTCTCCCCTCTAGTTAGGTTGAACTGTTTAATTGTGACCTAGCCAATGGAATCTAAGCAGATGTCACCTGGTTGGGCTCCAGAACAAGACAATGAAGAGCCAGAGGGCCTTCTCCCTCTTTCTCCCATTCTGCATGCCCATGGTTAAGAGTGAAGAACTTCAAGATAGTGGATCCCTACAATAGAAGTTACCTGGATTTCCAAGCAGAGAAGCTGTGTCTTTAAAGCAACCTGAGTCACAGTAGACTGTTATATGACAGGGAACAGTTAACATGAATGACATTAAATAACATTAATGACCTAATATGCCACCAATCCATAAAAAGAAGGGTGCTTTAAAACAAAAAGATGTAGGAAAGCGATCATCTCATAATTTCAAGAAATTGAATGAATTTTATTCTGGCACTGCTGACTGCCAAAAACATTGTCACCAGCTGGCTTTAGCTGTGAACTGGTGTTTAGGAGCCCCCATGTTAATAATTAAGAGCAGTGACAAAGGTCAGACAGACATGGGGTTGAATCCTGGCCCTGCCGCCTCTCAGGTGTGTGGCTTTGCCAAAAAACTGAGCATCAGTTTCCTTATTTGTAAAATGGGGATAAAAATAACATCTGTTTTAAGTTGGGGGGGGGTCAAGATTAAATAAGATACTGTATGACTCCTTGCGAGTGCTCAATAAACATTGCTTTTTATATGTATCTTGGCTTCAGAGAGAATCCCCATCTCATCATTTCTCATGTTTCCTTGAGTTTAGGCCGTACAATCTTTAATATTTTATAAGCCAGGAAATTAAAATGCAAACATTTGAACATCCACTGGAATAATTTTCCTGACATTTTGTTAGAAATTCTAGAAAGCAGGAAGCTGGCTGTTATAAAGGAGGTGATGAGGCTGGCACATTGGGAATAGATCGTTTGGGTCAAGCAACTTAGGGTTAATGAAAGAAAGAAAAGCAAAGACCATCCATTCCATAGAATCATGTTTCCTTGCCTGGATGTGCCCAGGAGCAAAGGTGAGAGTTCATAGAGGGAAACAGAGGGTTCTGGAGTGTTCTAGTGTATTCTGCACAAAGTCATCATGGATGAATCCAGGCACAGCATTGCAATCATATAGCCATATTAATAAGAGGATAAATTAAAAATCCTGATCAATAGGAAGGTAGAATTTCCTCCTTTTGATAAATGTTATGTCAGATAGGGTGAATAAAATTGCCTTGCTTATGTCTCTGAAACCATGTTAATTAGACTGGGAAGTCAAAAGCTATTTCTCTGCATGATACAGTCTCATTCCTTCAGTTTTTAGCATTTTCCTAACAGAAAAGTTCTTAATTAATAACATATCAGATCCCTGAACCAATCAGACTGAGAAATTCAGCCCCACTCCCAGCAACATCCAGGTGTGGAGAGATTTTTTAATTTGCAATTAGACCCTTCCTCCAATCATTTTATTATCTGTGATGGGAACTTAGCATAAAAAAGGCATAAGTTATTGAAATAGTGTTGTACAATGGCAACATATATATAGAGAGAGGGAGAGAGAGAGAGAGGAAGAGAGAGACATGAAATCACAATGACAAACTCACTATTTTTCTGTTTTATTTCTCACTATTTTTCTTTATTTTGTTACTGATATTTTTGTTTTAAAGAAATTCCTTTTCAGAAGCACTTGTCAAATTGTATACGATTTGAAAAATGATCTCAGGAATTTGTGAATTATTTTAATTTAGCTACATTATCAAAGTGCATTGTTTAGTTTCTTCAGATCTTGGAGGTTTACTGTCATTAAAGTCCTTGTCATGTTACATGTGGCGAAATTGTGTTTATATATCTATATAATTAGCATTATATATACTTATAAATAAAATTTTTTGAGACGCTTGCTATTAACTTCCTAAAATGATCATCCCTTGTGTTGGTCACAGTCGTCAGTTCCAGAGAACAGGCTGTAGCCTGAACTTACAGGAACAGCTCCCAAATCACACACAGACCTAGACTTCAAGGGAGTTGCCACCGTCGCCACAGTCAGGGAGCAGCAGGCATCACAGCTGGTCCCCTAGCGCGAGGGAGTCTGGTCAATGTAGTTTATACACAATCACCTGTAGTACTGAAGAGCACCAAAATGGAGGGTGAATGGACTGACCATAGTATCCGCCCCCCTCAACCACCACGCATGAAATGTGGTACTTTACAGAGACAACTAAAGGTCACACTTTATGTGTTTGTCTCAGACGAGGAAATTATCATTAACATTAGTTTCTTGATCCCAGAAAGACATTTTTATCCAAGAGAAAACCCGAGCACCTGGAGAGAGCTGTGTCCTTTTAACAGGAGATTAATCTCCGCATTGTAGGGCTTGTGGGGATAATCCTGCCCACCACTTGTGTTAGCAAATAAAGTTTTATTGAAACACAGCCACCTTCATCCATTTATGGATCATCTATGGCTGCTGCCCCATGACAACAGCAGACTTAAATAGCGTGACAGATACCACATGGCCTGCAAAGTCCCCAGTTTTTACTATTTGGCCCTTGGTAGGAAAAGTTTGCTGACCCTTGATCGAATCCCATCACATGTGTTTGGAAAACCCAACAGAATTTATATTTTGATTAGTTATTATGCAAAATGATGTTGGTGAATTTTTATTTTTTAATGTACAGTGCATTGATGGGGTCAGTGTGCCAAGAATATGCACAACCTGTACTCACTCTAGAACAAAATCAAAATAAAACAAAAACATATGTTTTCACCCCTATTGATCATCAAGGTGAGAAATTTGAAGAATTCTATTTATGTTTTTATCCAAGAATTCCCCAGATTTGATTGTACAGATAATTGGGAATATCTTTTTAACAGATTTCTGTGTGATTTTCCTAGCCAGATATCTCCAATTTGTTCTTTGGTTCATGTAGCAAAGCCACAGTGCTTCTGACTGCCTCTCTCACAATAAGGTGTGGGAAATGACAAAGCGGATCAGACGGATGTTGTGGATGCACCCACGGAGGACAAGGGGATGGTCTCCTGTCGACGTACCACGACTTGTGTGATCATGTAATTTTTCATGGCTTTCTTGAGCAGTAAGTTTCTAAACAAGTTTCGGCCACAGTGCTTACCTCCAGTTGCTTCTACAAAATTATTACAAACTACACTCCTTCCCTGCATTTTTAGAATAGGGTAGGACTATGACTGATCACTGCAGGTAAGCGTGGGTTTGGTACATGCGTCATAGAATTTTTCACAAACTCTTCCAATTTCATGAAGCATTCTTGCCATGGTTAAAAGTTGAGTGAAGAGGAAAGACTGTATACCCCACAGGTAAAATGATAAATAAATTTCCGAGCATGTACTACTTGTAAAACCTTTCCTTCTCATCCACAACCGGGGATGCTTTTTTCTCTCCTCAGGAGGACCTTGGAGAACTGGGGAGTATAGTCACTTCCCAAATTTCTGGGGACCGTGCTACAAGCATGGACCACTGGCGGCCTGTGGGTGTAGACACTTACTGTTGCCGGGCTGACCTTAACTTCTTCCACATATTTAAAATAGCTTCTCAATCTCTGAAGGATGGGAGCTTATTTCTTTTGCTGTGGGTGCTAGATTATTAGTCTTCTATTACCGTTCCTTGTTAAACTCATTTTCTATCCCAGGTTGGTTCTCAAAGCCCCTCCCTGCCCACTGATTCATTCATTTTCCCCCCAACTGGGTACCTGCATTGTGGCCCTTCTGCCCAGGTGCAGACAGTGGCGGGACTGAGAGATTCCCCCACCCTCTGCACTCAGGTTCTCCAACACCTTCCTGATTGGGTGCTTTGGCTGCTGTTTGCAGTGTCTGGCACTCTTTCTTAGCTTTTACCTCCTAGTGCCACATGATCTATGATGCCCTGGCAAAAAAAATCCTATTTATGTCTATTCCATGTCATTTTTAAAAAAAGATTTTATTTTTTTATTTGACACAGAGAGAGAGATCACAAGTAGGCAGAGAGGCAGGCAGAGAGAGAGGGGGAAGCAGGCTCCCCACTGAGCAGATAGCCCGATGCGGGGCTCAATCCCAGGACCCTGAGATCATAACCTGAGCTGAAGGCAGAGGCTTAACCCACTGAGCCACCCAGGCACCCTCCATGTCATTTTTTAATTTATTTTATTTTATTTATTTGACAAGGAGAGATCACAAGTAGACAGAGAGGCAGGCAGAGAGGCGGTGGGGTAGGGGGCTGGGAAGCAGGCTCCCTACTGAGCAGAGAGCCCGATGCAGGGCTCGATCCCAGGACCCTGAGATCATGACCTGAGCCAAAGGCAGAGGCTTAGCCCACTGAGCCACCCAGGCGCCTTCCATGTCATTTTTAACCTTCTCTCTGTTCACCTGCTCCCGTTTCCCGGATGCTACATCTAGGTAGGCACCTTTGGATGCTTTGCTTAGAAGCATTTTTTGGTTTTGTTTTTGGAAAGTTTACTTTCTCTGCCCACCATGCTGCGGGTGATATTTATTCATTTTGTCTATACAAAGGGGTATTTTAAGAGAAAGGCTTATATCTAAAGCAGGGTTGTTTTTTTTTTTTAAGATTTTATATATTTATTAGACAGAGATCACAAGCAGGCAGAGAGAGAGAGGAAGGGAGGCAGGTTCCCTGCTGAGCAGAGAGCCCGATGCGGGGCTTGATGCGGGGCTCGATCCCAGGACCATGAGATCATGACCCGAGCCGAAGGCAGAGGCTTTAACCCACTGAGCCACGGAGGCGCCCCTAAAGCAGGGTTTTTATAACTGAGGTGGAGATTTGAGAGAATGATCTGGGGAATAGTGAAAGGCACTCTGTTCAA
The DNA here is from genome assembly GCF_902655055.1 of Lutra lutra. Taxonomy (NCBI): domain Eukaryota; kingdom Metazoa; phylum Chordata; class Mammalia; order Carnivora; family Mustelidae; genus Lutra; species Lutra lutra. The sequence continues at coordinate 26,420,272 of NC_062290.1, forward strand.
ATGAGCTCAAGACCTTCAATAAATGAAATTTTAGGAGCTGTTTCCATGATGGTGTGAAAGCATGTAGTTGTGGGGTTTTACAGAAAGAACTGGAGAGTTTGGTTTAAGAGAAATCTCAGAGATAAAAGATAAATTCAACGAGGGCTTGTTGAAACGAATGGAGGAGGATCCAGGGTATGGAAAATTCATTTTCCTCAAAAAGGACAGAAGAAGAATGAGAGATGGGGTTGGAGATAGGAATTTCCACGTAGCGTGGAACAGTGAAGAGAACAAAAGCTTTGGAATCTAAGGACTGAAGTTTGCTTCTACCCGGATTGCCTGTAGGATTCTGGTCAAGTTACTTCAAAGCCTCTATTTCCTTATTTGTCAAAGGATATTTATTTCCTTTGGATATGATTTCCAAGGATATGATTTCCTTATTTGTCAAAGAGATACCTATGTGGTGGGCTCCAGGTAAAGACTAAGTGTTTGATTTGTGGTAGGTCTCCGCGAACACTAGCTGAATTATTTCCGTTATTTTGTTCGTTTCATCCAATGTTGTTTGTGAGTGTCTACCAGGTACATATCGCTGAGCTCTTCACTTCTCTGAATACTTGGATTTCTAGTAGCATGCCTTCCAGCGTGCTCCCAATCTTTGAAGAACCAACTTCTCCAATATGCAGTAGAAACCTCCACTAATGGCAGCCTCTGGGAAATTACTTCAGTTAACTGGAACCTTGGTTATTTTATTTACTGATACCCAAACCTTCTGGTCTAGAGTTTATGGTCAGTGGGCCATTCGTGAACATTCCTTGCATGTGAACGTCAGCTTTCCTTGTTGGGTACTGTAGAGAAGGAAGACAGGGCTAAGGGAATCCAACAACCTAAGTTGTCAGCTGAGTTTGTGAATAAATCTCTGGTAGGAGCTTAGCTCTTGTTATTTTTCTCTTCCACCTAGAACACAGAATACAGACAATGGTAGTTGTTTTGGTTTTGGTAAAGTACTTGTAGTGAACTTTCGGTTGCTTGGTTTCAAGAGAAGTGATTGTACCTCCTTCCAAGTAGCTTGTTGATCTTCCCATACATTAGTGAGAGGGAAAGAGGGGTGTAACAGTGACAGATTTATATGCCAGACAAGGATTCATGGTGACACCGTAAACAGAAGAGAACACTCTAGAAAGCCCAAGCCAGGAGCAGATTCGAGCAGGGCTTGTTTATGAGGGAGACTGTGGTATGGGCAAGGATTTTGTGGGGAGGTCAGGGAAAAAAGGGGCTTTCAGTGGGGAATTTGCAGAGATGTTGGGTGGAAATAAACCATGTTTCTCATCCTGGGTTAAATAAGAGGATCTATGATAAGTATTTAGAGAGTTTGCTTCACATTCAGAACATTTTTATGATGACTAAGTCTATTTATAACCCACCTAGGCCACCGAGAAGCCAAATTTAGCCCAGTTGGGAGTGTGACCAAGGAACAGATGTGTTACTGGGTCTATTCTCCCCATGATGCAACCAAATTTCTTGTTTGTAAGGTCTGGCCATCTCCAGTGCTGTTGATAAGATGAGTAGAAAATGTAATTTTCTAGAAACTCCGCACATTCTATGTTCTAACTTGGTTCTAGCTTCTGATGAGGGGGAGAATTTGGTGGGAGAGTTTTCCTCTTTTTATGGCTCTCTTTGCTGAATTATTTCATCTTTAAGAAATGAGAGAGAAGAATTGAGGTCTGAATAATTTATAGTGCATAACTATTACATGCAGGGAATAATTATCAGGACAATATCAGTGCAAGTAACAAGAGAAATAACTACCAAAACATATGGGATCACACCACAGCAGCTGTGAGAGCAATTTCCAATCATCTAGAAATTTCAGGAGCTTTCTAAATGCCAAAAATTATGGTTTTCTGGTGGGTCCTGAAAAATAGAGCTTCCACATAGAACCTTTTGTGTCTCGCCCTCCAGTTACTTTAAGCACATGTCCTACCCATCTCTTCAGAGCTTTAACAGCTAACTTCCACTTTCAGGAAAAGAGCCTCTGGAAAGATTAGTGTGGCAGAGACTGGCTATATACTCATCAGACCATTTCCTCTTCCTGGCCACTCAGCTAAACCGCATTTCACAGCCCACCTGCTTCTAGGGGGTGCTGTGTGAGCAGCACTGGGGGAAGTGATGCGTGCTGCTCCAGGGCTGACCCAGAAGGCATCCCATTCCTTTCAGTGTATTCCCTCTCTTCCCCGCCGTTTGCCATTGGGTGATGCCACACTTTTATTGATGATGGAGTAGTCATAGCAGGAAAGGAGCCTGGGTCCCTGAGTCATCGTGGGAAGAGACTCATGCAGTCAGTAATATCTGCTTTGTACTTTGCACAGGGAGAAATAAACTTGCATTGTGTCAGGCCACTTGGAATTTGGAGTTGTTTCTCCAAGCAGTTAGACTGACCCACCTGATACATTCAGATGCTCATGCCACTGACTTTGTGAACGTTCATTATCCGTCAACTCATCTTAAAGGCAGGTGACTCACAGTTCACTTAACATGAGGGAAAGTTCTGAACCGATGCAATGACAAAGGCCCTTTTGTTCCTGATATGTTTTATTTGGTTGCTTTTGTGGCCACTGGATTAGTCAGTTATTGTGAAAGCCACTGTGTGAGGTTAAGTGCAACCCATTTTGGAGGGAAGGAGAAACGCGTGGGTTTTCAATTCAGGTGCAATGACACACATGTCATCTATTGCATATACCCTGTGGCAAGGTATGTATGTATAAATGACTTATTATTAATTATGGTGATTGTGCTGAAGTCCGTGAATTTTAAAGCTTTTTAATTTGAAATCATTACAGACTCAGGAAATTTGGAAGAAATGTGCAAGGAGGTTCCATTCCCCCCTCCTTTACCTGGACTGCCTCCCCCAGTGTTGATATTGTACATAATTATAGAACTATATTAAAACCAGGATATTGGGGACGCCTGGGTGGCTCAGTTGGTTAAGCAGCTGCCTTCGGCTCAGGTCATGATCCCAGCGTCCTGGGATGGAGTCCCACATCGGGCTCCTTGCTCATCAGGAAGCCTGCTTCTCCCTCTGCCTCTGCCTGCCATTCTGTCTGCCTGTGCTCGCTCTCTCTCCCTCTCTCTCTCTGACAAATAAATAAATAAAATTAAAAAAAAAAAAACAAAAAACAGGATATTGACCTTAGGGAATTGAGAGCTGATTCAGATTTCACCAGTTATACCTGCACTTGCATGTGTGTGTGTGTGTCGTTGTGCACAAGTACATCATACATACAGTTTTGTGTAACTACCATTTGCAATTGAGACGCAGAACTGTACTATCACCATACAGTACAGGACTGTACTGCTTATCCTTCATAGCGGTACCTGCACTCATCCTTCCTGCCAATCCTTCACCCTGGCAACCATTAATCTGTTCTCCATTTCTATAATTTTGTCATTTTGAGACTGTTATATAAATAGAATCATACTATTTCTGCCATAAGCATATACTCTATGGCATGATTTTTTTTTGAGGTCCATCCCAGTTGTTGTGTATGTAGTTCATCTTATTTTTTATTGTTGTGTAGTTTTCCACGGTATGGATATGCCATGGTTTGTTTAAACATGCACCCATGTAGGGTACCTGGGTGGCTCAGTGGGTTAAGCCTCTGCCTTCGGCTCAGGTCATGATCTCAGAGTCCTGGGATCGAGCCCCACATCGGCTCCCTGCTCAGCGGGGAAACTGCTTCCCCCTCTCTCTCTGCTTGCCTCTCTGCCTACTTGTGATCTTGATCTCTCGCTCTGTCAAATAAATAAATAAAATTAACAAAACAAAAAAAAACATGCACCCATGAAAGAAATGAAGGTTGTTCCCAACGTTTGGCTGTTCTGAATAAAGCTGCTATGAACATTCATGTGTGAGTTTGTATAAACAGAGGTTTTAGTTTCTCTGGGATAAATGCCCCCAAATGCAATTGCTGGGTCTTATGATGAGTGCATTTTTAGTTTTAGAGGAAACCACCAAATTGTATTCTAGAGTGTCTGTCCCATTTTACATTCCCACCAACAAAGTGTGTGTGATCCGGTTTCCCTGTGTTCTTGCTAGCATTTGATGTCATTACTATTTTATATTTTAGCCATTCAGACAGGTGTATAGTGATATCTTCATTGTGGTTTTAATTTGCAATTTTCCTAATAGTTAATGATTTGGAACAGTTTTTTTGTGTGCTTGTATTTTTCTCTTTGGTGAAATATCTGTTCATGTCTTGGCCCATTATCTGATTGAATGTATTTTTTTCATGTTGCATTTTGAGAGTTCTTTCTAAAGTCTAGCTGTAAGTGCTTGGTTGGCTGTGTGGTCTGTAAACATATTCCTCCACTCTATAGTTTGTCTTTTCATCTTCTTGATAGGCTCTTTCTTAAAACAAACACTTTTAACCTTAATCAGGTCCATTTGATCAAATTTTTCTAACAAATACTTTTCACACCACATCTTGCTAAGAACTCTTCATCGAGCCTTATGTCTCATGCTTTTTTCCCCCTAAAATTTCTATAATTTTGGGAATGCCTGAGTGGCTCAGTTGGTTAAGCTGCTGCCTTCAGCTCAGGTCATGATCCCGGGGTCCTGGGATCGAGTCCTGCATCGGGCTCCCTGTCCAGTGGGGGGCCTGCTTCTCTCTCTGCCTCTGCCTGCTTGTGCTCTCTCTCTGACAAATAAATAAATAAATCTTAAAAAAAATATCTTTAAAAAGTTCTACAATTTTTTGTTTTACATTTAAGTTCATGGTCCATTCTGAATACATTTTTGTATAAAGTGTGAAGTTTAGGTCAAGGTTCATTTTTTTGCTTATGGATATGCAATTGTGTGAATACTTTTTCAGAAAAAATGAGGACAGTCAATCATACCATTCATGACATTCTTGTTTCCATAAAATTCCTTGAACGAGAGACAGAGGATGGCGGCGGGAGGGGAAGGTATGGCTCTTGTATCCATTTATGCACCCCATACATCAACAAAATTTTGTATCAGGCATAGGGGAGGGTCTCAAACCAGCAACCACAGGTCAAATCTGACCTGCAGTTGTATTTGTTCTACACCGTGTCTTTAAAAACATTTGGGCCAACTTTAAACATTTGAAGATTTCATGTGCAAATGTAGATTTTATGAAATCCCTTTAAAAATCAGAAGCTTCAGTAATGGTAGAGCAACGTTCCTCCTTGACAGCTGCGTCCTTGAGTTGACGTGTTCCTTTGGATGGGACGGGGTCCTCCAGTTCACTATAGTCTGCACCAATCCATTGATTCCCTGACACTGCGGGTCCTTGTTGGTGTCACCCGTCCTTGTGACTATTTTCATTTCTTTATTGTCTGGGGCTTGTTCCCATATGGAGCTCTCTTTATTCACTTTAGATCTTTGTATTGGTGACCTGCTTACATATCTGTTCTTGGCCTGTGGTTCTTCTTTCCTTTCCTTCCATTTTTCCTACCTCTTTCCTTTACTTTGTCTTTCCCAGGTTATTGACGTAAGCCCACTTTCAACTTTGATAGTACTAACATGTTACCCAAGAGTGACCCATCAGGGTATTCCTAAGTCGTTTGGGATCTTGGCTCCATAGGACCTCCAGCCAAGATCTTGGCATGCAGTACACTACTTGTCAGTTTCCAATGTAGAGATGGTGATAGAGTGTGGGGAATACTCACTAGGTCTTTGTTTATAAACCACCTGTTGTACCTTAGTTATTAAGTGCCCACTCTCCCAAGTTGGGCCACTGGGCCCAGTTATAAAAGCATGGGAGTGGCATCTGAAGTTCTGAATTATTCTAAGTCACACTTGGAGTTATTTAGAAAAAAAAAAAAAAGAAAAATCTTTCAACTAATAGATGACTCATGGAATTCTGGACAGGGAAGGCCAAGAAAAAGCAGTGCCAGAGGATGGGAAGTTTCAAAAGCTTCTGGGAAAACGTAGATCAGGGAACATCCGACCTGGACTCCAAGGCCTTCTCTCAAATCCCACAAATCCTATTTGATTTCAAAAGGAACAATGATAACTGGCTTGAGCACAAGATGGCAGTCTTACGTCTGCTTCACTCCCCAAGGCTATCTGGAAAAGTTAATAGGAAACAGAGCAGAAACAAAACTCTCGTGTCGCTGAGAAATACTGAAAATAAATAGTAATCAAGAAGGATGATGAGGGATGGAAAAAAGATGAAAAATAAATGCAAGGCTTTTTTGTGCTGTGTTTTGCTTTGTTTTAAAAATTGGCTCTCATCACAGTCTTGAGTCTGCTAGATATGTGTGGGCTTATGTCCCACGTGTGTGTTTTGGCTCTGTTCTAGAGCAAAGACCCTAGGACAGTACAAGGGATGTAGAAGGAAGTAGAGACCGTATGTGCTGGGGAGGAGGCAGGAAAAAGCTTTGATTCTCAGATGGAAGGGGTCTTGGGTTAGGCTAAGATGTCTCTTTTCAGTGTTCTTATCAAAATAAGAGAATGGGACATTTCCTTCTTTATACAAAGACCTATGCTAAATGTTAGCAAGTGTTCAGATAGGATTTCACTCAGCAGATGTTTAAGAGAACATTTAAAAACCATTTCTCTCTCTTTCCCTCCCTGTCTCTCTGTCTCTCTCTCTTTCTCCTGGCAGCTAAAATCCACAATGAAGGAGAAAACAAACACCCTCCTTTCTGCCCAAAAAAATCATATTCCAGGAGGAAAAGATGGGTGAAGCAGAAAGTCTAACCTGACAAGAAGCTCTCTAACGTTGTCTGATGAGACACCCAGCTTCGCCCTGGCATACAGAGGTGAGCTCATCCTCACAGCCAGTGCCATAACTGTGTCAAAATCCCAGATCACAGGAAGCTGGGCGTCTGCCGGTTCTGGGATGAGGGGAGGTCATTCTGTGCCTTGACACTTCTCCTAATGACCAGCTGCAGGATGGACCTTTCAACTGGCCTGAGAGGTGGCTTCTCAGCTGATTGTTGTTTATTCCATCCCAAGAGCGAGAGCTACCTTGACACTTGGGATTCCTGTGGAAGATCCTGGTCAATTCCCCCACCGCACGGTTTTCTTCACTTACAAAATGAGATTAATAAAAGCAGTGCTGCTTCTGGAGACGATATCCTTCACATGAAAGAAGTTGCAGACTTAAAGTTTTACACAGTCAAAGACAATATCTGGTTTCTCATCCAAGAGCTTTGCGAAGGAGAGGACGTGTGATAACATTATCCCCATTTGTTAAGTGTGGAGCTGCAGGCACAGAGAAGCAAGTTGAGAAACTAAAACCCCATAAACAATCTTGTGAACTCTCTGTGAATATTATTTATTCTGTTATTTAGAGAGTGAAGAGTTCACAGGACCCTGAGAAATAGAACCAAAGACAGTGGCTGATAATGTCTTTGGGGTTATAAGACTGCCGGGGATGGCTCTCAGGGTGTCTGCTCTCAATCTAAAAGTACTGAGTGGCAAATTTTTTCAAGTTCAAGTTAAAAACAATTGATTTGGGGAGGTTGTGTTTTGAGTACCTGATAATAATTTTTGAAGACCATTAGAAACATCCTGGAGAACAGAAAACTCAGAAACAGCATTATCTACCCTCAGAAGTTGAATTATCCTTTGGAGATAGATTCTTCCCTCCTTCTTGGCTCACTTGTGAGGGTAAGAGGAAATGAGAGGGCAGAAGGGTTTCTCCCATCTCTGGAACCTTCTATCTTCATCCGTAAGAAATTGTATCAGGTGCGCAGAAGGTGTCTTCCAGCGGTAGAGAAGGTTTTATTAAAACTTTTCAAGGGCGATAAGGGAAAGGCAAAAGCTGCAGTTTCTGTGTTTGCAAAGGGCCTTGCAGAGCCTCTAAGGCTTCTGGACAGAAAAGAGGCATTTCTATAATAACGCATGAGGTCAGTCAACCGACCACCTCCAACCAGGAGGGTCTTTAAGATCGAGAAACCACATAGGAGAAAAACAACAGAATCTCAGGAAGAGGTAGGTTTTGTTCTACCAAATAATTTGTTTTCTGTTTTCTCTTTGCTGCGATGACTTCAGAGGTGCAGTTAGGATAGAGAGTTTATCTCTGTAAGGCTTTCTGTTCATCAGACTTGAGATAGAACAGTTCTAAGGTCATATAGAGCCAAGGGCTAGGGTCGCCCAGCAGAGAGAAGGAGGAAGCACAGAAGGAGATGTACACACATGAAAATACTTGGAAACGCTTCAGGGCCTGTCAGCTGCAGGTCTTGGCAGGAATCACCAAACACCCTTTAGACAGGCTGCTGCATTGCTGGGGATGGACTGGCCACAGGGCTGATTCTGATCAGAGCAGAAGGAAGCAGTGAGAAAGCAGTCACCATGTCCTCTTAGAGTCTAGTTTGGGGCCGAGAGGTGAGTATACACAGTGCTAATTTTCTTAGGAGAGGAGAGGAAAGTTGTAGACATGGCCACCACTCAGACACTGTCTCCCCCACGTGTTCACATGCCATGCTCTCTCTGGCCTCCTTGCATTTACTCATGCCATCCTCCTGGTCTTCTAGCCTGGATAATTCCAGTGTATTCCTTAAAACTCATCTCAAAGGTCACTGGCTCCCTAAAACCTCATTTCCATCTTGCTTTGTCTCCTCTAGGTCCCAGTACATGCCCCCTGTCTTACACCACATAAATGGAAATGATCCACTTTTGCATGTGTCTTCCCACAGGACTTCAAGCTCTTAAAAGACAGGGAGTATGACTTCTTCTTCTTTATATATCCAGTGGTTAGCAATGTCTGTCAGTTGACTTGAAGAGAATTGGAGGTCTGATGGCTACCATCTGCAAACACCTCTCTGGAAGTCAGGGTATGAGAACTTAGGTTAGGTGTGCCTGGGTAACTCAGTTGGTTAAGTGTCTGCCTTTGGCTCAGGATATGATCCCGGGTCCTGGGGTTGAGCCCTGTGTCAGGCTCCCTGCTCAGCAGAGAGTCTGCTTCTCCCTCTCCTTCTGTTCCTCCTTCCTGCTCAAGCTCACTCTCTCTCAAATAAATAAATAAATAAATAAATAAATAAATAAATAAATAAACAGAGAGAGAGAGAGAGAGAGAGAGAGAGAACTTATGTCAGTAGCTCTCCACTGGCTTGTAGATGCTGCTAGTCCTAAGGCAGACTCAGTGCCTTCGAAGGTTCTAAGGCTGTATAAAGTATTGCCTTCATAAGCAATAACTGTGTATCATTTTTAAGAAAGATTTTATTTTTTTATTTAACAGACAGAGAGATAGCAGGAGGAGGGGCAAAGGGAGACAGAAAATCAGACTCCTCACTGAGCGGGGAGCCTGATGCAGGGATCTTGATCCCAGGACCATGAATCATGACCTGAGCTGAAGGCAGATGCTTAACTGACTGAGCCACCCAGGCGTCCCTGTATCATTGTTTGTATCATTACAGAAGTTACCCTTTTGCTGCAGAGCAGTTACTTTCCTGGAAGAGAGTTAATTAATTAATTATGGAATACAGGTAAGGATCTGTGGGCAGTGCAAACGAGGTACCTATACCTCATTTCTCTTTTTTAAAAGTCCTAGAATATCAGTGTCGAGGGGTACTATTGACGGTATCCTGTCCCTCACAGTTCGGGTTATGTATTGCTGTGTAGCAAAAATAACCCAAAATTTAGTGGTTTAGAAACAATAGCCATCATAACTACCTCATGATTCTGTGGGTCAAGAATTCAGGCAGGGTTGGCTAATTCTTCTGTTCCAGATAGCACCGACATAATGCTATCCAGCCAGTGGCTAGATTGGCCTAGAGGATCCAAGGTGCTTCCTCCTGTGAGTGCTGTGTAGGTAGGTATGTCAGGTAGACAGAGCTTAGCTGGGACTGTTGACTGGGATGCTTTCCAGTGTGGAAGTATCAGGGCAGTTGGTTTCTTGTGTGGTGGTTCAGGGTTCAAGAATGAGTCTTATGGGCATGTGGCAAAATTTGCCCCTTTTTAAATGACCTAGACCCAGAAGTCACATAGTGACTTTGCCACTTTATTTGGTTGAGGCAGTTGTAAGTCTGCTTAGATTCAAGGGGAGGAGACACAGAATACACTTTCCAATAGGAGTGATGTCAGAGAATCTGCTGCCATGTTTTCAAACTGCCATTCTTATTTTACATATAGGCAAATTTGAGGCTTAGGGCAGGTTAGTCATTTCTCCAAAAGTACCATACAAGCTATTAAGTAGCATAGTTGTGACTGAAACTCAAGCCTAATGATTTCTATAACAAAGGTGAGAATATTGCAGGATGATCCCTATTTATAGAGACTTTGTTATGTCTACTCATTCTATTCTATTCTATTCTATTCTATTCTATTCTATTCTATTCTATTCTATTCTATTCTATTCTATTCTATTCCCCTTCCTTCTTTCCCTTCTTCCTTCCTTTTTTCTTTCTTCTTTCCTTCCTTCCTCCCTTCCTTCTTTCTTCTTTCTTCTTTGGTAAGAGAAAAAACACTTTGGTTAAAGGTACTGGAAAGAACAAGCATGAACAAGTTATATTCCCTATAGAATTTTTTTTTTTTAGAATAATGATCAAAAGTTAGGGCTATCCTTAGAGATGAAAATTAAGTCAAGAGAACTTGCTGCTCAGAATTTTATGCATATATTTATTAGTAAACTCTTGCATAAAAGGCTGACTTCACAGTTGGCTGGTGTGATCAATGTGGCAGACAGACCCTGTGTTTTTCCCCCAGTGACAGAAAGGGAAGATGTCAGGGTGTTAGGCAGAGTTCAGATTATCCCTCAAATTCTGTTTCAACCTGAAGATTATGTAGTCAGGGAAATTCTATGCTACCTCTTACTGAGGTCTAGTTAGGAAACTATCCTTCCATGTCCATTCTTCTTTTCTTTGCTTGAGTAATGGATTCCCCCACTTCAAATTTGGGGTCACACCCAGTTAAATAAATCTATTTCCCAATCTTCCTTGCAGTAACATGGCCACTAAGTTCTTGCCAGATAAATGTAAAGGGAAATAGAATATACAACTTCCACAACATTTCCTCAGAAGGAAATTGTTTGTCCTCCATTTCCTGTCCTCTTTCCTTCCTGCAGGCTGGTGAATCGGCTTTGACCATGTAGGTGAGGTCAAATCCTGGGAAAATGACAGAGAAACAAGATAGAAGGCGTCTGGATCTGTGGATAAACCCGCAGAACAGAGACATGTATCCTTCCTGGAATGCACACTGGAGAGCCATGACATGAGAACCATGACATGAGAAAGGAATAAATTTCCTACCTGTTTGAGCTACTGTATCTCAAGGAGTTTGGTTTATGGAAGGGAGGTTGCTTTATGGAAGCAGCTTAATTTCTACCCTAACTATAACATTGATGGAAGGGCTCAGGGATGTAGGCTCCCAACCCAGGTGTTGTCCATCTCTTTCATTTGACATCACAACTTTGGAAGAGAAGACACGGCCACAGGAAAGAGCAGCTTTCCTTACTAAAACAGAACATAGTTTGCACAACAGAAAGAACATCTCTAATTGGAAAGGGGTGTCAGGCAACTCTGGTTTAGCTTGATTCTGCCCCCTTGATCCTTTTTTTTTTTTTGTTGGGATGCTTTCACTTCGGTCACTGATGATGCCATTGTCATCACTCCAAAGAAATGTTGCTTGGATATTGTAGGGGTCCCTAGGACCTGGTGGGCAGGCAGGAAGGACACTCATGACAGGGCTATGAAAACCTGCAAGACTGACTTGGCTGTGGCACTGAAGGCCATATTGGCTAAATGTGGGATGCTGAGAAGTCTACAATGTATCCTAGACTTCAGGAAACAAATGTGTGGTTTTCTTGGGTTTTTTTTTTTTTTGGTTTTGTTTTTTGAGGAAAAATAGATAAAATCCCTTGACTAGCTGACTGTAAAAGAGAATATTGATTGGAGAGAGAAGGGAAGTTCTAAAATATAAAATTCTGACCACACAGGCATGAATGATCCTCAAGAGGAAGAAAGGAGACTCTGTATCTAGGCTGTGGATTTTGGTGTGGAACAAGATGGAAGGTGAGGTATATGGCCAAGTGTTGAATAAAATAGAGCACCACAATTCTGTGAGAACTGTGGCAGAGGTACTGAAGTCCAGAATTCATTTAAGCCGTAAAAAAAATATAGTACAGAAAGCAACACACAAAAAAGGACTATCTGAATCAAGCTTAGAATAAGGGCAAGAATGAAGAGAGGAGGGGCAGATGGAGAGATATTAGCAGATCCTAGAGACAATGCAGTGTTATTTACCTCTTAATCTCTGCTTTCTCTGGTGAGAAAAAGGATCTTTACATTGGAAATGGCCCAGGTCATGTAGTTAACAAGAATTTGGAATCTTAGATAATGAGACTATATAAGAGATATCATGGCATATTTAAATGGTTACAAAGATGTAAGATTCATAATGGGGCTTGCTGATATGACCAAAGAACAACTGTCGATACTAACGGCATATGGAAGAAGAGAAGAGAAAATGTCTCCATTTTCCAAAAAGGAACAAAGATGGATTCCAAAATGCACCTAAATTACTGTTCATTCTGTTTCTCAGACTGCCTCCCACTTCCTACTCTATTCTTCTTTCTGAGAAATCTTGCCCAATTTTTTCCCACCAGGGGGAAAGGGGAGTGAGTGCACAATTAGCCCTGTGGATTGTGGCTAGGTTTCATGAGCCTAAGCTGGGCAAGAGGAATTCCTATCCAAGACAAAGCAGTGCACCTATTGTTGAAAGGGCAGTCAAGAAAATTCACTTGGAGAAACTGATTTAAATATAGGACAAGCAGGGTATAAGGATCAAAAGGGACCAAGGGAAGGAATAGGGTTATAGGTCAGAAAGCCAGAATGTGAGTGCTAGGTTGACATTAGGCCACATGAAGGTGGATATGGAGTTCGCATGAGAAAGGAGTGCCAGGGTGGTTGCGAAAAACCAAACCAAACCAAACTAAACCAAACCAAACCAGCTCCTCCTCCCAAAAAAGCCTCCAGACAAAACCCACAAAAACCCATATCCATATTGGAATGAGCAATACCAGCTTGGTCTTTATGTAATTGGGTGTGTGATTCACAGGTGGCTCAGACCAAAGGTCAAGGAAGACCTCATTATGGAATTCATTTTGATGGATTCTTAGCTGGTTAAACAGCCACACTCAATGTAAAGATGAATTAATTAGTTAAGGAATGAATGTCAGCCTAGATTATGTCTCTAGTTGAGTGTCTTAGCCTGTCACATTAAATGTTTTTTATCAACGACTTAAAGGAATGCACACATGTTAGACCTGCAGGTGAAAAAACTTAGGAGGAATAGCTGATGGCAGATTCAAGGTTTTAAAAGCAGAAGACTCAATGAGACCCAAGGATCTAGGTCATTGAGTCAAAGATAACAACAATGGAACTTTTAGGAAAGATAATTGTTGAGTTGATAAATTTTAAAAACAAAAGTAAATACATTCTCCACGTTAAAAAGAGGGAAAAAAAGAGATGAAATTAATTTTAGTGATATATTTATTTATTTAAATTTTTATTTTTTATTATTATGCTCAATTATCCTATATATAGTACATCATCCGTTTTTGATGGTGATATATTTGACCAATGAATCCAATATATTATCACTTCCAACACAAAATAAATGTAAAATCATTAATGAGATATTTTGCATTTTTCCTTTTAAGGCTATACACTAAGTGTGTATTTTACTTGTAGCATATTTTATTTTATTTTATTTTTTAGCACATTCCATTTTAGACTGGCTATAGTTCAAGTACTTGAGAACCACACAGTTGGCTGCCATACTGGACAGCATGGGTCTAAAAGCATATTGGTCAAAAAACTAACAATGAATAGCTACTTCAGTTGTAAAAACATTTAGTAAGTAAACTGTAGAGGTCTGATATGCTTGTGGCTTGTCAACTCTAAGGGTGACATGACTGTAAACACTGATCTTTGCATGGGCTGTAATTGTCAATTGAGTTGGAACTGGGAACAAACAATTGCCTATCTCTGTAAATCTAGGCTGAGTGGCGTGCAAAAGACATACTATAACTTCTTATGAGGAATTAGTGAACTAAATCCCTTGTGTGACTATTAATGTAAGACTCTTGACCTAGACTAGGAAAACAATCTGGAGTTTACCATGAGACCTAGTCAGATCAATAATTAATATTATATTTCAGGGTCACCCAGGTATATGTGACTTCAATTTCCTGAGGCTCTCTCAAAGTTTCTCTGTATGCTCTTCCTTTTAGCTGTCTGTAAAAGTTCCGGAAGTCTATGTTGATTTAGTGTGTGCTCAATGTGTGACTAAGAGTTAAAAGTGGAAGGTTCGAACTCAGGGAGGACAGGGAGTGGGATGGGGCTTCAGAGGGATAGGCAGCATGTGGTTCTCAGACTATGTGGGCAGACACAGGGAGAAGGGAGACCCTACCTCAGACCTGGAAGGTGTGGGATAGGAAGCAGATGGAAACTTCCTGAACAACAAAAGAGGCGATTGAGTGAGAGGGAGCAAGTGTGGGGCTCATCATGAAGAGCAGCCTCTGGTTCCACTGTGGCCTGTGTTGAGGGTTCTCAGTCCCCAGATACCTCCCATTTGTGGATGGCACAGTACCTGAAACTCCTTTGGATTATGTCTTCTCTCCAGTGTCTTCTACTAACATACAGATATGCTTGAGTGAGCGACACACACAGTGGTGAACATTTTTTATAGATCATAAACATGCTTTTAGATTCAGTTGTTCTCCATGAAAGAGAGGGACTCTAGAAACAGAATAACTCTAGATCTGAGAGGAATTGTGGGTAAGGAGGTTATTAGTGCCCAAGAAACATCTTACAAGTTTTCTGGTCTGTCCTCTTCCTCTTAGCAACCTCTCTGATCCCTTCAGGTTACTGGTGTGTTTGCTGTACGTGTTTCTCTGACTTCCTCTCTCCGTATGCACCCCACACACCAACAAACACATTCACAAACAGCGGCTTTCTTGGGAGGCTCAGACTCAGTATGGCCAGGCAACTTGCATCGTTCTCTTCACATACTATGGACACGTCTCTACATTAATATATATATAGTGTAACTCATTTTAATTAAGTGTAGGATAGTATAAAGAATGGAAGTGTAATTTCTTGAGTTGATCTCCTGTTAATGCAGGTTCAAGCTATTTTTTTCAAGCATTCTTTCAAATGATGGGGTCCCCAATCTTTTTCCAGAACGTAGAAGGTATTACATAGTAGGTCCCTCTACTATTAGAACATTAAAGATTCTGATCTTGTTTTAAAAAATCTCAGAGCTTTATAATAGCCTCCTACAATTGGAGGTTCTAATAGCACTCTAGTGGGAACAAGAAGCTAATGATTGGAGGATCTAGGGCAATGCCTGTTTATATTTTTATATTTAATTATTTTATATTTTATTTATATAAATATTCATATTTATATAAATATTTTTATAGAAATGAATTCATAAAAATTTATTTATAAATTATATGTATATAAATATAAAATTTATAAATTTATATTTTTATATTTATATTTACACTTATGAAAATATATAAATTTATAAAATGTTATTTATATATTTTATATTTCTATTTTATATTTAATTATATTAAAAATATTTCCATTTTAAAAGCTCTTTTAAAAATAGCTTTATTCAGGGGCGCCTGGGTGGCTCAGTGGGTTAAGCCGCTGCCTTCGGCTCAGGTCATGATCCCAGGTCCTGGGTTCGAGCCCCACATTGGGCTTTCTGCTCAGCAGGGAGCCTGCTTCCTCCTCTCTCTCTGCCTGCCTCTCTGCTTACTTGTGATTTCTCTCTGTCAAATAAATAAATAAAAATCTTAAAAAAAAAATAGCTTTATTCAGTGGCACCTGGGTGCTCAGAGGGTGAACCGTCCTGCTCCTGATTTCAGCTCAGGTCATGATTTCAGGGCGCTAGGATCAAGCTCGGCTTCAAGCTGCATGCTGCGCATAGAGCCTGCTTAAGATTCTTCCTCTATCCCTCCTCCTGTTCACACCTGGACACAGATACACACACACACACTCTCTCTCTCTCTCTCTCAAAACATAAAATAAGTAAAGTAGCTTGGTTGAATGACATGTAATAAATTGGACATATTTAGACACACAACTTGGTAATATGGAAATTACCAGCATAATCAAGATATTGAATACATTCATTATCCTCAAATCTTCCTGGGCGCCTGTGTCACTGGTCCTCGTGGCTCCTCCCGCTCTCTCCGCCCCTCCCACCAGCAATTACTGATTGGCTTGCTGTCACCATAGTCTACATTTCCTATAGTTCTACCACAACGGGATCATACAGTAGGTACTCCTTTTTATGTGGCTTCTTTGACACAGCACAATTAGTGTGAGATGCTTCCACGTGGCTGCACATATCAGTGGTTTATCCTTCTTCATTGATGAGTGGCCTCTCATGGCATGGGTACGCCACGATTTGTTCACCCATCCCCTTGGTGATACATATTTGGGGTGTTTCCAGTTTGGGGATCTCTACAAATAAAGCTTCAATGAACACTCACGTAACAGTCCTCGTGCGGACAGAGGCTTTTATTTCTCTCACAAATACAGAGAAGCGGAACGGCTGGATCGCATGGTAGGACTAAGCCTCACTTTTTAAGAAATGGTTCTTTGTTTCCAAAGTGGTTGTCTGTCTCAAAAATATTCATCATCTCCTACAGAGTCATGGTCTGAGGATCCCTGAAATAATGTGGTTCTCAAAATTGAGATAGATCGTAATTCTATCAGTTGAGAAGTAGTTATTGATTGCCCGGTGTTTCTAGGCATTGTGCATGATAATGGCGAGCGACCAGCATGGGTGAAGGGTCAAGTCCCTCCCTGGTCCAGACTAGAACGAACCTGGCCACTAGAAGAAGAGGTAGAAAGTCAGACTTCCAGAAGTGCTAACGGCCGGGATAACACAGAGAAAACTGAGATTCTGAGGATGGGAAAGAGACTCTTCAGGGGCAATAATTCAGAAAGACTTGCAAGGTTATAGGTTAAGAAAGTGAGAGTGAAGAGGGCCTATTTGAGGAATCCGGACTTCAGCTTATTTCATTTATTCATGACACACACACATATTTTATCTTATTTTTACTTTTTAAAGATTTTATTTATTTATTTGACAGTGGGAGAGAGCGAGAGAGGGAACACAAGCAGGGGAAACAGAGCAGCAGGCTCCCCACTGAGCAAGGAGTCCAGGACCTTGTGATCATGACCAGAGCCGAAGGCAGACACTTAACGACAGAGCCACCCAGGCGCTCCACATGTATATTTTTTAATACATGCTATGTCCTTCAGATATATAAGTGAACAAAATCAAGATCCCTGCCTTCATGGAGTTTACATTCCGCTGGGAGAAACACAGTAAACTATAAACCTAGTTAGTAAACGGTCTATTAAACAACGGTAGGTACTATGGAAAAACATCAGGGGAAATGTGATTAGAAGTGGGGCAGCCAGTTCTAATTTCAAGTGGGAGATAGTGGGGTATGTTTAGAATCTAAATATAATAGTAGTATATCTATATATGTTATACAAATTCTAAAATATTCCAACATAATTAGAATCTGGTCCACAAACCACTCTGAACCATACGTTCTTGGGCTGCTGCACTGACACTTTGCAACCACTAGGGCGCAAATGAGCCATTTCTGAGAAAATTAGGATGAGGGTGGGGGTGTGAGAGAGACGTCGGTAATTAGGTACACACCCTCCCCCAGGTGTTCCGCAGGGGCAGCTCCGTGAAGGGTACTGGCAAGACAGGCGGGAGAGTATTACTGTGCGTCCTGGACCAAGACAATTTTGCTCTTGGCTTCCCTTCCTCAGCACGTCCTCACCCAGCAGGGGTGGGGGCCGAGCTGAGAAATGAACTTCAGCCCGGCGGTTCACACGATGCCTGTCACAGCTGAGTGATGGTGGAAAAAGGCAGACCTGTGGGCCTTGTCTTCCGGCCCTGCAGCGAGATTTTGGGGGCGCTGCGCGAGGATTCCCGCGGTTACACTCAGCGCCCCGGGTCTGTACAAAACCTCCCCACCCCAAGCCAAAATGCCTTCCGTTCCCTTGTAATACTTAAGGCACAACCAATATGTAAGCATTCACCTTGACGTTCGGGTTTGCGGCTCCTTCCCACCCTCAGCCTCTGTGAGAAGATCGGTGACCATTCCTATCTCTTGGGCGAGAGCCCGTCCTGCCGCTCTTTCTGGACCCGAGCGCTGCCCGCCTTTTCTCCAGGGCAGGAGCTCTGCCAGGCAGGGAGAGCGGCGTGCGGGCGCGCACGCGGGGGGCGCCGCTGGTTGCGCATCTGGCGCCAGAGCGCGCCCCCTGCGCAAGTGCCCGCCACGGCCACGGCGGAGGGTTGAGGCTCCGGAGCGTGCGGGGCGCTCTCTCCCCGCGCGGGGGCACCAGAGCCCTCGGAAGTGTCAGGCACTGCGGTGCATTTTCCCAGTTCCCTTTTAAATGACTGCGGAAAAACAGACTCTCCGAGCCGCAAATGGGGAAGACGGATTCTCAGACAAGGCTTGCGAATGCCCCGCAGCCATCGTTTAACTGCGCCCGCAGAGCAGTTACGGTTTGTCACCCGACCCTCCCGGATTGCCTCGTTTGTCCCTAGTGAGACCCCGAGGCTCTGTCCGCGCCGGGCTTGTCGGTAGCTGGATGCATGTCGTGCTCTGGGCAGCGCGGGCGCAGGGCACGCGTTCGCGCACACCCGCGCACACACGAAATCGCGCAAGGTACGGCAGGGGAGCAAGGGCTCGGGGTGCCCCGCGGGGGCGGGGGTGGGCATCGCGGGGAGTGAAGCGACAATTTGGGAACGGCTGAATCCTGCCAGATTGAAGGATGAGAGAAAATGACGCGGCGCCACACATCGGACAGGCCAGGGTTGCTGCCGCGCATTTAGGGAACCCAATACGCGTCAGGCGCGCTCCCTTCCCCTCACATGTCTCTATTTCTCCGGCGTGTGATGCCGGAACACGGCAGGAAAAAGACCCACTTAGAGAGCTAGAGTTGCATTTGGAGACTCCCCTCCCTCTGCAAAAGCACCAACAGGAAGACCCTCCAAAACCACAGATCCCCAAATAGATGGCCCGGAATGGGGGCGGCTATCCCTGGTTACCAATGCTGAACACGTTTTGGTGTTTACAATATTTATTTATTTTTAGGCTGGCTCGCCATCCCTTTTAGGCAGGATGGGAAAGGAGAACGCAGCGGGGAGGGAGAGGGGAGGGAGGATTCCTATAATAAGAATCAGCGCATTTTTCAGAGCTGAACCGAGCCCGGTTTCCATTTCAAAAAAGGAGACAGCCTCTACTGCGATGGTAGAAGAGACCGCGGTGTGAATTAGGGACTGAGAGGCGTCGAGCCGTGGAACGGTCCATCTCGGAGGTACCTGGATCTCAATGCACACACACACACACACAAACACACACACACACACACACACACACACAGGCGCGCGCGTCTACCCAGCCAGGATGTGTGCGTGTGTGCGCGTGTATGAACTCCCACATGCTGCTGCTGTCTGCTCCTGGCCAGTGGCACCGATGCCTCCCTCCTCCCCGCTCGCCCCCAGATTCCCCTCCCCTCCCCGTTGCTTTTGTCTGGAGGGTGTTATGGGTTTGTGTGTGTATGAGCGTGTGTGTTTTTGGATTTCAGACTAATTTTCTGGAGTTTCTGCCCCTGCTCTGCGTCAGCCCTCACGTCACTTCGCCAGCAGTAGCAGAGGCGGCGGCGGCGGCGGCGGCGGCGGCGGCGGCTCCCGGAATTGGGTTGGAGCAGGAGCCTCGCTCGCTCCTTCGCTCGCGCTCTCCGCGCTCAGTGCCCGGCGGCAGGAGGAGCCTGCACCCAGGCGCCGCCGGCGGGCGGTAGGCGCCGGAGCCCGGGTGAGCAGCACGGACAGTGCCCTCCGGAGCCTCGGCCCTCGCCGTCCCCCGCCCTCCCCCCCATTTCCCGGGGCGGCCGTGGCGGCTCCCCAGGTGGTACGCGCCGCGCCACCTGCCCGCGCCCCTTGCGCCCAGCGGCCGTGGCGGATTCTGCAGCATCATTGGGGGCCCCCGTCGCGGAGCCATCGCTGCCGCCGGCAGTCTCCGCGTCCCCCTTTAAAGGGTCCTTCGCCCGGCCTGTGCCATGGAATCCTGCCTCGGGGACCCTTGCCCAGTCTCCCCTCCCTCGATCTCAGGCTTGTTGGGGGGGGGGGGCATCGGTGGTCCCGGCAGCGTCAGTGCCATCGAGGGGCAAGTTTATTTCTGGGGCCGGAGCTGGGCACGTATTCATCCACAGTCCCCTGGCTGGGGTCGGGGTGGGGGTGCGGCGAGCGCGCTGTAAGGGGTCCTGCGCTCAGTCTCACGCCTATCTGTTTGTCCTCAGCCCCGAGGTGCGTTCCGGATCCCAGTGCGCGTCTAGCAAGGAGCCTGAGTCCCGGGGAGTGCCGGCAGCGCCGCCGGCCGGTGCTCGGCGCGCCGGGCCATGCAGCGGCGGCCGCGGCCAACCTCGGAGCGGCGGTAGCGCCCCCTGTGAGGCAGCGGGAGATGCCCCGGCCACTGTGAACGGTGCCGACCGCCAGGACACGCTCAGCTACGGACACGCTCGGCTCTGCGCTTCCGCGACAGTCACCGGGGCGAGGGAGCGGCGAGCGCGGCACAGGCCGCCCGGCAGGGGCAGGGGAGACCGGCCGGTGCAGCGCGGGGACACGTACTCAGTCCGACTCGGGCTGGCACTGGCGGCTAGGGATGTCGTCCTGGACGAGGTGGCATGGACCCGCCATGGCGCGGCTCTGGGGCTTCTGCTGGCTGGTTGTGGGCTTCTGGAGGGCCGCTCTTGCCTGTCCCACGTCCTGCAAATGCAGCACCTCCCGAATCTGGTGCAGCGACCCTTCTCCAGGCATCGTGGCATTTCCGAGGTTGGAGCCTAACAGTGCAGACCCCGAGAACATCACGGAAATGTGAGTTCCTGGAGGTGCTCTTCCTCCTTCCTTTTCTCCTCGCCCCTTGGGCTGGGGCTGGCCCGGCATGTCTGTCCGGGACATGAATGTTGTCTCAAGTCTGGGGAGAAGTCAGACATACATGGGAGATGCAGGGCTGGGCCATCTGTCAGTTACCTGTTTATCTGGCTTGGGGCTGCTAACGCGGGGAGAAGGGGACCGTTGAAAATAAGTTTTAAGTATACCGTATGTGTCAATAACATAAATATATATGTTCTTTTCCGGGAGGGATTCCATATACACTCTATTTCAAAGCCCTGCTGGGTGTGCTTTAGGCTTTCCTTATGCAATAACTTAGTTTTGGACATTTTTCTTTCCTAAGGTGCTGAGTGTATGTTGGGTTCTAAGTTCCAGTAATATTTACTAGGAAGGAGGTTAAAATAATGAACTTTTGGAAATCTGTGGAAGGAGGTTAGAGTCGCCCCCTTAACATCATTCGCTGAGGTGTGGAGTTCACTGGTTTCCCTTTCCATTTTATAGATCAGATTTTTGTCAGGAGATGGCATCCAGAGCTGGCCTGGAAAATGGTCTGTAAGAGGAGAAGTTCTGAGTGTTGAAATGCGCTCTCTTGAAAGGGAAAATGTACTCGTCGGAAGCCTAAAAGCCTGGTCTGATTTAATTTGGACTTGACTTCCCAGAGATATAATTTTGAGACCATTTGGATTATAAATCTCAATTGGCCATTAAACACTATCCCAGGACTAGGTCGGATGATAAAGCAGTGTGTAGAATGCTGCCTTCAGCATGGGATGGACCCCTGTGTCCCTGGAAATGCCTGAGCTCTGATGCAGAAGCCAAATTGTGTATTTCTGTCCTCCTGTTCTGAGGGCTTGTCACAAATACATTACCAAGTGGGAATTCACCAGTGCCTTCCACAGCATTCCCTGTCACCCCTCCTAGAGGTGTCTTTTCTCCCCTTCGGGACTTGGTCGCTGCCTGCATTTCACTGGCATGAGATTTTATTCATCTGTGCAGAAGATCATAAGGCAAAGTTTCTCCGGTTTTCCTTACAGTGTTCCATGCTCAAATAGGCAGCCCTAAAAGTAGGGCTTGGGCTGTGGCCTTCCGGTTGGCGAGTGCGCATGCTTTTTTTCCTCCCCAGAAAACGCACACCCTGTTTCTGCCAGCGTAGTTGACTGAGATAACCTGTTTTTAATGTAAGTAAGAGACCTTCCTAGCCTCTGTTGTTTGTTCTTCTGGTGATGCTCATGTTCTAAGGCTCGGGCAGAAGGAAATGGCAGCAGCACAGAGGGGAATGTGCAGGCCTAGCAGAGCTGAGATGTGCTGGAAGGAACCAACTGTCAGGCTGGATCCAGGAGGCTGGGATCTGGGTTTTTTTTTTTTTTTTTTTTCTTCTTCTTTTTTGGCAAGGATCAGAGTAGGCAGAGCTGGAGAGGAAGGGTGGGTAGGGCCCCAACTGTGCTGGCCCTGGTTGGCCTGGTCAAAGTGTCTGTGGCCTTTTATCAGGATCTGTGTCTTTTTCAAGAGATGGGGAGTCCGTAGTCAGATGGAGGAAGCCATATGGAATTCAGAGCCCTTTGGACTATTTTGAGACCAGGGAGAGTGCCTTTATACAGTGAGACCTCTTGTTTTGTTGGTGGTGGTTTTGAAATTCTGTATTCGATGATGAATCTATAATGAAGGAAGAAAGGAGATCGAGCCAATCATTTTCACTGTAACATTTTTTTTAACTGTAATATTTTTAAGGCCCTAATCGGGGAAAAGGAAAATAAAACTCCCTTTAAGTATAAAAAACACTGTTTTAAACCTTAGTGGTCTTAGCTGCCTGGTATTAATGAAATCAATAGATTTGAGCTGAGCTTTCTTCTATCAGCTCTCACAACTGCTATTATTTCTGTAATACCTGATGGCAGGTACCCACTTCCAGGCTTAAAAAAAAAAAAAAAAAGGATGCTTTTTTATTTTTACCAAAGTGTTTGTTGTCAGTGGCACTCCTCATTTCTTCTGTTATTTATTTATTTATTTTTCTTTTGGTTGGAAAACCTGCTGAGATCGAGACCATGGGGAGGTGTGTAGGGTTAGTGTTTGGGATGGGGAATTACGTTCCTTGGTGACACTGACGGGGCTGCTAGATGTGAGTTCTGGGAAAAAGTCTGTGCTCAGCTCTGCCCCTCAGCTAGGTCTGAGCCCAGCGGGTTTGTGAGCTAGGGGCTTGTGAAATGTATCGAAATCCTTGTTTGGAAAGCACTTCGTATGATTATTTTGAATTCTGCTGTTTTGATATCAAAATGACATCAGTGGATGAGCTTGTTTCCCTGTCATCCATATATGACACCATCTGGCTCTTTTTCTTACATATTAATATTTGTTTGAACAGCTTTTGCATTCTTGGCCAGTGGATCCCAGCTACAGTTGGAACCAAATTACAGTTTTTTATTTCTTTTTTTACTTTGTTATGAGACCCAATGGTATTCCTAAAATAACCTGGTTGAAAGTTCCAGTTTAATGGTGCTTAGCTGAAACTTCCCGTTTCTCTTTTTTTCAATAGGAAAAATGGAAGTAAATAAACTATAATTAGAACATGCTGAAGCATCAGCTTACTATACCATTTAAAAATGGTCCATCAGTTAATATCCATACACTTGGGGAAAAGTACACCACGGCGCTCTTTGCGTTCAGAGAGAGCCCATGGTAGAACATTCTAAAACTATGTGCATAGATTTATTAAGAGGGAGAGTTTTATTTTTTTGCTTCTACGTGCATATTTTAAGCCAAGCTGACATTTCATTTTTAGAGTCATCGTTTGAGCCTGTTTTATCAAAAATTCTGTCCTAGTAATCTGTCTCATACTCTTTACCCACCAACATGATCTATTTCCCTACATCTCTCTTCTCTCTGTCCACAGAGACCTGCCCAACATCACACTGCTGCTTACACCTGCTTCTGTTACTCTGAGATGGTTATACCAAAGCCATGCTAGGTTAAATCTAAAACCAGTACCATCGTCCCATGTAAGTGGGATTCAAGAATCAAGCCTGTTGTTGGAGTTATGTAACTGGCTATTGGATCTCTGTTATATCAGGTGCCAAAATGTACTGCAAAGGACAAGTTCTGTCTCAGTCAAGTGCTAAAAGATATGGCTAAGATACAGCATGCATTTTTTTTTTTAATTGAGGTCAAAAACACCTAATATAAAGTGTACCATCTTAACCATCTTTCCGTGTATCATTAAGTAGCAGGAAGTGTTAAGTTTATTTATATGGTGGTGAAAGGGGGCATTTGTTTTTACATT
Organism: Lutra lutra; assembly: GCF_902655055.1. Classification (NCBI taxonomy): domain Eukaryota; kingdom Metazoa; phylum Chordata; class Mammalia; order Carnivora; family Mustelidae; genus Lutra; species Lutra lutra. The sequence goes on from NC_062290.1 coordinate 26,444,442, forward strand.
GCTCCTATTTTATAGAGTTCAGTGATGGCCTTTTTCCTCTGAATTTTTGGGGGGTAGTTTCTGATTTCGGGGTCATATTTGGAGACAAGTATAATATTTTTCCTCTTAGTACAACATAAATAGCTTTTACTGCCAGAGCCTCTATGTGCAATAAATTGTTGGCTTGGTTAAGCGACTGTAATGTGATGTCATTAATACATTGATTTTGGCCCCCTTACCTTAGTAAGCTTTTCCACTGCAATTAATTGTACTAGAAACAAATATCTTGGCATTCGGAAGGATTCGGTGAGAGGCACCCATTTTTATTTTACTCTGATGTTTACCTCTCAGCCCCTCCACTGGGGGTTCTAGAACTGTGGATTGTGCTTTCCATGCATTTAAGATGCACAGAGTAAATTTTGAGTGTTGGTCGCATAAGCCACACCAGACTTGTTAATAAATAAGGCAGTCGAATTTGCATCATTAACACAACTTGCAAGTTGGAGTTGAAAACATGCAATCTTCCCGGTTGGAGGTATTTACAGAATTCAGCTCAGTACAACCATTTGAAGCCTCTTTGGTTTTAGCCCTTCGATCTCTGCATTAAGGAGGTTTTCATTACATTGGGCAAAACAATTAAAAAGGCCCTCGACCCTTCTGACCCTACTTTCTCCCCCTCCCCCTTCCCATCACCTCTCATTGACTATACAGGAAAATGTGTTTGATTTTTTTTTTTTTCTCCGAAAAGTGATATTTCCTTATGGGAATTCAGAGCACTAGAATTAGGGGAAGGGCCTGGGTTATGTGTTATTACAAGCAAGTAATGGGAAGTTGAGATAATGTGGTCACAGTTCCCCAGAGCTGAGTCTAGTTCTGTTTAAAATCTTTCACTGTTTCTATCCCATAAACCTCAGTTTGTGTCTGTTTCAGTATTCCCTTGTAAAGACATTTTTCTAAGCTGAGAAGTTGGCTGGACAGCTAAGAATTGAGGTCTCTTTCTCCCCAGGAACATTCTGTATGATCTCTTTGACTATATCTGGGTCGTCAGAGTATAAAACCTAGAGTTCTTGTTGAGCTGGGGAAGGGGAATTCCTTTCTTTTCTCTTTTCCTTTTTTGTTTTGTTTTGTTTTGTTTTGTTTTTTGTTTTCCTGTTTCTGTTTTTGTTTTTGTTTGGCCTTTGGTACTAAGCAAGTGCCCTCAGTGTTAACTCATTGCTCATCTTGGCTATTAGGGAAAAAAACACTATTAAACCGGTACTGAATACCATGCACTGACATTAGCCCTCAGACTAGCTTACTAGGTCTCTAGAGAGCTTCTTGTAGCTTCCAAAGCCATAGGGTAGAATGTGGCCTTGAACCTGCTGGCCTTGGTGCAATGCCAAGTTCTGGTGCCTCTTGGTGTTTATAGATCAACTGGATGATTTGGGGGACACATTATTTTGACAGGCACTTTTTTTTTTTTCTTCATTTGGTGTGTGTGAGAGAGAAAGGGAGAAGGGAACCCGTGAACCGTGGGTTAATAGCTGATTGACCATTTTCATAATCTACTTGGTCTAGTTAGTTTAACTTGCTAATCCCACCCCCCAGGTGGCAGAGGTCTGAGCCCTGCAGTGGCCCGATCATTTTCACTCCACTTTTGATTGCTGATCGATCTCCATTAAAGAAGGCAAAGAGCTCACATAATCAGGGTGCCTTCTTACCACTTTGGTCTCTGGGCTGTCCAAGGGACCGGGAAGTCAGTAAATATTGATCTGGGTGATGAAGAAGTGAGTGCTTGTGAGTGTTATAAAGCTGGGAAGGAAAGTAACGCATAGGTGTCAAGTTTACCTGTTGAAAAAAGAAAAACAGAATGAAAAGCCAGATGTCACAGAGAGCTGGAAACAGGAGTGACCTGATCTTGAAGCAGCCCCTTACTCTCTAGGCCTGAGCTTGTCAGATGTAAACCAAGGGCTTTGGATTCCGTGTTCAGCCACGTTTCTCCTGGCTCTGAGGTTCCACCAACTTTCAGTTATGGAGATCATGTGGTTTGTACATCAGTTAGGAAGCAGAGGGTGGTGTGAGAGTCTGAGGGCCTTTGGTGACAATGTCAGATGTGCCTGTGTTCAGTGTCTGCCCTGAATCCCCCCAAGCTGATGACATGTTCGTGCTGGGCTGCGGAGTCCAAAGACACACACACACACAGAGTCACCTAGAATTGGTACCACAGAAGGAGAAGGTCTCAGAAATGCTTGGTTCTAGCCCCCTCTGCAGGAACCAGGCCCGGAAAGTCTCCTAAGCTGTGGTACGTTAAAGACAGCGTGGGTCTAGAAGCTCTTTCTCCTAACATTCAAAGGAAGGTGGCATGGCCCTTGCTTCAGGGTTCCTCCCTTTTGTTCTGCACCAGCGGACTAACCCCAACCGCAGCCCACCATTTTGGGAAGTGTCAGTGATGTGAAGACATGCTTAGTACCAGACCAAATCTGGGCCACGCTGTCTCTGCAGGAGACAGAGCATTTCAAAAGTGCCTGAGCTACCGACCCCAAAACAATGGTCTTACTTTCTTTCATGTTGGAAGAAATACATTTTTTTTTGTTTTGATGACAGTGTTTGTTTTTGTTGTTTTTAAATTTCAAAACTTTTCTTCTCTAAGCCATTCATACATAAAAGTCAGGCTGCAGAGAAAACCTTCCCGACCTGGCAGCAATGTGGGACACTAACCTTGTGCCTGCTGGACCACGTTGGTGGTTGGGTGTGGAGGGAGGGCAGAGCGGACCCGGCAGAATGCCAGCTGCTGCCCCTGGAGCCTTTGCCACCATCAAGGGTAGTTGTGTCAGTGGAGGCCCCCCCAGACCTTGTGCAAAGCCCGTCTTTTCTCCTATGCAAGACCAGGGGCCAGAGTGTACTCATTCTTTCCTGCCTTCTCTTTTTGTCACTGACTTCTCTCTTTGCTCAGGATTGATGGCTGAGCTCAATGACTAGCCACTGAGCAAGCTTAAAGATTGTTGACTCACATGTAGAATTATTATCAGCCAGTATCTCGCTTAGGGCTCTGTTTGCTCAGCCCCACTTTCCCAAATTTGGCACGAGAGTAGAAGCAGTTTTAGGAGAAGTGTAGAGAGCTTCCAATAAATGTTCACAAGTTAAGCGGCATGGCGGTGGGAAGGAGGTGGACTGGGGCTTCTCCCCATGGTACCCATCACCCTCTCCCCCTGCACCATGCGTTAGATTATCAAGAGATAAATGATTTGTGTGTCCTTTGGAATATGGCATCCTCTCCTAGAGAATAAAAATGGTAACAATTACACACCATCTAGAATCTCTTTTCTATTGCAAATGAGGACCTATTGCTGCTATTCCATACCCCATGCTTTCCTATAAAGTTCATATCCCAACAGCCCTTGGGGCACACAGACACACACACACCAGGACTCTGTGTGTGTATGTGATGTGTCTGTGGAGATGGAAACATATATATAAAACTCCATTAGGTGTAGTACTCTCAGATTTAACTATCTGAAAGTGTAAAATTTTCCTAATAATTTAGGATTTACTTCCTGAAACCATTTAGACTTTTTTCTTTTTCCGTTGAACTGTAACTGGCACACAACATTAGTTTCAGGTGTACAACATAATGATTTGATATTTGTGTATATCGCCAAACAATCACCGCCGTGAGTCTAGTCTTGAGATGAGAAGCTTGGAAGATCTATTCCGTTCTCTCCATAACTTTCAAATATACAACACGGTATCAACCGTAGTCACCACGCTGTACATGACCTCCTCCCAACCCAGACTTTTAATTTTGTTTTAATCATTCTGGATTTCTTTTGATGAGAACTTGAGTGAAGAAGGGAGTGTTAGTCCTTTGACGCCATTACCCAACCTGGCTACTCATGACCCATCGTGTCTGCCCTCTGTGATCACTTCTCAGCATCAACAAAACAATGAGGCATTTGGGGACATTTCTACAAGACTGTAATTTAAATAAAAAGATGGTCGAACTTTGGTTTCACCCTTGAAACATAGCACACTCTCAAAAGGGAGGCTCTTCTAAACTCCAGGTTTTGTTACCAGTTCTCTCTGTTTCGTGTGCCCTCCACCCTTTTCCCCGTCCTTTCTTGCGAGGTGGCAGAGGGGCCTGGCCCTGAATTCTCTGACAGCCCCTTGCTTCCCATCTCAAGCCTTGGTGCGCCTCTCCGTGCAGCGTGTGAACAGGGCTGGGCAGGGCTGGGCAAGTGGGAGCACAGCATGGTGGCCTCTGCGTTCTCTGGCAGGTGCAGAGAAACCCCAGCGCCGCCCAAACCAGGACACCTTTGTAGTTGGCTCCCAGGTTCAAGGTGGGGCTCTGCAGCGCCAGCCCAGTCTGAGGGTGGTGGCAGATTTTGCTCCTGGACTCCTCCTGGGCTTCTTCCCTTGGTCACTCTTCTTTCTCCTTCCTCTGGTTCTGGTGGTGTTTCTTATCCTCCTCCCCACTGCCCCCAACACACACACACACACACACACACACACACACACACACTCAGGCAGGCACCTGGCTACAAAGCCCCTTTAACGGATCATGAGGAAATGTTGGGTTGCAGGTCCTGTGGGTTGACCGTGACCTTTCCCACTGAACCTGGTTTTGTAAGTTCAACACAGCTGGAGAAGCAGCAGTGTCCAGGAGCCTGGCATGATTGGAAGGGGCACGGGGCGGTGAGGTGGGGTGTGGGTTTCACGTCCACACTTTCACGGCATCTGACCCGGCATCCCAGGGAAGCTGAAATGGTCAGAACACACATCCAGGGGCCGGTGTTCTGAGCAGATGTGAACATGTGGATTTGCCGATGTAATTACTGAAAAGTACATGAAGTACAGGTGGAGAGTCCTGTTGAGTAAACTGTCCCTGACGGGGACCAAAAAAAATCCTCTTTTTTTTTTTGCCTACAATACAGCAGAACCTTCCTACTTGGTGGGCTTGTTCCTAGTCTTTGCCCCTCTCTACGCATCTCTGCCATACTGTGTGGGTGTGGTCTTCCTAAAATGCTGATCTAATTATGTCCCTGCTTCTAACGGCCCTGTGGTGCCTCCTGTTTGTCCTTATTTTGTTTTTATTTTGTAGTTCGAAAGCAAACAACACTCCAGATTGTCACTCCATTGTTCCATAATAAGGCAGATAACAATCTCAAGGACCCAAACGCACAGATCAGCTTTACAGTTGTTTCCTACACCAATAGACCTATAAAGGAGAACTAACTAATTATAACTGCAAGCTTGCTGGGTGATCTTGGAATTAGAGCAAGGGCACTTAATTCTGCATTTAAAATGTTAAATGGCATTAAGCTAAGCTTGCCGGAGGCATCCATCTCCATAATGGGAGTGCCTTCACAAAGGGAATGCAGAACTTGAAGTACTTTGGCGAGGACCTGTGTCTCCTGGATGGACACTCCTTTCTCTCTCCTTCATTTACTGCCCAGCACCAATTCTGAGTGACACGTTCTTTCTTTGGAAAGGTTAAGTGCCTTCAGCCAAGCCTTGCTCAAGCCTGGGAACCTTTCAGATTCATAAAGTGGTTTTGCACAACTTTTCTCTGAAATGCATTCATTTTACCATATGAAATTTTATTTGTGATTAGCTTTTTTTAAAGTTATATTTGAACGTGATAAATGCAAACAGTGCAAAGGAATGTATCATGAAAAGTTAACCCCTCTTACCTCTCAGCTTCCTAGAAAGAGTCTACTCACATATATGAGTGTATACATATGTCCTTTTTGTTTGTACACACATGAAAGAGTACTATACCCACTGTCCTGCAGGTCGGTATTTTGTTTTGTTTTGTTTGCTTTTTACATAAGGCTGTATCGTAAAAGTGTTTCTCTATCAGCACATGTACACCAGCCTTAACTGCTCGAAGCCACTCAGTAGTCCATTGAAGGAATAGGCTTTTCTTCATTAACCAACCTCCTTTTGAACAACCTTGCACGCAAGTTCTTGCACACGTGCGTGATTTTATCTATAGGAAAAGTTCCTAGATTTTGAATTGCAGGGACATTTGTAAGATGTTTGTGAATTTTTACAGATACCGGCTGATGTGTCTGCAAAGCAATCACATCATTTCATTCTCCCACCCAGCCAGGAAGCACCGGTGGTTCTATCTCTAAGCCATATTATTCGTTACCAAACCTTTTGACCTTTGTCGGTCCTATTCCTGGGCACTCGTATTCACCACTGCATTATTTGACAATTCAGTAATTATGATCTGGGTTGAAAGTCTATGTGTCTGCAAGTTATTTGTATTCTTTTTCAGTGAACTATGTTTGTCTTATCCCTTAGCTATTTTCTTTATCTATTGGGTGGGTGGCCTTTTGAAAAGTGAATTCATGGGCACCTAGGTGGCTCGGTAGGTGGAGCCTGTGTCCGCAGCTCCTGGTTTGTGCTCAGGTCATGATCTCAGGGTCATGAGATCAAATCCTGCATTGGGCTCCACACTCAGTAGGGAGCCTGCTTAAGATTTTCTTTCTCTCCCCCTTTGCCTCTCACCCTCGACTTGCACACTCTGTCTCTCTCTCTCTCTCAAATAAATAAACAAATCTATAAAGAAATGGATTCATAAACTCTATTTAACAAAAAAGAAAATTTATACCTTTCCTAATGTTTTGCTTGTCTTCTGATGTTGGTTATGGCATTTCTTCTTTTTGGTATGTTTTTTGGTAGTATATTTTATATATTTTAGTAGTAAATATATTGTATATTTTTTGGAGTAAAATTTATTATTTCCTTTATGGCTTCTGTGTGTAAATGTGACTACAAGTCCGCCCCCCTCCCGAGAGTATTAAAAAAGTCATTTTCTTCTACTACTTTCACTATTTCATATTTAAAGCTTTGCTCCATCTGGATTTTCAGCATACAAAGAGTAAGGTAACAAAAAAATAGTTTGGTGATTTTTTTCAAGATAGTTAATCAGGTCTCTTGGTGCTGTAGATTACATAATTCTACCTGTCCCCCAGTAATTTCAACTAACAATTTGGGCCATTTTAGGATCTATCCATTATGCTAATCAGTCTGTCTATTTACTTGTCAGCACTATACTTTTAATCTCCTAAAGCTTTATATATTGTTTTTTTTTTCTATTCAAAGTATTAGTCTTTCTCACTAGTCTTTTCTTTCAGAATATTCAGTTATTTTTGCATGATCATTTTTCCATACAGACTGTAGGAATTGCTTGCCTAGCTCTCCCCACATTGTGTTGGTGTTTTAAACGAAGACAGCATTACATTTATATATTTAGACCAGTCTTACTGAGTCTGAAAAGCACTGGATCCTCAAATTCAAACCTCTTGTCTCCTATCTTGCCTTTTCCTTTGTTCGGTGAGATAATACAGCCTCTCTGAGCTTTGGGTTTCCCTTTTGGAGCTATGCTCTTAATGAATTCTCTGGCTTCTGCCTGAGACACCTTTCCCCTGCCTTCTGTCTCTGGCTAAATTCCCCTGCCTCCCTGCCTCTGGGCTGTGTCCCCACACTGTGCTCTCTCCCAACTCCAGAACAGGTCACTTAATGACATAAATGCGTGCCTGACTTCCAATGAGTACACACCACGAGGACATAAGTGACATGAAGGTGAGGACCACATGCATCTCGTTCACACTCTTCCCCAGCACCCAGCACAGTGCCCTAGATCTCCACCCCGTACACAGGCACGTGGACGTACAGACGTGCGTGCATGCACTCCCCTACACATCTATCACTGAGATTTCCAAATGAGAGCGCATACTAGCTGTCCTTTGGGCTGTCAGTTAGGGAAATTTCTAGCCATGACTTTTTAGTCATTGGGTTAAGATGTTTGTTGGAATAAGTAACCTTTATGGAATTAAATACAATGCTGGTTCATGCACAGTGTAAAAAAAAAAAATCAGTTCACTGTAGAGACTGCGTAGTTATAGCTGGAAAGGAAGAAAGGCAAAGCTTTGCTGGGGCTGGCATCTTGTGTATTCAATAGGAAGGAGGGACAGAGAAGAAACGGGAGGAAGAGGGCAAGCAGATGACGAAAGGGGCACAACAGCCCAACTCAACACCAGAGGCAGATCTGAGGGAGAAGAATCATTCTAGGGACATCTGATCTCCAGCAAACAAATAGGTCTAATGAGAAAGATCTGTGGTTTTTCTGTTGTGTAAGAGCTAAGAATGGCTATCCCTGTGGCTCAGTTACAGTTCTCCCTGTGACGGCCTTTCTAGGGCTTCACTTACAAAGTGATTCTGGTGTGAGGTTGCAGATGTGATTTATCCTTCTTGTACCATGGCTGGTAGAGGCTGTTCATTTTTCTTAAAGGACTGCAGACTCAGGAGTATAAAAAAGATAGTGTGTCAGGTCCAGGTGAACGTACCATCCGATACATATACTTTTGTGTCTTTGCAATCAAGGTGCGTTGGGCTGATCCTGTGACTGTTCTGTGGGACTTCCTTTATATTTATAATAATTAACACTATCAGGCATCTCGAAATTTTGATCGTTGTTTGCGAAACCGATCATAAAACAACTGATAGACATATGAGATTGGGAGGATTTTAAAAGAGAGTGGGGAAGTATATAGGTGAACAGATTGTGTTGAATAATCCAAAAAGATAATTTCCCCTTGAGATAAATAACATCCATTTATTTATGTTTATGAGCTGCAGTATGTTCATAATATACATACAAATGAAAATAGTTTAGACTCCATGTGTATTTTGAAAGTTAAATTTTTAAAAAGGAATGAGCATTGTGGAACCAACACATGATGTTTACGTCTCATGAGAAAAGTCGTAGTTCTAGTTGAGTCGTTGGCTCTCATGGTGACCCTCTGGGGGTGAACCTACCATTTCATTTATTCTTTTGCGAAGTTTCTCTCTCACCAATGAAGAGTGTCTTCTGGCATGTTGAGGGCACTCTTGAGCTTTTTATTTGCCTCAGTCTACCCTAGAAAGTCTTTCCTCTCCTTTCATTGTGTTTTATAGCTACATACAGTTCAGGGGACAAAAGATATTCTGTTGACAAAGTCCTCTTTTCCCACAGGTGGCTGAATTGGAGGACAGCAGTGGACTGTTTATACATATATGTGTTGATCGATTGGTCAATTCATTCATTTATTCAGTCAGTGAGTCAGTCAACAAATATGTTTTTGAACATGTCCTGCCCACCAGGCATTTTTCTGGGTCCTGAGTAACAAGACTAAGGCCAGCTCCCAATTTTATATGGCCTGTTGAAGGGCACCAGTGGGGGTCCCCAGTCAGGTCACCCCCCACCCTCCTCTCTTGAAGTTCTGAGGAGAGTCTAGCCTGTACGTTAGAACTCCATCCACACCACCACAGACAGCAGCCCCAGACATTCCCTGTCCCCCACACTGCTGTCCCTAGGAGTGAGTGTATCTAATAATAGCACGGCTGCACCCTCGGGAGGACAGACTTACAGAGAAGGCCTATATGAGCTCTGGGAGTGGACTCAGGGTTCTTGGGTGGGGAATTCTGGAATCCTCCTAAGTCAACCAGGAAAAGTGTATGAACATCCTGTTGGCCCTGTAGACTCACTATCTCATCTGGAGGAACTTGGCTGGAGGACCACCAGAGAGAGGGCCACTGATGTCCCTGGACACTGCCCAGAGCAAAGGGAAAATGCCTCTGGGCCTCTGCCCTGGGGATCTGACCTCTTCCTCAGCGTAGTTTTGGGTTGGGATGGCTCTGGAATAGAGGGGACTTATGCCATGGGAGTGTACATAGGGAGTGGGCAGGGTACCCAGACTGCTCCTACTGTTGCCATGGCCCTCTCCTCAGAGGGATTGTCAAGCACAGGGCTCCATGTTTCCAGCAAGGACAGCGCATGGAGATTCCCCCCCACCGACCATATCATCAGCTTTGAGCTATCACAGACCCAGAAAGACCGGCCAAGCCCAGATCTGTCCCCAGCAGCGAATGGGGACTGTTCAACGTCAGTAGTTACCAGCTCCCACCTTTCTCTTTTCCCCATACAGATTTTTAAATGTCCCCTGAAAGGTCTAGATCTGAATGCAGTATTTTAAGAATCAGCTCATTCTGGCTGAATATATATATGTTTGGGCTTTTTTTTTTTTAGTGGTACCCTAGGAGGATCCTGGGATTCTGCAAACTGTGTCTAAAAGTCCCTTTCCTCATCATTTCTTTTCCCGAATTGAGAAATCACTGAAAATGTCCATTGGCAGACAGAGGAGGGTCAACAATGTAATTTGTCATTTTCTTCGGGCCTTTGTGTCAGTGAGGGATGCAGGCTGGCAGGCAGGGTTGCTTGGTGGGTAGAGAGCCCCTCTGTGATGCTGGTCTGCCCCGCTACTTTGGGATGAGTTACTCAAGTTCTCTGTGTCTCAGTTCCCCATCTGTCAAAGGGGACAATCAGAACCTTTCTCATGGGGTTTCTGTGAAGTTAAAATGAGCTGATACATGTAAAATGTTCATACCTAAAACATAAAGCTCAGGTGTTTTTATTTTGTGTGGGTCTTCCTGACTATATTCTGAAGGACAGTAGGCTCCTTGGGGCTCCGGGAGCTGGGAAAAGCTGGAGAATCTGCCTGGAGCATGGCACTGGACAGGCGCTGGGGTTAAGAGGACAGAGGTAAAGGACATTGGCTCCCTTTAGTGCAACTGTTGCCCTTTTGCTTTTTCTGTGACTCTCCTGTGTGGGACCCGGCAGGCTCCGCCGAGTGGGACCGGACCCTTGGTGTGCTGAGCAGTCCTGGCTCTGCTGTAGCTATCATTCAGGTCACGCTCTTTGTTCTGCAACTTTGTTTTGTTCTGTAGTCCCTGTCCATTTTATTTATTAGGCTGTTGATAACAGCTCCCTGGGAGTCTGGAGGTCTTCAGTTACTTTGTACATCATTTTCTCTTTTAACTGTCTCTCTCACTCTTTAATTGTAAAGCCTTTAAAAAGAAAGATCTTTTAATACATTGTGGTGGAATAACATGAAATTTACTATCTTAACCATTTTTATGGGTATATTTCAGGGGCGAAAGTTCATTCACACTTGTGTGCCACCTACCCTCCATCTCCAAAACCCTTTTCATTTTGCAAAACTGAAACTCTGTACCCATTAAACAACTCTCCACTCCCCTCCCTGCCGCTCCAGGCAACCTCACTTTTACTTTTGATCTGTGGTGAATTTGACTAACCCGGGGTACCTCAAAAATACACATCCTTTTGAACTGTGATGCATTCCTTGAATTAAAAGTTTTTGTAAGAGATCTGTTTAGGATTTTTAGATGCACTCACACTTCCTTTCTGCAAAATAGCTTCTCTGTATTGTGGCCTTACACAACCACTTATGACTGGGATCCCTTTTCAGCAGCATCTTTGTAGTTTCACTCCAAAGAAAGTAATCTCTAACCTTCTATAAAAATGACTAAAGGTTAACATGTGAAGTGAAATCAGTGAAGATAAAATTGGAAGTGTTGCTCACATTCTATCGCTCTCCTTACTCCCACGGCCTATAAATGTTGGATGAAAAATTGTGCCAAAATCAAAACAGACCTTCACACAGAGATCCTAAAATTTTACCACTTGAATCATTCTCTTTTCTTGACGTTGTGCCTGATGCTCATTTTTCTCTGTGCCGTGCTTGATCTTTCCTAAAGCTGGAGCAGAAATATTAGTTCCAAAAATGCTCTTCGTATGGAATGATTTGACCTGACCGGAGGCCAAGAGCTTTCAGAACTGTGTTCTGTTGTGATTAGTGCTGACTTGAATGCTTCTTAGAATTCTTAAGGCCTGGGCTAATCATTGGAAGTTCTTCACTAGGCATAAGTGAAACATTGATTGGCCTAGAATAGCAGGGAAAGAGGAATAAACATTTTTTTTTTTTAATGCAAGATAATTTATGCATCAGATTGGAGTTGCAGGAAGATTTTGTGAACAGTCACCCTGAAACCTAGAAACATGGTGGATGAAATTATTTAATCTGTTTCTTGAAAATGACTCCAGGTAATTCTGTAGTCTTGGCCTGTTGGTCATAATGGCCACTTCATTTGCATTGAATGAATGTTAGAAATGTCACGGTTATTCACTTTATCATCAGTATTGGAATACTGGCCATAATTACTTTACACAGGAAGGTCAATAAGGTAAAAACGAGAGGGAGGGAATAAGGAGTGAAAAAAGGGGCTAGGACTCCCAACTAACTCGAATGGTTGACATAGTTGCTGTAACTGAGCGCAACATTTGTTCTCAACTTCCTGGCAGTGAAAAGAGAAGCTCATTATTGATAAAGAGAATGCCTACTAATTCCACAGGAACATAGCTTTGTCTGGCACTATGTTCTGAAAGGAATTTCTTTTGCAGGGACAATGAGTGATGTAATTTGTGGCTTTTGTGAAACACACAGAAGGAGATTTCATTTTCTCCTTACTGAGAAAGCCAGTGACAGTTGGGGGAAGTGACAAGGACATCAATTCTGCAAGGAGGCTAAAGTGGCCCCTAAATTTAATCTCCCAGGGCTGTCATTATAAAACTGATGCCACATGGGAGCTTGGTCTGCCGTCTCCTTGGCTGACCAGGCTTTGCTGGACTAGAAGCTGGATGGCAGACGATTTGACGTTGTCCCCTCTGACCAGAGCCTGGAAAATTTTAATCTCTGGTACTGGGTAAGGCCAGATCCATTCTCTTTGGAACTCAGACAAGCAGATGGAGGGGCTGACACCCTTTTACAAAGACCAAGCAGCCCAGCCTCTGTGCTCATCCAGGTGGAAGCTACCTTGTCCGCAGCTGCAGATGGGCTGGGAAGGTGCTGGCAGACAGACCGAGGCCAGCAGGGAAGCAGCCCTCTGATGGCCCCACAGTGTGGACCATTGAGACCTTGGAGTTCCTTCCACAGAGCACAGCAGATGTGGGTGTAGTCTAGAAGCTGCTAGGAGCACGTGTGACCAGATGGCTTCCCAGCCAGAAGAAAAGCCTGCTCAGGCTCCTGAGGTGCCCCCAACCCCAAGAGAGCCGGCCCCTCGAGGGCATCCAGGATGAGTTAGCTGCATAGCACAGCCCCAGTCCCCCCAGTGAGCCGACTCGTGTTTCTGGGGGTTTCATACTGACCGACATTAGACAATACCCTCCCACACTAAAAATTTTAGCTTGACTATGAACTTGAGCCCCTTTCTTGACAGTAGTTGACTGTTGGACCCTTTCCACCCTGGGGCTCTTCGTTTAATATGGTGAAACTCCATCACAGTGAGTGTTTTTTTACTTGTCCTTCCATTTACTCATGGTAGGTGGTTGTGACTTCTCAAACACTCTGAGACCTAATGTGAACTGTGCAATGATTATTAAATTAGTTGGAAAGAAAACAGTGTGTTTTTTGGTCAGGAAAAAAAAAAAAAAGCCCATATCCCTTGCTTCTTCTGGGGCTTATATTTACCACTCTGTCAAGTATAAAATTAAACTTGGCTATGTTTCTGTCAGTTTCAGTTTTTAACAACAGAGGAAGCATGTAAAGCTTCTGGGACAGGTAGAAGGGACTTTTTAAACAAAAATGAGGTATTTCTGTTGTGGGCCTCTGTGTCATTTTCTTTGACGAGACTCGTTGTAGAGGTGTCTGTGTGTGGAGATGACCTATCAGTGGAGGAGGATAGTTGGAGCATTGACGTCTCAGGCGAGCATTAAGTCAGGTGTCACAGAATCTTTCCATGGGTCAGTGAAATAGCCAAGATCAGTGGGAATGGGACCAGCTGGAAATGTGCCCCAAACCTCCAGGGGTGGTGTTACTCAGCTCGTCGCGACCCTTGCCAGGAAGAAATGCTCGTCCAGTTTGGCGGACCTTCAGGTTGTTGTTGTTGTTTTTTTAAAGAATATGGAAATTCAGAATTAATAAAATGTGAAATTTTGGAAAGTTGGCAGCTAATAAGAAAACATGAAAAAATAAAATAAAAGGACCCCACATTGACTAGATGTCGATCTGGACCACATGCGGAAAGTTGGCGGCTAAGAAGAAAATGTAAAAAAATAAAATAAAAGTAAGGACCCGCATTGAGTAGATGTCGATCTGGATCTCATGTGATTGCTGTGACTTCTGGTCAGCTTATAAGGTTTACTTGTCACATGATTTGTAGGCTGGAGTCCAGTCATAAGTCTGTGTGGAAGGCTATCCTAGTAAGTCCAATTAAACTCACCTTTCCTGGGGAGAAGACCAGCATTTTTTTTTTAAAAGATTTTATTTATTTGACACACAGAGAGAGATCTCAAGTAGGCAGAGGGGCAGGCAGAGAGAGAGAGAGGGGAGGAAGCAGGCTCCCCGCGGAGCAGAGAGCCCGACTCGGGGCTCGATCCCAGGACCCTGGGATCATGACCTGAGCCGAAGGCAGAGGCTTTAACCCACTGAGCCACCCAGGCGCCCCAAGACCAGCATATTTTATATAGAAAGCCAACTTTAAGGTTTTTTTTTTTTTTTTCCATCATCATTTCTCTGGTTATCAATTGTGGTGTTCCTTGGTGGTAACACCCTTGTTTCTCGAGAGAGAAGAGGAAAATGCTGTATAAATACTCAGAAACCCAGAGGGTAATTTTCCTTCATACCAGTTTGCTGCTGTTTTCTTATAATGTGTGTGCTGAAGGGAACAGAGACGTTATCAAGTCTAAATGTCCTCTTTCCCGGGTGTGGGCTCTGGAGGCGGGCTGAGAGTAAGCTCGGCCGCTGCGGGGTGACCAGGACAGCCCTGGAACCTCCGTCCTCTGCTGATTGTTGGTCATGACTAGCATTAATGGAGGTCCTCACATGGGACCTCTGATGCCCTCATGGGGCGGTCTCCTAATCTCCCCAGTACCCTGACAGACAAGGCTGTGGAGTCCTGGGGACTTGCCCCTGGTCCCCTCGTCATAGAGCTCATAAGAGGTGAAGCTAGTGGAGTGCATTTATCCCTTGCACGACTCCAAAGATGATTTCCCAGCTACTCGAATTCCTAAATCCCTGGGGTAGTCAAGCTCTTCTAGGAAACTGCAGTTCCCAGAGTGTGGCATTGTGGAAAGTTCTGCAGATTTCTCTTTGATCACCGGTTACAGCTCTATGTCCACAGAATGCACGAGAGCCTCTTGTAAAATGTCCTTGTTTCTCTCCATCGACCCTTGTTTTTAGGCCTTGATTACCTGTGACATTTTAGAAATGTTCTGTACCAAAGGTTCTGGATTTACATGTCTGTAGCCCTCGTGGTGTGATACAGCAGCCCTGAGCTCAGACTCTCCAGGCCGGTAGACATGTGTGCAGATCCTGTTCGGACAGCTGTGTGACCTTGGGGAAATGACCTGACATGGTTCTGCCTCAGTTTTCTCTTCTGCAAGGTGGAAGCAATCGGAACGTTCTCCTGGTACCATTGTTGTGTCAAAGGGCACCCTTGCCTGGCACACAGCACTCCACTGAAGGGAATTACTGGTGTTCCTTTATGCCCATGGCCAAAAAGAAGTTGGAAGTGTTCATGCCACACAGCGTGCATTAGTAAGCTGTTTGAATTCAAGTTCTGAGCATGCTTACTGGGTCTTCTCTGCATTCATGTCTTCACAGTTGGGGTGATGTGCCCTCTCCTAAGAACGGACCAGTCTACTGGTGTATTCTTTTAAGCATAGATTGAGACATTCCTACCTGGAGTCTTGCTTTGGTCCATCAAAGTATAGCTTGCATCTGCTCAGGGATTGACTTTCAAAACTTTCAGCATTTTTGCTGAGAAACTGAAGCTGCCTCGCGTAGAACCCAGAGACCACGGGCAGTAGTTTTTAAGGATTATTCTATTCCTTATGAAAGAAATCTTCTGGTAGAGAGGATCCCGTCCACATCAGAACTGAAATGCCTCACCCCATGGCTGTAAGCCTGGGTGCATATCGTAATCTCATGTGACCGTATGAGTTCTACTTTTATTAGCTTGCTTATTTATTTATTTGGTAGTGGCGTGGGGGTGCTGTGGAAGGTGGCCCTGGTAGCAGGAAGTGATTCCATTTGGAAGAGTGGCCATTAGAAATATTCACTGCTGTTTCCCTTTCTTTCTAATGTGTTGCCAAAGTACAGTTCAGACAATAAAGTCTAAGCTAAAGGGAAATTTTACTTTTGAGCAATACGGCTGTTGAGCTAATACACACAAAGACAAGATGCATTAAAGCCACTTTTTGTTCCTTTGGAAGATTACCTGTAGGAATTATCTGGTAGGGCTGTTCAAGCCAATGTGAAATCTTTTCAAATGGGATGAGTACCCTTTCCAGGGACCTGTAATTCAGAAATGTTTCTGTGAATTTTGCCTAAAATTACCTCTTCTCTCTTCTTTTCCAAAAAAGCCACCCATACGCTTTTTGTTAAGCATAAGGAGAGGAAATTCTTTACCCTCCCAAAAATGTCTTAATGAAGGTCCTGGATGTCAAGTTGAGACTGGAGATGCTTTGGAACTAAATGGCAAATGACTTTGCTTATGTTCGTGTTCTTTACCTTTCAACTCTCTGGTCCCTTCACAAGCCCTGACCTCCATTTAGGCCTCTCCTGACCTGCCCAGTCACATGTTGTAATTCCTTCCACTGTGTCCTCTCAGCATGTTTGGACCTCTGCTTGGACCCTTCTCTTATCTGCTGATCAAATACTGTGGCAGTGACCACTGTCCCCCTCAGAGGACATCTCCTTCAAAGTCAAGGACCACTGGATCTGAAGACTTTTTTTTTTCTAAGGTTTTGTTTTTATTCATCTGACAGACAGAGATTACAAGTAGGCAGAGAAGCAGGCAGAGAGAGTCGGGGAAGCAGACTTCCCGCTGAGCAGAGACGATGCGGGGCTCGATCCCAGGACCCTGGGATCATGACCTGAGCTGAAAGCAGAGGCTTTAACCCATTGAGCCACCAGGCACCCGGTATCTGAAGACTCTTTCAGGCCATTTCTAGTCTTAACATTCTTGAGACTGAGGGGGCCAGTAGGAAATCAATGCTCCTCTTCCAACGGTGATCAGTTTTCATCATTACAAAAATTCATTGGTTTAAATATGTTGTATGCTTGCAATCTAAATTTGCTTCTAGATTGGACTAATTTTGCTTTTGAAATTGTCTTTCCGTCCTCCTCTGTTACAGTCTATTGTCTTTACTTCTTTTCTTTGCTTTGTACCTGATGGTTTCCTGTTATCACACATGTGTATTTATGTCTGGTCTTTCTAATGGGATAATAAAAACTCTCAAGTGGGGAACCTGTGGATCTGTTTAATTGCTTTAAGTCAACGGCATCCCAAGAACATCAGCTCTATGCTAGGAAGAGAGATGCAGTGAGATAAATAAGACCTTTCCCTCTGAGGAATTTAACAGCTCAGTTGGGGGTCAGGTAGGTTAAGAGAAAAATACAATTGTGGATACAAAGAGAACCTTCATTCTCCCTAATTGTTTTAAAAAATATTTTATTTATTTATTTGAGAGAGATTGAGAAGGAGAGCATGGAGGGAGAATGAGAGGGAGAAGCAGACTCCCCACTGAGCAGAGAGCCTGACGTGGGGCTCTATCCCAGGACCCTGAGATCATGACCTGAGCTGAAGGCAGACACTTAGTCAGCTGAGTCACCCAGGCACTCCACATTCTAATTCTTAAGTACAAAGTTAAGAAGTACAATAAATGCTAACCAAAAAAAAAAAAAAAAAAAAATTGGACTAAAAATGTTCCGATTGGAAAAAAAAAAAAAGTCTTTTTGGTGTTTCCCCAAAATCAATCAGTATTCTAGGTAATGTAGAGTCCCAGAATAGATTTGGGTGAAATTATTGAAAAGCCCCTTAAATATGCGATTCAGCTTTTAAGGCAATAGGCAGTGATTCTGGTATGTAGCAAAAGTGAAAAGCAACTATTAAAACAACCCTCATAAGATGAGGTCCTCTATGTAGATTTGAGAAGAAGGAAGGCATATTTGGGCAAAACAGGAGGGTTGGAGGCCGGCAATGATTCTAGACAGATCACTGATGGAGGGTTGGGCCACAGGGGCTGGGAGGCCAAGGAGGTAAATAGAGAAATTCTTAAGGAGGACCAAATTAAACCCAAACCTACTGTGTCTGCATGTCACCATTTAAAGGCTGATGACTTGCCTAAAAGAGAATGAAGGCAGGGCCTGCAGGTTAGGGCGGCAGAAACAGTTTTGGTTAGCAGAACCAAAACTGCTAATTCATGAGATTCCTTATCAGACAGGCGCTGGCACATGGGTTCTGGGCTGATGTCTTGTACCTTAAAACACCTGGGGCCTAAGTTTTTGTCGGAGAAGTTAGGGGTCATCATGGAGCGAAAGCTCCTGAGGAAGGTTTGTGCTCAAAATGCCAGGCTTTCCCACTGCTTCGAGGGGAACAAAACACTTCTTGGTTTTAATAAAACCCTGAGCTTTATTAAGCCAAGTTTGACTCAGTCAAGAGCCCTCGGAGTTTCAAGACACTTTGGAGTCAAAGCCTGGCCTGGATACGTGTCTTCTAGCTGTGTATCCTGGCCTCCGCTTTCTCTCTCCCTCGTAACCCTGGCTTGGACCCTGAGGCTGAGGGCTCCAGGCCTGGTGTTGCCAATATCCTGCGGGAGGCACTTGGAAATCACCAGTAGGGGGCAGTCCAACATGCTCCTTAATCTTCTGGTTTCCGCCCCCAGCTCTGGGGCCAGGAGCAGAAGGCTTTCCAGACTGTCTTTTCAGTGGTCTAGGGAATCATGACCTTGAGCCTGGGGGGTATGTGAACACCTTCTAACCCCAAAGCCCTGGGGTCCAGCGTCCCTGCAGTCACTTTACTTGTGTGGCTTTCTTTGTCTGTCTTTTTCCATTCCTCTCTCCCTCCCTTTCTTCCTTCTTCCCTTTCCCCTTCTTTCTTTTTTCTTCCGAAGTTTAAAAATTAAAAAAACAAAAAACAAAAAAAAAAACTTCTTGTACTTACAATCCGAACTGGCGTGCTAGCATTTTGCCTTTTTTTGTTACAAGTCTTTTCTCTTTTAATAAGAAATAGTTTTCTAGTTTAATAAAATAAATAGTTAGAACCATCCTCCTTTCCCCAGGTGGGCTTCCTACAGTCTTCTTTTTATGTTTTACAAATATCCTTGACTGTGAGCATTATGCAGTGTTGTTTTCTGTGTATTTTTTTAAAGTTCACATAAATCATGATGTATCATATGTACATATCAGTGTGCAATTTTGCTTATGTAGCCTTCTCACTCAGCGTGATGATCTCTTCCTACTCAAATACAAGATCTGGTTCAACTTTAAACCTTATTTTTTTCTGCTTCTTTTTAAAATTTTTTTAAAAACTTTAATTCTAGTATAGTTAACATACAGTGTACTATTAATTTCACGTGTGCAACATATGATTCAACATTTCCATGTATCACCCATGTATCACAACAGGTGAATCCCCATCAGCTATTTCCCTCATCACCCTCCCACTTCCCCTCTGGTTGTTTCCTGTTTCTTTCTCCCCCCCCCCCCCCCCCCCTAGGTTTTTTATTTATATAACTAATCTTGAACTCATGTCCCCAAGATTAAGAGCTGCCATGCTCTTCCAACTGAGCCAGCCAGACACCCCCTCTCTTTCTTAATTGATGGACACCTGGGTGGTTTCTGACTTCGAATTCTGACTGTATTATAGTGAATATTCTTGTACGTGTGTGTGTGTGTGTGTGTGTGTGTGTGTGTAAGAATTTTTCTCAGGTAAATACCCAGAGATGGGATTACTGCGTTGTAAAGTGTGCTGATGGATCATTTTCCAGGACGAACTGCTCTTCAAAGTGATTGTACCAAATTACACTCCCTCCAACAATGTAGGAAAAATCCCCACATCCTTGGAAATGCTTTATATGGTCAGACTTTTTTTTTTAATATTTTAAAAATATTCTATTTGTTTGAAAGAGAGTGAGTGAGAAAGAGCACAAGCAGGGATAGAGGGAGAGGGAGAATCTGACTCCCCACCCCACTGAACAGGGAGCCTGATGTGGGACTTGATCCCAGAACCCTGGGATTATGACCTGAGCCAAGGCAGACGCTTAACAGACTGAGCCACCCAGGCACCCCTATATTGTCAGCCTGTAATTTGCTCTTCAGATTTTTTGTGGGGTGAGCAGTTTTTCATCTGTTTCTTGGCTACTGAGGTTTCCCTTCTGTGGATTGTTTGTTATTACCTGTACTGGTTTCCATTCTAACCCTGTGATTCCTCACTTCGAGGTAGCTCAGGAAAGTTTCTTGGCTGTGGGGGTAGAATCGATGAGCAGTTTATAGCGGGCAGCTGTGTTGTGGGTATGTCCGCAGATGGTAACTTACGAAGGGCAATTCTTGGCTTCTGGAGGGCACTTACCCACTTTTTAATCCAGCTCTTCTGTTAGTTTTTCCATTCTAACAAGGAGAAACCTTTATGATTTATCCAGAGTATTCCTGCCTCCACAGTGGAAAAGTATTCTCTGGTGACCATTTTTCATAATTTCACATGGTTCTTTTGATGGTTTTCCATACAATCTCCTTTCTGGTCTTAGATCTAAGAACCATTAGGTTTTGCTTAACGTCTGACATATTTTCATCTCGTGAATACTGTGAATTTACCACTGATGAAATTTATCTCCTTTTCCAGGGTTTTGGTAACTAGAAAGCTTAGAATTAAGCCTGTGACCCTTTACTAGCAGCATATGTATTTTGAACCTAATTCCTCACTCTGTTGATATCTCTGCCCTTTTCATTCTTCTATGTCCTCCATTTTAATTTATGTTAGCTCATTGTTTTTCATGAATACAACTGGGGAGTTTATCAATTAAAAATCTGATGAAAAATGAAATTAAAAAAACAAAGGCCATCAATAACTAAAAGAAAAGTTAAAGATAAATGCTTTGTGTCACAGATGTTGACTAAGAACCTGTTGAGTATCAGGCCCCTGCCATAAGCATGGAGGACACAGTGGTGGTCTCACCAAGAGATCTGAAAAACTCTTTCAGAACAGTGACAGGTACCATGCTAGCTCAGCTGTAAGGTAAGAACAGGCTTCTCTGGAAGTCCTGGCTGTGACTGCAAAGGAAACCAGCCCCTTGCTATCTGCCCCTTTTGCTGCCAATTACATGAAAAAAGGATTAATATTTAGGGGGTCTCTGGAATGAAGTTCTTATTGGGAGATAATTGAGAAAAGGGAGGTCACTATGGTCTGTATTGAAAATATAGTGGAATAATTTAAATAATCTGAAGTGTCATGATTTAGAAATATTTCATAAAAAATCTTGACGTTGAAAATTGTTTGAGCACTAGGTTGGAGTCTTAAAAGTGTTTCCTTCCAGTGTAGCAGAAAGAGAGCAGGGAGTGAATCCTTTCTGTGCATCTACTTAAGTGCCAGACCCTGGATATCAGGGAGAACCAAGATCTTTGAACAGAAGATGTCTCCTTCTATCTTGGAGGTTGCTTTTTTTTTTCAATGAAACAGAGAACAATGTTTATGTGGATCCTTTGAAAATTATTTTTCTTTGGTGTGATTTTGCTATCTCAGAGCATTTCCTTATTTTACCTGATTTCTAAAATCTATTTTCTAAAAATGGGTGCCCCAACTCTTACCATGTATCTTAACATCTATTTTTCCTTTTCTGGATTGTGTAGAAGAAGGGACCCATGGATGCTGGATTTTCTCCCCCACTGGTTACTGTTTTTCATTTAACTCACGGTGGTTAAGAGCAGGCCTGCATATTTGCTTTCAATGTCTTCATGGTAATATGTTACATATCTTAATTTTTTTTTTTTTAAAGAAAGGGGAAGACCCATCCTGACACAGCTTCTTATGGTGCCTTTGGAACTCCAGCTGTTGCCCATCCATGGATGTGTCCGTCCGTCCATCCATCCATCTGTCCACCCACCCACCCACCCACCCATCCATTCATCTATCTACCCTTTACCTTTTGAATACCTACCTTGTGCAAGGTACTTTGCTAGATGCTGTGGTGATATTAAGAATTATAGAACAGGATTCAGCTGTCTTCAAAGAGGTTATGACCTAGGATAAATGAATAGACAGGACTCGAATAACTGTAGCACAAGGAAATTCCACGGCGGTAGGTTTAATAGCTTTGTGTTTGTATTACTAGGGATTTTATTGGTTGGAAGGGACAGAAATTCAGATCAAACTTCCATTAGTGACATTTAACCTCAGAGATACCTAGATCCAAGGGCTCAAATGGCATTTTTCAGGTCTTCTCTCTTATTATATCTTGCAGCTCTTTTTCCTTCTGTGTGCTGACTATTGTTAGATGGTCTCTTTCATTGTGGCAGGGAAATTTCTCATGGAGGCCCTGGGCCTGTATAACCTTTCAAGTAAGATCCCAGGGAAAAAGTCTTTCTCTGTCCGAGCATCATCTATTCAATTTTAGGGAAAATATTCATTGGTCTGGTTGAGGCCACATGAACATCTCTAAGCCAGTCGTCATGGTCAAGGGGATGAAATCCTCTGTCCTATCAGTCACCATTTTCCTTCTGTATTTGAGGGTCTGGTGGGTGGGGAAGAGGATGGTTCCTACAGAGAGTACTCTAGGACCACATTGTCTTTGTGAATGTGGTTCCTGAAAGGGGATATTGGTAGGAGTGCTGACATGACAGGAGCAGGAAAAGGGGATCCCGGGACAGGAAAAGAGGGAGTGGAGGAGGGAGAGAAAGGAGAGAATTGGCTTCAGTGTTTTAAGAGGTAGAAAGAAGGAGTGACCGGTTATCATGGCATGTGGAGAAAGATGTGGTCTGTCTTGCGTGTGACGATGCCAGCATCCCTGTGGCCATCACCATAAGGAGGAACACTTTTGAGAGGTAGTGGATGCATTTCCAGATTATTTTCCCCTCTGTACACAGGGGAATCCCTTGAAAAGGGAGACAGACTGAATTTGTTAGTTCGAAGTGATAACAGGATCAAGGAAAAAAATTTGTCGTTGACCTTGAAACCGGCTCAATCATGGTTTCTTCCCAGTCACATTCCAACCCCCCTCCTTTTCTGTATTTTAAGGAAACAGGTGGGGCTCCGGTGGGTGGGGAGGGCTTGCTGCCCCGGTGAAGTAGGATGGAAGCTACCCATTCTTTTCGTGTACTGTCTGGATTCTGAGTCACTGGTTTTCACTCTCTGCACTTTTTGCAGTTACATTGCCAATCAGAAAAGGTTGGAAATCATCAACGAAGATGATGTTGAAGCTTACGCAGGACTGAAAAATCTGTAAGTACTCAGGACTAGCGTACCTTATTTCAGATCTTTCTCTTAGGCTCTGTTATAGTCAAGCGGGCATTTACCAGTTCATTCTAATGTACATGCAATTTTATGTTTTTTCTCAGGACAATCGTGGATTCCGGATTAAAATTTGTGGCTCATAAAGCCTTTCTGAAAAACAGCAACTTACAGCACATGTAAGTAAAGGTTGATTCTTTTTCTTCCTGGGTCCCAAACTATTCAATATTTTTCCCCTCTCTTCCTTTTTTTCCAAGACTCAACCTCCTTTTTTTTTAAAGTTAGCATACATGTGACAATAGCTGAGACATGTTAGCTTTGGTTTTTGAATAGCTTTCAGAGGGGTACTTAGAACAGACTGTGTATTCCCTTTCATGGATTTCTGGGCAATTTCCATCTTGGATGGAGCGACAGGCCAGCAGCAGAGTCTGATGTGAAAACTATGTCCTGGTACATGGTCCTTGATTCTTTTCCTTGGAATCATGACATGTTCCCTGGAAGACCTCAAACTAGTGGAATTAAAAGAAACTGACTTCGCTATGGCCTTTGTAGGGAACTAAAAATCACCAAAGTGTCCCCCTGCCCTCGTAGATTCACTTTTCAAAGTTCATTTTCTCAATGCTATCTGTCGTGATTGATAAAAAGGGAGAAAAATCAATCATGATTGATTGAACCCGCCCGAGGTTCAGATGATTATAAGATAGCAAGTGTTGGCCCCCAAGTCACGCTGATGCTTTGTCAATTGAATGGAAATACGGACTGTGGGATTTCTCGGGGTGTTTGCTGCTACATCCTGTCAGGTGATGGCCCGTCGTCCAAAAGGTAGGGCCTTCCTGAGAGGTTTCTTCAGTCAACAGAGGCTCTCCTGGCCCTCAGCTCCAACTGGTGTTCCCCGAGCCCCGAGTGTTCAGTGCGGACACGTTGCCTGCAGTCGTTCGCCTTTGGGTGCTTTGCAGATTCTCCGTAATGATGCTTTTCTGTCTCCTCCTCTACAGTTTACCTGTAGGACTCTCTCCCATGTTATCTCACTTGAATTTTCCGACAGTTGGCAGGAAAGACTTTTTTGGTTCCCATTTCATGGACGTAAAACCGGACTGAGGAAGTTCAGGGATTTGCTTGGGTCCACACATGGAAAGTGACAGAGTTATGACTCCAGGGCCCACCTCTGGCCGAGCTCTTACACAGGAAATAAAATCTATGCTGTCTGTGTAATTAGAGAACCGGCCCTTCTTATAATATTTATCCTCTTTCTTTTCTTGGGGAGAACAGCTCCCCAGATGATTTCCGTGCCAGTCATAAAAGAAATCACTGTCTTGGAGCAAGTCGCTTAGACACTTTATGTAGATTTGTTGATTTTATGAAAAACCTGAACTTCCTAAAGCTAGTTTCATGACTTTGTATTTTATTTAGGTGGCGCTAATGATGAAGTCTGTTTTTAAAAATGACGTCTGTAGAATAAGGATACAAAACATTCAGCAAAATTGCGATAAAACCCCACAGAGCTTGATTCATGTATTTCATTTAAATGCTTTTCTGGCCTCATCTCTGTGGTTGTTTTGCCTGCACAGATCTGATGTCTGTGTGGGTCTTGAGGGCATGAACAAGACAGAAGTCAGAGAGAAAAAAAAAAAAGTCAAAATGGTCTAAAGCCATCGCTTAAATGTAATTAATGACCTCGGTGGTTAAGTTCTGGTATTTTCATTACGGCTAACATTCCACCTGAATTACTCTCCCAACCCCATTTTATGGGCTGTTTTACCCCATCACTTCCCCTAACGATGTGATGTGTACAGTGGGCTATGGTTAATTGTCGTTTTAGTAATAAATGTATTTATTTATAAGGGATTTATTCATAAGAGGGCTTACTCTACCTCTTCATGCTTCCCCTTCCTCCCTGTTGCATGCCATTTATAGGAACACCAGAGCCGCTGGTGTATTTTTTCAGGGTGATATATGGAAGAATAATTTTAATGGCATTCTGTGTGCTGTAACCACTTATATAAAACCAACCAGCTATCCCTGTCTCCCAAAGAGGTGTCATTTGAGAGTGGAAAACCGAAGAGATGGACATATCTTAGATGGTTTCTTTAAAAGGCAGTGGCCGGGAAGCCAGGTCATTGGTCAAGCAACAAAAACTCTATTGACATAGAGGCATGATCAAGTATTAAGACAGAATGAAGTTAGACAATATTCAGGCAGTCAGTCATGCCAGTAAACTTCATATACAGTGTTCATGGATGACAGAGGCTCCTCATCACCAGAATTAAATTAAATTAAGCAGTTGGCTTTGAGAATGGCAGGGATGGAGGAGGCTGCAAATCAAGTGTTTGCTTTTGCAGACCTGAGTCCCGACCTCCGCTAAGGACTGGGGATTCGGGCGCTGGCTTGTTTTTGCCGAGTTTCTGCAGTCCTCTCGGTATCGACCCTGTGGAGACCAGGGTGCGGAAGAAGAAATGCGCATTAGAAACTGTTTCTCTTGCCTCGGTGGCGGGGGGAGGTGGTATCCTGATTATCTTTGAGTCTCCCCAACCATATAACAGTGTTTGCAATAGTAGTATTTCACTTCGGGTTTTAGGGAGATTTGGATCAGATCCTGTCTCACCACCCCTCCCTCTGCCCTGGGCATATTTCGCATCGTGTGGGGACTGTCCGCCGCCCCTGTGACTGGTCACTGAGTTTATTTCTCGGTGCCTTCAATTCCTCCCCGGTGTCTGAGAACCCAGGGGTTGTGAGAAAAGCCAGTGTTTGTATTTTCCAGGGGCTTTGCCGAGGTGCTAATTAGTTCCTTTGCAAAGTTCTGTCATCAAACAGTAAGAGGATTGTTGATTTTTCCTCCTCCCCTCCTCCTCTTTTTTGGCTTTTGTCCCCCATAATAAGTATGGTTCATAAACCTCATCTTGTTCTTTGGCATGTGACCCCACTCCGGGCCATGTGGCTGGCAGCCCGAGAGGGCCAGCTGCTGCTGGCGCCGACAGGGGGCTTTGTCGCTGATTGAGACCTTGACCGGAGGGTCCTCTTTGTTTGCCTGCTCTCTCCTGGTTCTTCTTGGGAGGAAAGTCCTGGTTTTGTTTGTGTTACCTTCAGAGGGTGGCGGTTTCTGAAGATACCTGGAGAACACAGGCAGAATGACTTTTCAATGTGTGATACTCCAATGAAACTCATTCTTTTTTTTAAAAATATTTTATTTATTTATTTGACAGAGATCGCAAGCAGGCAGAGAGTCAGGCAGAGAGAGAGAGGGGAAAGCAGGCTCCCCACTCAGCAGGGACCCTGATGTGGGGCTTGATCCCAGGACCCTGAGATCGTGACCTGAGCTGAAGGCAGAGGCTTAACCCACTGAGCCACCCAGACGCCCCTGAAACTCATTCTTAAGTCACGTTCCAAAAGAAAAAAGATGTATGTGGGCACATTTTACAACTTCCCAGTGGATTATTTTTTCATGTGGGTGAGCACTTTATGCTTGGTATAAAGACAGCAGAAGTAAGCATCAAAGGAAGAGGAACCACTTGTGTAGGTAGGGGTTTGGGTGAGTGGGACTCTCCATATAGAAGGAGGCAGGGTGAGGACACACGCAGTCTCGAACTGGGGGACCCTGGAGCAGCAGTTTCTGTATGCATCACGTGACCAGCCTCTGCTTCTACATTAGCTCCTGGGTTCGAACTCCTGCCTGAGGGTGACTGGTCAGACATAGTGGGATGTCTGAGCAACCCATGAGTTTTCAGGGCTGCCACAGAAGACTAGCCTCAGGGAAGGGGCGGGGACCCTCTGGCTCTTTCCTCTCTGCCCAGCACTTTCGGAACAGGAAACAGATCCCGAAAGGCTCAGTGCCATTTGTTGAGGGCTTGGCGGTTTCTGTCCAAGTTGATGTTTGTTTTACATTCCTGCTAGTTATTAAACACGTGTCTGGAGGCCCAAGCATTGGACACTTCTGAATAAATTCAACCAGTAAACACATTCACGGAACAAGTTAGCTGCCAGGATTATGGCTCTGAATTTTCCAACTCAGGGCCTTACAGCCCTGATCATCAGAAATGGAAACTCCTGCCCATTGAACAAAACTAGGTATTCAGAACATGTCAGTAGATTCATTGGTATTTTTTCAGTCACAAATATGACTTGGTTTCTTTGACTTTTCACCGTCTGGTTGGTCCAGATTTTTTTTTTTTTTTAAGATTTTATTCATTTATTTAACAGAGATGACAAGTAGGCAGAGAGGCAGGCGGAGAGAGAGGAGGAAGCAGGCTTCCCACTGACAGAGAGCCTGATGCGGGGCTTGATCCCAGGACTCTGAGATCATGACCTGAGCCAAAGGCAGAGGCTTTAACCCACTGAGCCATCCAGGCGCCCCAATATTTTTTTTTTAAGATTTTATTTATTTACTTGACAGAGCGAGTGAGCATGAGCACGGGGAGGGGCAGGGAGAGGGAGGAGCAGATTCCCCTCAGACTCAATCCCAGGACCGTGAGATCATGGCCTGAGCCAAAGGCAGATGCTTAACTGGTTAAGCCACCGAGGTGCCCCAAAGCCACTGGTTGGTCTAGATTGTAAAATGAAATGTTGCTAGAATAGTTTCAGATGAAATCTGACATATTCCTTGTTTTTTGATATTTTGTTGTTCTTGTCCTCATCACGTAACCTTCGCTTATTTAGAAGTCATATACGTACAATGCCTACCCGCGTTATCAATCGGTGGGTGTGTTCTTTCCTATAAGGATGCATTAAGTTCAGTTTATATTCAGAGTTTTACGTGTCATGTAATTTCAAAATACTCATAATGCTGTTTAGTTTTTTTTTCCTAAAGATTTTATTTATTTGACAGAGAGAGATCACAAGTAGGCAGAGAGGCAGGCAGAGAGAGAGAGAGAGAGGAGGAAGCAGGCTCCCTGCGGAGCAGAGAGCCGGATGTGGGGCTTGATCCCAGGACCCTGAGATCATGACCTGAGCCGAAGGCAGAGGCTTTAACCCACTGAGCCACCCAGGCACCCAATGCTGTTTAGTTTTAAACCATCTTTTTCCCTAGTGAGTTTTATGATTTTAAATTAGATTAAATTAATTCTTTCTGTTAATTGTTCAGAGGCCAGAGATCTAGGAGGTATATAACTTGGCTCTGAGTCAACATAAGAAAAATAAACCTTTGGTTAAGAAAGAGAAGAAAAATAGCCTTTTTGGAAATTACGCTCACCTCTCCCCCTACCCTCCGGACAAGAATTTTACTAGAGGCACGAAAAACTAAGTTGTTACTCCAGATGGAAGAAAGAGATGATGGTCGAAGGAAGGCATGAACCATGATCCAATAAAACTATATTTTGAAAAAAAATCTCTATTTGCATACACGCTTCTTGAGATGTCACATTTTTTAATTCACATTTAATGTTTTTGGTTTCTTTCAGCAATTTTACTCGAAACAAACTGACGAGCTTGTCTAGGAAACATTTTCGTCACCTTGACTTGTCTGAGCTGTAAGTAATGATCCTTGTGTGGCATTCGGGGAAACAGTTTCAGAGGAAAGAATCATTAAGTATTTTTTTTTTAATGAGTGATGTGCAGATCTCTTTTTATATCAAAACTCTTAAAAAATGACTTCTTGGTTTTTTTCCACTTATTTTTTTATCCCCTCATATAAACCTGATTCAGTAACCAAAACTCAGAAATCTCAACAGTGAGGTATCATTTAGGATGAGTTTAAATGTTGTTTTTACATAAAGATTTGTTTTCTAAAGGAGGGAAAGTGGAAAAAGATGGGGGGGGTGCTTTGCATTACAAGGGTGACATGTCTCATAGCGTTGGTGATGTCCAGGCCCTCATGGAAAGCAGAGCCAGTTAAAGAGGAAATACCCATGGGCAGAACTCTCTGGTGCCCGCTGGTGCTTGATGGATGTTGGAGAAGAGGTCATCCTTCTCCCTCCCTGCCCGTCTTTGTGAGATTTTCTTTTGGGTCTGCCCCTGCACTCAGGATTTATCCTTATGCTCTAATGTCCTTTGCTGCAAAATGATAGGAAAAAAGATTGCCATGTGTTAGTGACTGATAGCCAGCATTTCCGGGTATGCTCAATTCTTGCTCTGGCCCCACGAAGCAAATAGGAACTGTAGATATTCCTATAGTAAGTTGCCCAAAGAACCCCAAAGCGGAAGCTCTGCGTGTCAGTGGAGGCCCAGACGGACAAGGCCTTTGAATACCAGGATGTAGCTTTTGCTCTCATGGTATATATTGCCTGGGTTGGAGGGTCCACGCCTGCTCGCAAGGCAAATGTGCAGATGAGAAGATGCCCTTCGTGGAGAGACGAGTCAGTAGGTTGTAACGAGAGTTGCCTGGTGCCAGGTGTTGGCGATGGGCAGTCATTTCGGACTACACTGAATTCCCTGGTCTTGAAGTGGTAGCTTTCTAACCCAGCAGTGGGCATGTAAGATTTGAGGAAATATGAAACAGAATGAGAGGCGCCCTGTGTGACCCTTTTGAGCATCGCTGTGGAACGTGACCTTGATGGGTCAGAATTCAGAGTTCTGACTCCAGATACAAAGGTTTCCATTTTCTCCCAGCAGCAGATTTAATCAAGTCACTCAACACACATTCAATGTGGGCCTGGTTGCGAATCAGACTCACGCACCGGGCCGTGGGGACATATGGAGGACACTGTCTGTGTTTCAGGACTCTGCGGTCTAGTGGAGAGCTAAGAGCATAAACGAGCCAGTGTCCGGTGCCGTGGTAGTCACTGGAAGTCGGGTTTGCCCGTGACCTTCAGAAAGGAGCCAGCTGTCTGCCAGCGTGGTGTGCTCCTGCGGACATAGCTATGACCACAGCCAAAGACCCCTTGCTTCTTTATCCCTTCTGTGGGTTCGGTCATGCCTTCGTTTTGGGGAGATTCTTTAGTTTTCATGTACTTAGAAGGCCAGGAAACCCCTTATACTAGTTGGAGTCGAGGCCCTGTGGATCTCTTCTGCCTTCGATTCTGTATCTGCTGGAGGGATACTGAGAGGCGATCAAGCACACACACATTAAACGAGGCTGCCATGACCACATTTTCCCCAAAGAGACTCCTGGAAGAGTCTCCGGGGATCCCTGAGATTCTTCGAACCCAACCAGAAAAACCACAGGAGTAAATGATGTTGCAAAGCCCAGGTCCTGTCCTCAAGGAAATCTTAAGTATTGTGGTTAATGCCAGGCAGAGCCTATGTAACGATTGTAAATGGCCTCATTTAAAGGCTCATTACCATAAATGGAATTCATCTTAAATAGGCCACTGAGTATTATAAATAAGCATTTAAAGATTTTTTTTTTCTTGTGGTTTTTATTTTCCTCTTGACTACTTCCTCCGTTACCAGTCACAGGCCACGGGAGCCCAGGCAGCTCGGCGGATGGGTGGCTGGCTCTTTGCAGACACTCCCGCAGTGGGCTGAGTGGCTCCATCTGGAGCTCACTTGCCCTTGCTCGCAGAAACCCTGAACTTGTGGTGTGTGTGAGTGTGTGTGTGTGTGTGTGTGTGTGTGTGTAGGTCTCAGAGTTCCCCTCCAGGCTCTCTCATTCACATTTACTCCAACTTTCTTGCATCCACCCCGCTGAACGGTGGTCGCCCCATGCAGAAAGCTGGGAGTGCCGCCTCACTGGCCCTCACGTGTCAGCCTTAACTTTGTATTTATAGGGTTATTGTAAAGTCAGATGAAATCGCTCTGCTCTCCACTGTGGTTTGAGCTTATTAAATGAACACACTGGAATCTCTAGCCTGGTCAGGAATAAGTATGTTAGCGTTCCTGACAACTTAACAATTGGCATCTTCACTAAAGATCTTAATTGCTATATAATGGCCGTGGCAAATTGGTTACGGCATCTGATTTTCCCCCATTCTATGAGACATCCTTTTCTAGCCTCTATTATAGTCCTGTCTTGTTTCCCTATGATTCTGAAAGGTCTTGCATCACTTTGCCTCCTTTGGAGCCCACGGTGGTGTTTGCACCTAGCAGAAGATCAGTAAGTATTAGATAAAGGAATGAATAAGTATTGTGAAACTGTAAAGGTGGGTATGACTCCCGAAGATTGCTGGCCAGAAAGAACGCATACTGTCGCAGCGCTTTGTGATCGCTAGCGTCGTGAACACTGACAAAGAGAAGCCTGATCAGGTGTCATTTTTGTCCCATGTAGGATCTTGGTGGGCAATCCATTTACATGCTCCTGTGACATTATGTGGATCAAGACTCTTCAGGAGACTAAATCCAGCCCAGAAACTCAGGACTTGTACTGCCTAAATGAAAGCAGCAAGAATATTCCCCTGGCAAACCTGCAGATACCCAATTGTGGTAATTTACTTTCGAATCGATGAATTCTACTTGCTATTAATTTTTCTAATTGCCTTGGTGTGGTAGAGAGTCTGGGAGGATTATCACTACCCAGATTTTATATAGTATGCTATTGAAGTCTCTGGTGAGCTGGGCAACATTTGTGTGCAGTGTGGGGAAATCAGCTGGGAGCAACTTTGCTTGACTATTTTTCCCAAGTAGAATATTAATTCTGAATGGATGGCTTTGACGCGCACGGAGAAGTATGCTGTTCATTCCACTGTTTCTTTCTTCATTTGTCTGGTCATGGCATCCATCGATCCATTTGTCCGTCCATCTAAAAACTATGTGCGAAGAGTGTGATAACTTCCTTGGCCACGTGTTTACATGGCTGGCACCCAGAAAATGGAGAGGGAAGGATCTTGTGGTGGTAGAGTGTCCTCACCATACCCAGGAAATGCAGTTCAAGCCAGCACAGTCCCTTCAACTTGTCTTGCTGCCAGATGGCTGTGTCTCCTGATGGGGCACCAGGAATATGCCCTTACACACGCTTTTCCAGGTTTGGGTTTCAAGCCCTGCCTCAGTCTTGCCCCCACTTCTCCTAGCCTCTGCACCTCCAGAATCGGAGAAGACACCCTCTGACAAATATTCAATTCTTCGTATTGTTTGAGATCAGTTTTTCTTGAAGGAAGATAGGGCGGCTGTTCATTTTTAAGGAGAATGTCATGAAAGGAAAGATAAGTATTTGCTTTTTACCCTGAAGGGGCTTAAGAGAGAGCAGTTACTCTTCCCACAGATTTCTCTCTCCTTGAGCCCTGTGGCTTCCTAACAGGGGAATCGGGCTTTGTTCTCTTGCCAACTTTCCTCAGCTTTCTTTGCTAGCCAACACTTAAAAAAAAAGCAAACCCAACTTTTAATGTATATCTTTTTCTGATTGATAAGAGGGAGACTGTGCTCTGTTCTGATATAAATTTGCACCGCTGAGAGAAATCGCCTAGAGGGACAAGAAATTCAGCGTTGAGTCACCTGGCTTCTTGGCCAGCTTCCCAAGTCCATGGCTGTTGTGACCACATTGGTTCGGCAACCACTGAGAGGAAGGAAGAGAGAGCAGGGAGCTCCTGCTTTGATTCCTCAAACGGCCCCGTAATAGACATCTGCATTGCCCTTGCCTGAAACCACTTCTTCTTTTTTTAAATTTTAATTTTTGGCTGTGTTGTGTTGACAGTTTTCAGTGATGCAACCCACCTGATGTGTTGTTGTGAGACCATTGCGACTGGAGAGGGCGAGAGTGGGAGGGAACTGGTCCTCATTTTTCCTGATGAATTTGTCAGTTTTTAGTAATTTTCTGTTTGCTGCAAATTAATCAATGAATTGTGTGTGTGAGGGACTTTGGGAATTCACTGTCCTGACTCAGAGGGAATGGGCTTGATTGCTCGGTTGGGATGATTACGTTCATGGTAACATTCACACCTGATTTCAGTGTTGGTGATGCTTTTCAAAAAGCAACACTGTAAAAAAGGCGAATGGATAAACTTATTTCTCTACAGATTTTGTTCTCAGACTGTTTTGTTGTTTGTCTATTGATTTTTTTTCTTTCCAAGTGTTTTTTACTTATTTGTGATTGCACAAGTATTGTTGATACATTTTGTGGTTAAAAAGAACCTATATTACACATAAAGCTAGTGTTTTTCTTGTTTGTGATCATTTCAGGTTAGTGGTTATGGATCTATAATATTCTATTTAATCAATGCATGGGATTTGTGATAGAATCTATCTAATTACATTAACATTTCCACATTGATGGCATTTAGCTTATTTCCCATCTTTTGTCATTCCAGAAATGTTAGAATGAGCGTCTTTGCATGTGCTCTTTGTACCTGTGTACTGATGAAAAGGTTTTCCTACAGTACAGAGCAGGAAGCAGAAGTTTTGGCTTACGTGGTTTGTACATTAAAAAATAGTTGTACCAATTTATAGCCACTCCAGCAAAGCATACCTTGATATTAACAAACTTCTTATCTGTTTGTTTTTCTAAAAAACAGTAGGTCATTGCTTTTTGGTTCGCATTTTCCTGATGACTTTTGGGTATCTTCTGTGTTTAAGGAACATTATGTTTATTCTTTGGTGGTTTGCCTATTTATAACCTTTGTCTATTTTTCTATAGTTTTTTCCTTTTCCACTTTTAGTGTGTTTTATTTTTTTCTTAACTTGTTTGGAGGTTATTAATTATGTTTCTGTGTTTTTGGAAATATAGGATACTCAAATATTTACCACTCATATTAAAGCATATTTTTCTTTTAAGTATCTAGAGATGGCTCCCAGCAAGAGAAGAAGGGAGAGTTTTATTTCCTTTTTCTTTCTCTTCCCATCCCTCAGATTGTTGTCAACTAGGATTTTATTTGTAGGTTGTTACTTGACTGTTTTGAAGATTTTCCGTTTCTTTGTATGTATCATTAACTTTTGTATCCTACTGCCATTTGGAGTAGTTTTTCTTTTTGCTGGTGTGTATCCTCTAATATTTCTCTCAGAGAAGCTAAGAAGCATAAAATCTTCACGTTCTCGCCTGGTGGAAAATCAGATTGTGTTTGTTCTTCTCAGTGGAATTGGCCAAGTATGAAACCCTAGACTCGAAAGAATTCCTTTTAGACCTTTGCAGATATTATATTATGTTCTTGTATTCAGTGTCACTGAAGAGAGGTTGAGGCCAGCCTTATGCTTGCTCTTTGACAGGGAACCTATGCTTTTCTTTTCCTTCTAGAAGCTTAAAAGAGTTTCTCTTTTTCCAAGTTATTCTAAAATTTTTACCACAACGTACTTAGGTGTGTGTGTGTGTGTGTGTGTGTGTGTGTGTGTTTAAAAATTTATTGTTTGACACGCAGCCTACTCTTTCAGGGTTTTTGTTCTAGTTCTGGAAGAGTTTTCTAATTTATGTAGATGGTTGTTTACACTTACAGCTCCACCCACCGTACCCCTCAGCCTCAGTAGCTCTTTCCATCTGCTTGTCTTTTTGTGCTGTGTTACTGGGAAATGGCTTGACTCACTCCTTTGGCCTTCAGCTGTTTCTGCAGATACTGAATTTTTCTCAGTTTCTAATTTCTGCAGTCTCTACTGACTGTGTGTGTGTGTGTGTGTGTGTGTGTGTGTTTGTTTTTGTAACTGAAACACCTTTTCCCATGTTGGAGTTCATCATATCTCTAGGGTGTCACCAGCACCTAGCACTACTGATTTTTTCTATTAAGTTTCCTGCACTTGTTGCTTTTGTTGGATGTTGTGTCCACAATGAGTGGGTAGGGACAGTTTGGGGACACACTGTTGTGTGTGTCCTGAACCAGTGGCCCTGTGGCTCCGCCGAGGCACTCTGTCTTGTGATCTGCCCCTTCATTCTTGGGTCAGCCTAGAGCCTCCCTATTTTGTGTAGGGAATACTTATGTGCCCCTTTGGGGCTGGGCTCATTTTCTTTCGTCACACTGTCTCACTTTCTCTTATTCAGGGGTTTCTCACGGTGTCTTATCCACTAGCAGTATGCTGTCTCATTTTCCAACATGGTTCTGGAGTTTCCAAAAATTTTCTAGAGATTAGAGGTCAGAAGGGGACGCTTCAGTTTGGAGCTTAGTCTTATATTACTTTTCTTCATCACGTTTTCCCAGTTTGGGCTCTTTAAAGAGAAGTTAGACAAATTGAGCAGTAGATTTATACGAGGTAGTTGGATTTAAATTGTCCGTACTAAAGTCCGTACTAAAAGCCCGTACTAAAGAAATCAGATAATATGTCACTGTCTTCAACTTAGATGTCTTGTTTAGAGCATGGATTTGTGGTTGGTTGGCTGTTCTTTTAGGTCTTGCCCTTTGCAGACTTAAAATATATCTGTTGTGTTTAATTACATCAGATTCATGGAACTAATCTTCAATTTTTTTTCTTCTTTTTTTTTTTGGATGCAACTTGTTAGCTAAGTGTAGGGGTCACTCATCAGAGTATTGTATGGCCTTGTGTATTTGTTTCATCATCATCAGCCAACAATTTGCAATACTATGGTTACTCCCTTAATTTGCAACTGATAACATCTTAATTTCAATAAGAAAGAGCTACTGAGCCGTCATTCATTTATTAGATGGGTTTTCTTTAAAAACTTCCCCTTTTAGTATTTCAACATGTAAGTATTATATGAACAAACTCTTTACATTTTATAAACAAAAATACATCCTCCACGGTATCAACATATCCCTTGAACGTAATAGGCTTTGATTAGTGTTTTCTGAATTCACCAATTAATAAATGCATGAACCACGGATGTTATAGTAATGATCGCATTGGACCAGATTTTTATATCGTGGTGCAGATATTTCAGTTACGATAACTTAAAGATTTATATTATTCTAGCTAAATTATAATTTACATAAATTATAATTATTCCATATATTAACATTTTGTCATTCCCTCTGAAATTTCTGTCATCATCCCATTTTGAAAGAGTCTCACGTTCCTCCTACCCTTAGAGATCAAGCGAACGTGGTAGGTGGGGCTGGGAAGTTTAATGGCCATGTTACCATTAGCAGCATGGTCAGAATGTCTCACAGTATTTTTCTAGCAGCCCCTCCTGGCGTGAATTACTGTAAATTTATTCATGCTGGGAAACATGTTGTGGTCTGTTTCTCCACAAGGTCCTTTTTAACTTTAGAAAAACTGTATTAATTGCAAGGCAACAAAACACATTCTTCTAAAATTTCCACAGTAATTTGAAAAAAGAGTCGCTAGGCACACTGGTTCTGAAGACAGAGATCAAATCACCCAAGTTCTAAAGAAAGGTTCTTTCACCAAGGTTGTTGTGCTGATCTGATACCAGAACGCGTCTGCCACTTTGATTGATCTTCAGCATTTAGTTTTGCAATCATTTCCCTCACTAAATGAGATTATTAAAGAACAGGATACTTTATACTTTAAACTTTTTTTTATCCTATAATTAGGATTTAAATCTCCAGAAGAGACTTTCTTCAGGAGGTGTTATTAGTGGCTGAGATGTTCTGTTATAAGTAGACAGCAAATGCATGTAAGAAAGGCGTATTCCTCTGGGTCATTATCAAAACAATCCCTCAACCCATTTTACTAGTAACTGGTTACCATAGAACATGCTAGTCCCACAGTGAATATAAGGTGGTAATTCACTTGATGCTTGGACTGTACGGCTACTATAGAAAACTCCCTTAATGGTCCCACGAGTTGAAATCAGTCCTGCCTTTGGTTTCCTTGTTATTTATAACAACAATTCCAATTTTCCACTTCCCCAACCTTAAGACTTTCAGTGTAGAGGTTCCTTAAGACCCATCAACAAAATATTATTTATGATGGGAGAGGTCAGTTCACAGGTGCCTGGGAAAAGAAGGCTAGTTCCTTGAGGTAAATTGGTTTTCCTGATTTCTTTTTAAGATTTGCTTTTGGTTGTTATGCTGTGGTTTGTAGTACCTGTCTACTTAGCATGTTTGTACATAGTCCTTTGTTTCAAACCAGGAAACCAGACTGATTGCAATTCTGCTTTGTTAGAGCTTATGGAAGATTTGGGGGAAATGCTATGTCGGTACTCTGGAAGTTAGATTGGTATAACACATTAATTTCTTACCACCTTAGCTGTATTGACTTGTTGTTAATTTTCTGAAAACAAAAAACAAAAAAACAAAAAACAAACAAACAAAAAAACCCAAAAAACCCAAAACCAAAACCAACAAAACATGTACAAAGTCTAGTTTGCCAGGTTGCTTTGCTTTTACTGGGGATCAGGTTCTGTTTCCTAAAACACAGCAAGCCACACAGTGGACCATTGTTTTCCTTTGTCTTTTTAGAATGGCAAATAAAGCTGTTTTTTTCCCAACCTGTCAGCTGCTGACATAGTTTTTGTTTTTAGAAGTTTCCTGGTTGCTTTCACTGTAATGACATGGTTCACACAAGTATAGAAGCACAATTTCCAATTTGGGCTTGGAAAGTCACTTTGCTAATTTTCTGTCATTTTTGTAACTGGGTGTAAAGCAGCTACTTCTAAATAGGTCAGGCTCGTTCTGGCTCCTTTCCTGGTAGTGAAATATATATGCTTTAAGAGACAGAGAAATTGGAAGATATGCCAAAAAGAGAGAACATGAGAGGAGAGGAGAGAGTAGACAAAATCATAATTTATTTGAATATTTTACATACGGAATGGTGACCAAACACAAAATGAACAGAGCTTAAACAAGATTGTTTAAAACAAGATGAGAAAGAATATAATCCCTACTTAGAGGTGAAAAATAAAACCCAGTCCTGACCCATTTCACTCACTGCAAAGCTGACTTAATAACTCAAAATGATTAGAGGTTAGTTTTCCTTAATGATTAGAAAGTGAGACCCTGCATACTTGATTTGCTTTTTATGTTTGTAGGGATAGGTCGACCAAATTTATTTTTACCTGAATATTGTGCTAATAATGAGCATTTCTTATCCTTTTGGAATGGTGATAAAGGAAAGGAGAGAACCTGCATATTTTAAATCAGTGATCCTAAGACATAGTCAACTGTCCGGAAGTGTGTGCTCATGGAAGGGAACAGAGGCAGGGCTGAGCCCAGTAAAGGAGGCAGCCAATCCATGTGTTGGTTAAGGCCATGGACAGAAAGAGCTCCCACTCGCTACCTGTTTAGTTGTGGTACTTTTTAACTTCATCTGGAAATGGGATACTAATGACACCTACTTGCAAGAGTTTTTAGGATGCCAAATAACCTAATATCTAGAATATTGCAGATGAGGTCTAGCGCATATTAAGTACTCAATAAACATGAGTTATTAATGTTATTCGTACCATTGATATGTAGCCTTAAATATATTTTACATCTAAATTTAAATACGTGTATCTCTTTTAGTTCGTCAGGTTACTTCAAATAAAAATAACAAAGCCACAACAAGATACCACAGAGAAAGGGTGTACTCAAAACAGCTGGGGGAATATAAGATCCATGGAAGTGAACTGATTCTTTTGGAGCAGGACTTCTGGGAGCTTTCTCATATGTAATGTGCATAGTAAACATCCAGAGTAATGGAAGTTACTATAGGCTCATATTTTTTTAAATCTTACGTTCTCACCGCCACCCCTCCCCCAACACAGAGTGTGTCAAAGAGTCTGAGTTCCACAAAACACACTTTGGGGAAAGTTCTATGGATGAGCTGATTGCTCGGGTCCCTGCTGAGTTTAAGAATAATGGTCCTAGACCCCAAAACCTAGTGAGCAATTGTCCACCCCGACACCCATCGTCTAAACCCTTGCCACTCAAAGTGTGGTCTGTGGAACAGGGAGTTTGCTCCATGGGTTGGGCTGCAATGCAGACCTACTGGAAAGAAGCAGTGTTTCTAATCAGATCTGCTGGTGAGTCACACGCACATTATAGTTTGGGGAGCCCTGGTCGAAGGGAAGTCAGCCTTTTTCCGCGTGGCTGGTGACTTCCTGCCGAGTTTCGTAGGCTGGAAGTATGTTTCTGAACATATCCGGGTCAAGACACATTGACACAGAGGAGTCTGTGTGGACTCTGGGTGGCTGGTCAACTGTGCTGTCCGGGGAGGTTTCTCAGAGTGCAGAGGAAGACCTCTCGGAAGCTTAAATCAGGATCCCATGACAGTAGGGCTGGAAGCTCTTGGAAGCACTGCTGAGCTTTGCTCTGTACTTGTGCCGATTTCAAATCTTATTAAGCCAGGAAGTAGTGCCTGGCAAATGGTTTATCCTGCCTTGGCTGTTCATGCCTCCCAATTCATTTTTATTGTGCTAATTAAACCTCAAGTGATATTTCAAGTACAGATTGTTTTTTCCATTATTGAATCTCTGGCCAGCATATTAATGCTTTAGAATTAACGTGAGTCAGATGCTTACTCATTTGTGGAAGACTTTACATCTAGAAGATCTAGACTTGGCCAATTTTGCAGATTCTTTTGGAGACTGCTGTGACAGGGTGATACAATTCTCTATAAATAAAGGAGACTCATTCTTCCTTCACAAATAGACGCGTAATTATTTTCTAAATGAACTAAATTCTTAGTTATAGATACATGTTGGTATTTATGCTAAAATGGATCTATGCCATCTGGGAAGGAAGTAGAGTGTTAGTAGTGAGGACCTTGAGCTTTTGGTCCGAATCCCAGGTCTACAGGTACGTAGGCAATTTTGGGAGATGTATTAGACTTTTCTGGAACTCATATTCTTTGTTAATTAGATGAGGACAAACACTTAACTTCATGATGGTTGTAAGGGTTACATAAACCAGTCACTGAAAATACTAGAAAAAAAGGTTCTGGCTCAATGAAAGCCCAGTAAATGATAGTACTATTACTGTAACTAAATACACATTTTTTAGCATTGTTTATATAAATTTAGGCTTGATGGAAGAGAGTACACTAAATTTTCTTGGGGAAATAGAGATTATGGCAGAAATTCTCTCTTGAGAATCTCTCTTAAATTTTTTTTTCTGCTCAGAATTTCCAAACTATTATATGCATTTTTAGGAAGTAGGAAATTCAGCCCATAGTTTGTATTCAAGGTGCCAAGAGGGATATGTCCACGATCTGTTGGTGGAGGAGGTCATACCCTGAGGACAAGCACCAAGGCAGGCCCTGGCTCTGTGATCCCTCCACAATCAGCAGATAAATCTCTAAGCACAAGGAAATGGCAGAGGAGTCAATAGGACGCAAACGGTTGCAAGCTGGAAAGCAGACAGACGAATAGAAACTGAGCTGATGGCTGAGAATGCTGGTTACCAGGTTGGCAGAGGGCAAAGGCAAGAGGAAATTGGTTTGGGATGCAGGCTACCAGGCTCAGGAAGAAGCAGGCTTGCAGGCAGCACCAATCCCAAGAGAGTGGGTCAAGTCCCGGATGGAGCCGTTAGTCCCATTTTCACTGCATACAATCCAGGTGACTGCACCCCTCCCTCCTCAGCAGAAAACTGAAGTTTTACTCTCTAATGAGTATCAAGTCAGTATTATGAGGAACTCCAGAGAGAGCTGAGGCTGTGAGAACCATAGAGAGAAGGATGGATTTACATACCGAATATTTTATTTCCGTCCTACTTCCTCTTCTGGGTAGGACACTGGAAGAGCATTATCTGAATAATCTGACCAGACTCTGTCCCAAAATGACTGAATGATATCAACATCAGGAGGTACCCAGGAAAAAGGCTAAGAATATGGCCCTACAAGGAAACCAACCATTAAATGCACAACGCTTCTAGTGCCTTGTTCTTAAAGATGTCTGAACGGCCAGTGATACCCACTGTTTGAGAAAAGCTTATAACAAGAGACAAATAACCAAACAAAAAGATGAAGGAAAACAAGTTGCCAGAAACAATGTTGACATGGAGAGAAGAAAAGTTCAAAAAGAAATGAGTAAGATCTCAAAGAGATCAGGCAATGTTGCACCCAGGAGACAAAAACAGGGTCCTATACAAATAGACCATCCAGGAACAAAAGAAGAGCCTTGGAAGCTAAAATATGACAGATTGAAAACCTCTGAGTATGAAACTCAGAGTCTTAGGGGGCATTTTTGAAACCCTGTGAAAGATAGAACACAGTTTTCTGTGGGTTGCTGACAGGAAAGTTTCTGAAGAGTCTTGATAGCCACTGAAAGCCGGGTCTGGTTGGGAAGTCCTCTGCCGATGGTGGGGACACTGTGAGACAGACTCCTGGGACAGTCTCGTTCCAGGCTGGTTTTGGTCATAAAGAAGAATGACTTTGTCAGTAAGGACTGTGTGGTGGGAGAGGAGTTTATACACAGTTCTGTGGAGACAGTGGGTCAGGGAGCCCTAGGTGGGTGCTTTATTGCAGTTAATGAGTATTGAAGATGAATTGCCTTTTCTGACCTCTGGGTTGCTCCTGAGTTCATGAGGCATTGTAGGTGTATGGGACACAACTGTAGGGTGAATGCAGCCCCGAGCCGTTTCTGATACCAAGTAAGGAACTAGCTAGACAGGCAGGACCTGGCATACGGTTATTACGCTCTCTGGGACACGCCTTCATACAGAAAATACTGTGAGTCCCATGTGAGTTAAAGCAGTGTAAACACCCAATAGGTGTGATAGTTTAAGGAAGTGGTAATGGCATCAATAAAGCTTTTGAAATGTGGGAGTATAGATCCATGTGACTTTTTTAAAAAATCATACTGGACATTTTACTATAACCCATTTTCCCCTTGATATTGAACTATGACTTATATAGCTTTGGGACATTCTGATATTTTAATGGTCCAGGTTCCTGTGAAGAATGCTTTAATACTGCATTTTCTTGGGGCATCTCAGTC
Organism: Lutra lutra; assembly: GCF_902655055.1. Classification (NCBI taxonomy): domain Eukaryota; kingdom Metazoa; phylum Chordata; class Mammalia; order Carnivora; family Mustelidae; genus Lutra; species Lutra lutra. The sequence continues at coordinate 26,486,086 of NC_062290.1, forward strand.
GGTTAAGCATCCCACTCTTGGTTTGAGCTTGGGTCATGATCTTAGGGTCCTGAGATCGAGCCCCGCGTTGGGCTCTGCACTGAGGGTGGAGTGCATTCCAGAGTCTCTCTCTCCCTGTCCCTGTGCCCCTCCCTCCCTCTAAAAACAAAAACACCCCCCAAAGCTACATTCTCTTCTGTAATCTGACTGTCTCAAAATCTAGGTCTGATGGTGGGGTCATCTTTATGAGTCACTTAGCATAAAAAATGGATTTATGCAAAAATATGGATGCGACAAAGGGGAAAATGAAGAGAACGACAAGACAAGATGGTCTACAGATACCAATTTATGTTTTATAAGCTAGATTTTTTAATAGTAAAAAGTTATGGTGCAATAACATTTTTAAGCAATGTGCAAAATTTGTTTTCACATCTCCTAATGGCACATTTTTGGTGCACCTTAAACCTGTAAAGCTTACCAACCCAGGACTTTTTCAGATCAACATAAATCTGTCTCGGAAAGTAAATAATTACTAATTCTAAAGCATGAAGAGTTTCTGATTTTTTGCTATTACTTTGACAATGCATCGAATGATTCATATATATCTCCACTTGACTTTTCTTGTTCCACAGGTTTGCCATCAGCAAATTTGGCTGCACCTAACCTCACTGTGGAGGAGGGAAAGTCTATCACATTATCTTGTAGCGTTGAAGGCGATCCAGTCCCGAATTTGTACTGGGATGTCGGTAATCTGGTTTCCAAACATATGGTAAGGCTTTTGTTTGGCTCTGGGTTCCTAGAGAGATGAGAGTGTCTCAGAACTTGAGATTGGATTCATCTAGTGATTATCCCTTAATATTTTATAGGACCATACAGAGAAATTGATGACGAATTTTCGATGTACATTTACTTTCTGTTCATTCTTGTAATTAACAAAGAGGAGTGCAGGTTTGCATTTGAGTTGTGTGTATCCAGTAGATTAGAGTCTCTGGGTCTCTAGTGAGCTTGTGTCCTTGTGAGCAAGGTAAGGGATGTTCCTTGTGGTCTCTTCCCTTGGAGAGAGGTAGGTAGGCATCCAAGGATTAAAGAAACTTTGCTCATTGAACAGTTATACCCTAGAGAAATAGAATAGCTCTGGATTTACACTTCTGCCTGGCCCCAATTCAGGCCAGAAACCTTTTCTAATGGTGTATATTTTTTTCTTTAGGTCGGGGGAGAAACCCCACGTCTTATCACTTTGGGATCAGCCCTAATAAGGATTGTTTTTGTCTGTTAATTCATTTATAGAATGAAACAAGCCACATGCAGGGCTCCTTAAGGATAACTAACATTTCATCTGATGACAGTGGAAAGCAGATCTCCTGTGTGGCAGAAAATCTTGTAGGAGAAGACCAAGATTCTGTGAACCTCACTGTACATTGTACGTAATCAGATGGGCATATGTTTTTAATAGCCAATGATCGTGGACACACATGCATTTGTCATTGGGGCCCTCTGGGTGCTGCTTAAGTGTCAAAAAAAAAGTGTGTGCAGTGTTTTGTGTGTATTTTTTAAAGAAATATCAGTGTTCTATTTCTGCAAATCTCTCTTACACATGCATGTCTTTCTTTTAAGCTTTTTTTTTTTATCTTAAGTTTGTCCTCTTGTGTCTTCCCCTGTGGTTTTTTTGTTTGTTTGTTTGTTTTTGGTTTTTTTGAGAGAATGTATTTTGAGCTGATTATCCTCCTCTTGTTAATCAGTTTTCGTTTATGTTCTGATACACCAGTTTCTAAAATCTTGTTCTCTATAAAAACAATATGAAGATTTAAATTTATGTCACCTAAAGCACAGTCTATTCACGAACACCCAAGTGTGCTGTTGACGCGGTAAAACCTCATTAGCTTGACATCAAGTTTTTGTGGGCAGGTTGGCGGAGTCCTGCCTAAATGACCGAAAATTATTATCACCTGCAGAAAACGTTTATTATGATGGGTTTACATTTCTGTATACGTTCAAACTAAGATACGGGCTATTATGCTTCTTCAGCGTATGCGCATTATTTTCCAGTATTAAAAATCATACCACACTTAACATTCCAGATTGTAGCGTTTCGTGTGAACATGTACTCCAGTAAAAAGTCACATATACTTTGCACATCGTTCCAAATTCTGAGCTAATCTGGTATAAATTCATGAGGTTTTACTGTGTCTGGGTCAGGATTTGGATGAGAAAACCACAAGTGGGCATGTGTGTATGTACAAATACACGTCACGCACATGCAGACATATGGATACGCTGGCTAGTGTTCACTCATGGCACAAATTCCATATGTGATTGTTGGGATGCATGACTGCAGTCACCAGCTGTAACCCTTTGTCACTGTCAGCATAACCTCTGTGCCCAGTAGGTACTGGACTTATAATTTCTCATCATTTTGACCCACCCAGAATTCTGAAATCAATGTTATCCCCAAACACATGCAACCAGCTTCCGACTTTATGTCTTTAAGTCAACACTTCACCAAAAGCTCTTTTGAGCATGGTGGAAGGAATAAATGGGTCCTGAGCATGGGGGCCTAGGCTAGTGGGAGGAAGGTAAGTGTTGTCCCTCCCCTGCTGGAGTCCTTGTATTTGTAACACAGACCTACAAATCAGGATGCTCACATTCAAAATTTCCTCTTGTAATATCTATGGTGGTCACCATGGTCTGAGGAATTGACCTTATCTATCAAAATCTAGATCAAGAATAAAAGGAATAAATGGTAAAGAATTTTAACAACTGCGACAGCTTTGGTAGTGCCTCTGGCCAAAGAGTTAGCAGGCTGTAATTCCCCTCCTTGTGTGATGAACACATACCATGAGAAGCAGGGTCAAGAGGGAAGGGCTTCTGGGTTGGACATCAGGAGACCAGGATCCCTGTTCCAGATCTGTCTTGCTCGCTAAACTTGACCAAGTCCTTTAACCTCACTGGACTTGGGTTTCCTGACCCGAGAAAAGACACTGTGAGGCCTCTGGAGGTATTTTCCAGTCCTCAATTGTATTGTTATCAAAGTCAGACCACATTAAAATAAACAATTATGAGGGACTTTAAATACCTTTCCTCAGGATAAGTACTCTGTTTAAAGATGTTACTTGAATGTTTGTTTCCCCAAAGGATAGAGTGCTTTATTTTTAAAGTTAAAGTAGTCTCTAGTTTGTTTGTCTAAGTTTGGACAGAACCGCAGACATTTAGAAAGGATCAAAACATTGGCTTCTGAAATCTAGCAAAAATGGAGTGTGCTTTAATGAAATGTGATGCTTTTTTTTTTTTTAAGGGATTTATTTGTTTGAGAGAGAGAGAGAGAAAGCAAGCAGGGGGAGGGGTGGAGGGAGAGAGAGAGAGAGAATCCTCAGCAGACTCCCCACCAAGTGCAGGGCCTGAGTGGGACTCGATCTCACGACTCTGAGATCATGACTTGAGAGCCATCCAGGCACCTTTAAAGAGCATTTACTATTGGCAATCAGCAAAAAGTACCAATTAATCATACTTTATAATAATCAGTTTGCATTGGTAGGAGCGTTCATAGCCTTAGTTAATTCGATCTGTTTTCGATAAGTGATGTGAGATTCGGGCTTCCGGCAAGATTTCCAAGGTCATTTTTGTCCGTATTTGTGTTGTTTAGTGAAGGACCATAAGAAACAGTGGCCCTCAGCGTTTTGGTGACAAATCTACATAAGATCAAGGTGTATTTATTCGAAACCAAAGTTGACTTCCAATGAGCCCTTTTCTGCTGTCAGAAATCTCTGTGATCTATTTGGAGCTGGTTCTCACACTGAATAGATTTGAAAAATGACTATGATTCATGGGTCTTAAGTATAGGGAAAGGAGTCTCTTTGAAGCTCTCTGTAGGGAGTTCAATCAGCCTTGATGATGATTCAAAATATTGATGGATTCCAGAGTTGCCGGTCCTGTATTTTCTTAAACCAAAGGATCCTTGAATAAAATCCCCTATTGATGATACAGAAATCTGGAGATGGGGAGAATTCTGAGCGTTCTGGTGCTATTAACTCTCTCTTTTTCAATTTAGTTGCTCCAACTATCACATTTCTCGAATCTCCAACCTCAGACCACCACTGGTGCATTCCATTCACTGTGAAAGGCAACCCCAAACCAGCGCTTCAGTGGTTCTATAACGGGGCCATATTGAATGAGTCCAAATACATCTGTACTAAAATCCATGTTACCAATCACACGGAGTACCATGGCTGCCTCCAGCTGGATAATCCCACTCACATGAACAATGGGGACTACAAGTTAGTAGCCAAGAATGAGTACGGGAAGGATGAGAAACAGATTTCTGCTCATTTCATGGGCTGGCCTGGAATCGATGACGGTGAGTACCTGGCGCTTCAGCACAGGGTGGGGGGAATGGGAGGGGGGATGATAGGGCATGTCACCAACTGTTGACAAAATGGTGCTTACAGTAAACCACTCCCAGACCCAGTGGCTTAAAACACCAGTATTTAGTCTTGCTTATGGGTCAGAGGGGCTGTTTTGTTCCATGAGTCTTTATTCTGGGGTATAGGTGAAGAAGTACCAGCTACATAAGAGACCTGCTTCATAGTAGCTAGTGTAGAGGGCAAGCGGGCAACTAGAAATAGGCTTGGCTTCTCGGGGACTAGCTTCGGTACCAGTCTCTTCGGTACATGGTCTCTTCAGGCTGCATACCACCAGCCAATGGAAGCCATAGGGCCAAAGCCAAGTCCAAGGGCAGGGACTCATACTCCCAAGGAGGTGATGGGAGGATGAATCATTTTGAACAATAGTCAGATGCACCCATTATTTCTATCTCAAGTGTTAAATGATGTTCTGTGCCAAATGATGTTTTGTACCCCAAATGGCAAAACCCATACAAAACTATGGGCAGGTGAATCATATTTGGTCGGCTCATGAACTGGTGAAGATGTGTTTCCTAGCCCCTTATCTGTTTGGAATTCAGGATCCTGCCCTCCCACCATGGGTGAGAAACCAGGGTCCTGGAATGCGTGGCTTACCCGGGTCGAGTACAGACGTTCTTTTATCGGATCCTGAGTTGTGTTTCTAGGAGTGGTAATGGTTTCCCTCTGACTGATGGTTTGGAATGGGCGAAGGATGGCTGGCCATCAGGAGTCCATTTTGTGGCCAGCAGAATTCCAGTGTGAGTCCCCGTTATGGCATGGACAACTGTCATGCCTTTACCTGCTTCAGATACTGTCGTTTGGCGAGTGTTCTTACTTGCTGGATCTTGTTGCCCGAGTACCTGATAACACCGTGGAGGCTGAGGCCTGTTTGGACTTTGGGACCTGGACCTGAGTAGAATTCGCTGTAACAACGCTGAGTTAATCACAGCTGCACAAAGATGGCTTGGCGGAGGAAAGGGAAGATGGAAACTTGGAGGCCAGGGAGGCAGGGGCCACGTGGGCAGTGTGAACTTGGGGGCTCGACGGGCAGCCCCACGGACAGAGATGATGCTTGAGAAGCCATCTGTAGCCAACAGTTTATTCCATTACACAATAAACCTCTCCATTACCCTGGTGTTTATTAAATAGCTTTTTAAATGCACAAGCTTCCTTAGCGTGTTCAAAGCGTTGTTTGAATTATGCGAATGTGATTTACAAACAACCTTTCAGGAGCACATAAAGCAAGCTATGTTTGGACACCTTACTCAGGCTACCCTTGGCGGTTGTTTTCTGTGCCATTAAATCTTCCTCTTCATTGAGAGTTTAGCTGCTTGGCTCCATTTGCTGTAGTAAATCTCTAGATCACTGTGTTTCTTCCTGCACTTTTGGGGGAGTACAGCCTTAGAGTAAAATTCACAGACTCTGCCTGGGGACAGCCGCTTTATGTATGTTTTTAAATAAATGTTCTATTTATGAATGATTTTAGATGTACCAGACAGTTGCAAAGACAGCACGGGGTCCCCAGACACCCCTCATCCAGTTGTCACTATTGGGAACGTCTCACATTACTGCGGTGGCCTTTGTCAAAAGGAAGAAACTGACATGGGCACATGACTATTAACTAAACTTCAGACTTTATTTGAATTTTGCCAGCAGTTGCCTTTTGAAACCGTTGGAGGTGAACTTGATTCAGGGTGAGGGTCTGGCATCGGAAGGTTCTAGAAGTGGTTTGTATGCTTTGATTGATGCTCAGTCCTGCCAGGGTAAAGCTGCTGGCTTCTATTTAACACTGGGCGTTGATGTATTTTCTTTTGAACATTTCCGTGTGGTGCCAATATTTGGTAGCGCTCCACTCCTCTTACCCACGTGGCCTCATTTTTATCGATTGCTTTTGTTAGTTTTAACTTAGCTAATGATAGGAAAGAATTGATTTCTGGTATAAGAATCACCTGAAGTCACTCACGTATTCCCTTCAAAGGAAATAATCATCTACCAAAAGATAAAAGTCAAGGTTAATGTTATGAAGACATTTGTTCTTTCCTTCTTCTTGTTTTTATCAAATCTTTGGAATATAAATATCTGCTTTTAGGAAGGACGACTTTTCCCCCTTTAAGTATTTACTCAAGGGCCAGCTATCAGGGAGTAATAAATGAAAGTGGAAATAAAAGAGACTTGGCCCGGGGTGATAGTGGATATAAATGGCCCTCGTGGGCTGTAAACCAGTGTGACCAATTAGAGATTGACCTCACTTGGCTTGTGTGATAGCATCTTTGGTATTTATGAGATTTGTAGCCATAGAATACAGAAAATGGCCTTTTAAAGAATTGCTTCCTCTCCCTCGTACCCTCCTTTAAAACTAAAGAAAAATAAACAAATAGAAAATATAAATATATATATTTCCCTGCTGGTCTAAAGTTTACCAGTTTAGGATGACAGGTCAAATGTGGGTTTATATTCCTTTAGTATTTCTGTTGTTGTCACATAGTAATTGGTAAGAAGTTTAGCTCTTACAAATCTTTTTGATAAGAAGTTTCAGCTACTTTATTTGAAGAGACACTTTTTTTTTTTTTTTTTTTTTTTTGATTGCAAGTTTCCTGGCTTGTGAGGAAGCAGGTGGCCTGGGAGGGGTAAAGTGTGTTGCTTTTCCATATGCGGCCAGGAGACTTAAAATGGCTGCTCTGCTATCTTCAGAACATGCCTTCCTTCTTCAGCTCAGAACTGAGATTTTTATGGGGGTAGTTACCTTGTGTAGGATTTCACTGTCTATTTGTAGATGTAAAATGAAGAGCACCGAAAGAAACGAAAACAGAAATAAAAGCAAAGAAACAAAGTCCCTCAAATAAAAGTTGGTGAGCTTTCTGGTGAAGAAGATGGACTGGTCGGATGTAGTGATAGCCTTGATGACCTTTCATACCTCATGGTAGAGAAGACATGCTGCTCCTTCCTCCTTGGAGCAGAGAGACCTGAAGCCAGCACAGGCCAGGTCAAGAGGGCACCATCCGTGGGTATAAGGCCATCGGCAGAGATCCCCATACAATGTCTCTCCAGAGAGCCAGGCCCTCGCAGACTCTGACACCAGTCCCAGCCAGGGTGCTAATGAGGACGGACAGGTGTGATGAGACCTTTCGATGTCAGCAGGGACCCAGACACCAAGCCAGTGCCCTCCTATCTGTTAATCACTGGCAACCTGGCTAGTGACCGAGAAAGGGAGGGGACGCTTTCTCAAACTCCAGATACCAGACTGATCATTTTGGAGCCCACGTTTAGAACTGAACTTGGCTCTGATCAGCTTGGGGTCACATTTAAAGCCCAAAACTCAACTGTTCACTTCCAAACGAAATTTAGGAAACTGTAGTGTTTATCCTTCTAGCACCCTGAGGAGTACAGCTTGTAACCATCAAACTAATTTTATTTCATTGCTGTTTTCCATTGTCCCTGGAACATGTATTCATTAGGAATAATTTTCTCTGGCTTCTGAACACTAGGATCCTGCTCCTTGTCTCCTTATTGTGCATTAGAATCAACTGGGGATTTTTAATGGTTACTTCATTAGTTGGCACACATTTCTAGGGCCCACCTCTAGCGATTCTGATTCAGCGGCTCCCGGATGAGGCTTAGGCTTTGGCCTTTTCTATTTTTAAGATCCCTGGTGACTCCAGTATGCACCCAAAGGTGAATGTCCCCGGTCTGGATGAGAGCTTTGACCCAAGTAAGATTTTTCTGTTCCTTGTTGAATAACACACAATCCTTTCGTCACTTTAGGTTCTAGACTAAAATCTCAATTGAAAAATAGCATGTCCTGTCTGACTTAGAAATCAGAACTCTGGACTTAATTTAAGGCCCAGTTTCTTCTCCTCTACTGGTCCAGGCTGTCAAGATGGGGGTGGGGGCTGGAGCTGACTAAGGAGAATTCAGGCCTTCTGTTGCCCAAGTAGAAGGGAGGGGGCCTGGGCCCAGGTGGTCAGCAAGTGTGCTCACTGGTGGCTTTGTCTCTTGGGCCCGGGGTGTGTTCAATGCTGATTTGAAGACCTTCCTCCTGGACAGCTTTATGGCATCTTGGCAATTCCTCTCTCTGTGGGCCCCTCTCCTGCGGTTCCCTGACAACAAGCAAACGTGTCTCCATTCCAGCTGGTGGAAGCATCTCCTTCCTTAACACCCAGGGGCAAGGCTTCTGTTGCAGGGGTCCCTCTGCCCCCTCAAAGGGGCTGTGGTCAGGATGGACTTTCTCTCATGGGGCCTCCTTCTGGTCCACAGGGAGGCCTTGTGGTCCCTCATTCTGACTCCTCTGGGCTTACAGGTTGAACTCAAATGCCATCTGCCTCCCACCACCATAGGTTGTTTTAGCCTCCTCTGGCCAGAGGTAGACACTTATCCTCAGAGCCTTCCACCTGCAGCAAACTCAGTTTGGGTTCTCAGAGTGCTGTCCTGAGGCCCCAATGGCTACGTAGAAACTTCCGTAAAAGTCCCATATAAGCACCTGCCGTCCTCTTTGGGACCTCTGGAAGTCTCAGTGTGTAGCCAAGGTTTCAAAGGACATGGATCCAGCTCTAGCCTAGGCAGGCACTGAGAATAGCCTCACCAGCGTACCCATTCCTCACCTCCTTTGTGGAGATGAGGAAGAAACTTTGTACCCAAAACCACTTTTCTCTGGGCACTGCTTTGTCTTCCTTATCCAGAAGCTTGTGCATGCCCAGAGAGAAAGACTTCTGGACTCTGCCACTTGACCACACGAACTTTCTAGACTTGGCACTCTAAAGAGAAAATGAAGTCACAGCTGGGTTCCTGGAGAGGGTGGGTAAGCTCCTTCTGGTGTCCAGGCTCCTTCTTCTTCCCCTCCCATTCAGAACGGGCTCAAAGGTATGTCACTGGGGACAAAACATCTCCTGCCCTTACCCCTAACATTTGTCACAGTCACTGCTGAAGATTACCCACCCCTCGAGGTAGTTGGGTGTGTTTAGGTTTGCTTCATGTTTCATTGTAAAGTTGCCATCCTCTATGCCCACTGTAGCCTTTGGACTTTGGTTGAACCTCTCATGGATTTATAAGTTAGGACTTCCCAAACTTTAATGAGCATAACTCTCCTGGACATCTGCTAAAATGCAGGTTCTGATGCCACGGATTTGGGGAAGGGTCTCAGATGCTGCATTTCTGACCAGCTCCTAGCTGATGCAGACGCTGCAGGTCCCAGACCACACTTTGAGGAGTGAAGATAGTTCCCTTCTGCCCTGCAGAACCTGGGGGAAGCCGTTGGACGAACTGCATGGATATTCGCCAGGATGGCGGCACTGACTCCTTGAGAATATTGACGAGTAATAATGATAAAAATACAGAATAGTTTGTGCACAGAGATGAGCTCTAACAGGGTTTGGCAAAAGGTAGGATGGATTCAATGTGTGGCGTAAGGAGGTTTAGGGAGAGTGGATAAAGTTGAGTCCTGATGGGGCACAAAGATAGGAAGCATGGGGCTATCCCGAGAAGCTCAAAAAATTCTGCCTAGAAGCCAGAGATAAGACTTACCTGGGGTAACAGTGATGCACTAGGTGGCCGTCATTGACATCTAGTCCTACATCCAGAAAAGCCCTCTTGGGGACTCAAAAGTGTGCGTGGAGAATGAGTGGAGGTTAGAAGTGGTGAGTGTGTCTTTTCAAGCAGAATGGTAAGCAGAAATCAGTGGCAGAGACATTACTTGTGAGCGTAATCAGGAAGAAACCTGGGGCCTTTGCAGGCATCTTTGGATCAGATAGCACAAGTTTCAAGAATTTTCAAGGTCAGGTATTTCTGTAATCATGAATGCACTGATTGTTGAAGAGCAGATTCTTTTATCAAAATCTCACCCAAGTGATTAATACTTTAGCCTTGCCACGAACCTAGCCAGAGCACCGGGTGATAAAACACCCATGTTCGAAAGCTTCCCATTCTTCAAGCAGTACATAAAGAGTCTCTCTATGGCCCACTCATTCAGGAAGAATGTCACAGCTCAAGAATGCTCATTCACACAAGCAGTGGGAGTTAGTGACTTATGCTTCCTAATTCGGGAGCAGTTGTCTCCTATGCAAAATGTGCGCCGGGAACAAACTATAAATATTGGAAGAGTTTTCCCCACAGCTTCCCATTCGTGCTGTTTTATCAAAAGATTCATGACGTCTGGATGAACTAGAGCTCTCTGCAGCACTTAGAATTGCCCTCACACTGGCAGATTTAGTTTTGGTGTACTTGGGCCAAAGAATGTAGGGAGAGGAAATTTCTCCAAATGTTACACATTAAGAAAATATAAAGCGCCCCACGACTTGCTCCTTGGCCGTTTGTTAGGAGCCGTTCCTTGTCCTGGGAGTGAAAGGAAAGAAAGTTCGATGGGCTTTTCTGCCTTAAATAACCGAGAAGGGTATGGTTTGGCTACAGGCTCCTAATAATCATGATAATTAAAATTTATACTTAAATAGTTCTTTAAGTCTCAAGAGTACTCATGTTAATTAATTATGCTTCCCGAAGCTCCTGACGAGTTGCCAGGGCCAGTGCTATTATCCTCTCTTGAGGTATGGAACATTCCTTTGTCACAGGAAAAGTGAAGAGCTCCCCCTCACACCCCATGCTGCAAAGCACATTAGTGGTTCAGCCAAAAGTGAAACCCAGACATTTGGACCCCCAGTGTGTGGGGGCCCTGAGTTCTGCCTGCCATTTAGAAAAGGAAGAGGGAAGCATCCGGAAATCAGAAGGAGGGACTGCCATGAGTTAGACAATAGTGCTGACAAACCAAGGACAGTTGATTTGGAAAGAATGAATCTTTTGCGATTTCTTTATCATATGGAATTCTTTGAAATATTTTTCACAAACACACTAAACACAGTCTGGGAACAGAATTGAGAGAGAAGTATTTTTTTTTTTTTTTTAAATAGGGCATTAGAGAGAGACTAAAAGCCGAAAGAAGGAAGCTGCTGTGTCTTCTTCTGGCCTTCACCATCATTTTTTATCTATGCAGCAGGTTGGAAAGGGAACCCTCCCACTTTCCCACAGGTTTTCTTTATCCCTTAACTACAGAGTCTTACAGTTAGAAAGTCATGGAGTTTTACTCACGAGGATTTACGCAGAGTCCTAAGATTTACTCACGAGCTGTAACAGCTTAGAATAGAGAAGCTCGAGTCTTCCCTTTAAAGGTATTTCGCACAGAGGTCAGAGGATGCTGAAGTGCTTTGGTCTGACACGTTGGGGAGCAAGGACTTTATCATTGATGTTCAGAAGCCTGAATGCCCTAAGGCCTGTCCTTTGGAGGTGCAGACAGCCCAGGTGCAATCTGGAGCTTTGTCAGGAGCACGTGTGTGGCCGTATATGAGGTATCCTGTTTGCACCGGGAGCATGTAAGGCTGCCTCCTGCACCTGTTAGTCCCAGTCCCCAAATTCCCGACAACAGGCCCGAGGTCCAGAACAAAGCACAAGTGCGTGTAGCACTTGCCAACCCTTGACACACTCTCCAGAAAACAGAATTGGAACTTGAGACAAACAACAATTTGTGCTTGGAAGTCACCTTCCTTGGGTTGGAAGCAGCAGCTCCTTCCAGGCTGGAGCGAGCTGGGGGGGGGGGGGGGTCATGTGCCGCTTGTTTGGAATGGAGTGGGGTTGACGGAGTTCCCGGGTTTTCAGATTTATTCCAGAAATTTCCATATTTTATTCCGGCAGTTTTCAACATGAAGCTTTAGGGTTTGATGCTTAAATCTGAGATTTCTTGCTTGGTGAGCTACTGGGATGGTATTTAAGGAAGCACAGCTCTGCTCTCAGCCCCCTTACGGGCTCATTGCTCCTCATCTTACGTTCATTCTCTTTTTGTTGGCTTTCCCTCTCATCGTGAGTGTTGGTCTCTCCTCGCCCACCTTTTCGTCCTGAATATCTCAAACAGGCATTTCTACCTATAGCCTATAATGATATATAACGAACATGTTTAAACTAAGTGGAAGGAACCAGTTAGAAATTAGACTTAAAAATGACAGGATATTTTCCCAATCTGACCTTTGGCAGAGGTCTGAAAAGGAAGGGGTGACCTTGTCTTGTATCTGCATTTAACATGATGTTAATAACTATCTTCCTCTTGGAGTATAAACACCACGGGAGGTTAGCTTGACCGAGAAGTTGCTAGAAGCAAAATACTGTGTTCAATGAGCTGGGGTTAGCTGGAGTACTGTGACCCTTGTTTGTGCTAAACTCTAGGTCTGTGTGTCCGCCCATGTGCGGGGCTTCTAAATCTTTGTACGCAAGGGTGTTTCTTTATTGTAGCGAGCTGGCCCTCCTCAGACATTGTATGGTATGGTCAGGAGGGGCAAATAGAAAACACCTTATTGTTCTTCCCTCATTGTCTTCCTGTGAGTTTCATAATCTCACGCTAAATTTGCGTCTTTCAGACCACGAAGGTCAAGTGACACTTCTCATACATTTGCGAAAACAAAGTTAGGAAAATGTAGTACTTTTCAGAAAGCATAGATGTGATCTAATGGTTTTGCTGGTGAACTCGGTAGGAAAGGCATGCGCCAATAGGAATTTTAAGTCTGGAAAAAGACTAGTTTTCCAGATTATGGGCTAACCTATTTACTTTTGATCCCATCCCAAATCCTTTTTCTATGCCTGGTATTGGCTGCATTGAACTGATCTGACGTTCTGGATGTTCCCTGGGGGTCTTGTGTGAGTGATGTGTTTAGGTGTTCCCTTTCTGTGACGAGGTCGATTACACCTGTACATCAGTCCTCCCAGCGTGTGGTTTAGATAAATCTGGCTCTGGATGCTCAGCCTTTTTACTTCTTTATGGGATTGCATGTGTAAAGGCAGGAGGTGACTGTGTGGGAGGTCCCTCAGGGCCTGAGGACAAATCAGGGTGACCAACTAGTCCTAGTTTTCACACTTAAAGTCCTATGTCTGGGGAAAGCCCTTGTTTCTGGACACACTGCAAGGATTTGCCTGGGACTATCCCAGTTTTGAGACTTAAAGCTCACTGCCTCTGGAATGCCCTGGGTCCCAGGCAGCCAACCTAGTACAAAGGAAGGTCTGTATACTTATATCTAGATACTTAAAAAATATGAATCAAGTTAATGAATTGTTTAATATAATAGCTTCTGTCTTCCTACTTTGGCATATATATGTGTAGAATGACCTGGAAGGGTGGGTTCGAGGATATGATTCTTGCGGCTTCCGTGCTGGAACCTAGCAGTTTGGGTAGAGCTGGTTCCCAGCCATTGCCCCTGCCCTGTGCCTCCCACTATATGGCAAGAGGTATATGAAAGTCAGTGAGCAGGCTCGTGGATGTGACAGCTCACCTGCCCTTGCTCAACCCTTCCCCCTCCCTTGGGTCTTGGGTCAGAAGGTGCTCATCCTGGTGGTGTGGCCATCTGTGGGCTGACAGATGAAGTGAAAAGGCTAGCTAATCCTAGGAAGTGTGTTTTCAGGGAGTGTGGGAAAGGAGATGTGAGTCCTGGGTCCTGGGTCCTGGATTGAGGTCTAGAAGTAGAGTGTGAACTCTGGTGGGCAGGTATAATTACAGAAGCTGACTTCTATATTAAGGGCACGGTGAGGAGGGGACCAGAGGGGGATCTTGTAAAGGAATGCATTAGTGAGCAGCCCTTGACTTGTGAGTAGTTCTTGACTTAGTGAGCAGTTCAACAACTTGCTCACTTGGGGGTACAGATCCTTTCCTTCAGTGAGGGTAGGAAATCCTTACAGAGCTAGGACACCCACTCAGTCCAGGGACTCTGCAAAGGGAAAGGATTTCAGCAGGTGGGTGGGTGTCCTGCATATGATGTCACCAGGGCTGCCACTGGGATTTCATGCTGCTTTAGCCACTGAATTATCTTTCAGACGGCAAGACAGCCTTCAAGGCCCTTTTCCACTGCAAATAATTCTGATAACACATACGAATACATAATACCTGAAGACTACCTTGAAATGGTGTCTGAGATAATAAAAGTCAAAATACTATTGAAAGATACTAGAATCGATGACTTTGCATGAATTGATACAGGGCCATCTCCTATGGTGGCACAGATTGTGCACTGCACAATTTCAGGTGGTGTCGTTCATATAAACTACAGCCTGAATGAAGTCCCATGTAGCATGGAATACTCAGCAGTTTGAAGCTTCCCTGAATCGACGTACACAACCATCTACTTAATGTTCCCCTGTTGAAACAGATATTCTGTTAGTTGAACTGTGTTAAAATTCTGATTTGAATGTTAAGGCCATGTTTACTTGGTTCTTTATTTAGACTACCCTTATTACTTACTAGGGAATACATGAACAGAAAATTGGCTCTAGCTTTCCTTTATCTTAAGTGATATTTTTCTGCTGAAGGGTTTAGAAGTGAAATGAGAGCTAAATAAGCTTTATGGTTTACAAGTAAGTAAGTGGAGACTAAAAGCATAGGAAGTATCCTTGGAAGTTTATTTTGTAATCACGCAAATGTTACATCAAATTTTAATTTTACTTCCAAGTAGACTTTCATATAGAGACCCAGTTAGTTCTGATTGGAGAGTAAATAGCAAATGGTTTTGTTACCAGTTCTTGTCGATGATGGTTTAAAAAAAAAAATTAAAAACGTTTTTGCAAATTTTTATGGGAATATTTTAAAACAGAATATTCTGATCATCTTGGTGACTAAAGAATCCTTCCCCAACCCCCAGATTAAGTGGGTATACTTTTGCATTTGTCCCTGATGTAACATTTACGTGTAATCTCTTATACATAAATCATTTCAATAGAGAAAGCACATTTATCTTTCTGTGTTGTATTAAGGTGAAGAAAGGGTTTGTTGATTCAACCTTGGCAAACCCCATCTGACCACCAAGTGGGGAGCAAGATTATGCATTAGGTATCATTATTTGGGCTGGTTAATAATGTGTTTGTGAAAGCAAGTAGACCTGCTGAAATATACTTTGAAAGTGATACCCAAGCCATCAGAGGTTTTATCTCCATATCACTTGTTTAAAGTGATATCTTTATCACTTTAAAAGTGATCACTTTAAACAAGTGATATGGAGATAATCTGTCTCTGTAATAAAAAAGTACCAGGATTGCCATTAAAATGGCCAAATGTATACTAGAAACGGTTGTAATGCATTGATTGCTAGAGTTTTCCCAGCTGTGAAGTGGTTTTGCAATTTCTCCTCATTCATTTCTTTTCTTTTGAAGGGATGGAGGTTTTGGGACTGGGGAGGGAAAGAGTTCACATGAAGCAAACCAAGAATTTCAGGTTTCATGTATCTGTCCTATGAAACAGCCTATAAACTTATAAAACCTTCAATATCTATTTAGCTCATTTTAGTGGGGATACTTAGTATTAACTCTGAATGCATACTTACAAATCTTTGTTTTGCCTTTTAGGTGCCAACCCAAATTACCCTGATGTAATTTATGAAGGTAGCTATCATGTTGTCTTTATTTTGTATTTTTTCAAAGTGTTTGTCTAAAATGAAACAAATCAACTGAAAGAGGACTTTAAGCTCAGTTAAATATACACTTTAAGCATTACACAGGCCACAATAATATTTCAAAAATCATTCAATATTGATGGCTGCTTTCCCTTGATATTTACAGTGCTTGTAAATAGCGTTTTCTCTCTCATGTATTGTTCTTGGAAGTAGTAAATCCATTCCACTGTAACAGACATTTTGTTTCTATAATTGGGAACTAATTACCTGTTTAAAAGCCATGACTACCAAGAAAAGGGAGGTGTATCAGTTTCTGGCTTTGACAGTAAACCCATTTCAAAATTATATTTCTTGTATAATAAGGAAGTTTGGCTCACAGACAGGAACCTCTAAAGTAGGGCATGCTTTTAGCTTTGGTTAACCCAGCAGCTCTACCATGTCATCAGGCACCCAAGTTTTTCATCTCTATACCCCGTGTGGGCGGCAACCACTTCCCCCAAGGCGGACTCCCCTCATGGTAGTAAGATGATGCTGACAGAGGGGGCGCTGTCACTCACATTGTTGGGAGAAATGGAAGAGCTTCTGAAAGTGTTCCAGAGGAAAGGAAACTGTCCCAGAGATCTCCATCAGCCCTCCCTGAATCCGATTCAAGACCCAGTGGGTCATGGTCCATTCTTGCCTCCATTATTGATAAGAGGGACAAATTAACCTTTGACTAACTAGAACCAGCCCTGGAGTTTAAGTCTTCCTCAGAGAATATCATTGAACCCTTTGAAAAAGATGGGGTTCTCTTAGGAATGTGGAAAGGGAAAAACCAGAAGGTGGACTACATTAACTTTTAACTGGTCCTCTCATCTGTGCTTTGCTATTTTAACGGAATTCCAGGGATGTGGGTGAAAAATCTGTCTTTAACAGATTCCCAAACTCCCTTCATGACCTGGAAGCCTCTGTTTAGGGAAGTGACAGCCTCAATTTCAAGACTTGGCTCAAAATTTAAGACTGTTTAAAAGTTAGTTTGATTAAAATGTGACAAGTATAACTAATTCTATTAAATATTCCATTCTTTAACTTGATGTACATTGGACATTTTTTTTATAAAAAGATTCTATGTTTGTATATTTGTTATATGTATGTGTATTTAACTTGAGCTAATTTTAACAGAGGATTATATTGTCTTTACCTGTTTTATGCATGTTAAACTATATTTCCTTCAAATTGTGTTATGGATGATTTTGTGCATGTGATTTGTGTATTTTTGTTTTTATTTGTCCCAATATGGCTTAAAGAAAAAGAATCTCAAATTGTGTCACTAGAGAGGTATGTTTGAGTTGTGATTTTACATCTTAAAATTATGTTTTGGACTCTTTTCTAGTAACCTCAAGATTTTAAAAAGGCTATTGGCCTCATATCCCACTTTGGATCTCTGGGCCAAATATGATATTAAACTATCAATACTTTAGTGATTTTATTTTGTATGTGCGGCTCATTAGAATATGAAGAGGTAAAAAATTAGCAAATGGATGATATTTCTTAGTGTTTGGTTGAAAACAATGTTCTAGTATATTTAAAATGAAAATGGTGACAATGTAGTTTCGAAGTTAAGGATAAAACAGCAAACAGAAAATAGATGCTTTTTCTGTTACTGTTTATTCACATGGAAAGGAGCACTCTGCTAACACAAATATAATTTAAATTTGTTGCCCCAAAGCCAGCCTGATAGTCCTACTGAGGGAAGTTCAGCTGGGGCTGACTTAACGAGGTAGTATGTTCAGGATGGAAATCTCATTCCTCATATCTATTGAGAAGAAAAGTACCAAACATTTAAATATTGTCTGCAATAAGTTCATCAAAAATTTTCTATGACTTTTTTATATGTAATATTACTAATAAAAACATTCACTACCCCCCCATCATTTATGTCCAACCTGATCCATATAGATGAAAATCCACTCAAAAGATCCACTCAAATGCTGTGACATTTGAGATGTGCTTGGGAGTTTGTATGCCCACAATTCTAAATACTGTGTTGGTGTAGCTCCCTCTGTATTAATTCAGAGACTGAAATGTTGGCAATTCAGACCTTTTCAAAAAAGTTCACATGGGCACCCAAGTTTAGGCTCTGCCACCTTCCTTCCCGCCAGTTGACCTTACACTAGTCATTGACTTTGCTCAGATGACGTTCTTCAGCTATTAAACTGGCAGTTAGAGTCCTAATCCGAAGGGTCTTCCAGGTCTAGAAATGTATGACTCTTACAGGATCGGTTTCCTTTCATATTTATATTAAAGACTTCATTAAAAAAAAAAAAAAAGATATATTCTTACCTACCAAGGGAAACCTGGTTCAGAATTTGTCCTCCAAACCAGTGATGGAAAGATCTGGGTTGCGTAACTTTTAAGCCTCACACAATCCCAGCACTATGATGGCTCTCACCCAAGAGCTGGTCCTGTTCCTCCGCAGTCAGGCTGTCAGGGGCTTGGAATCTTCGTGATTTGTGTTGCTTCGTGGTTCTGGGTCATACTGCATCCTCGTGCTGGTTGGTAGCCTGGTGACAACTTCATGGTTCCTTCTCTTTCCCATTTCTCCCATTTAAGATTATGGGACTGCAGCAAATGACATTGGGGACACCACGAACAGAAGTAACGAAATCCCTTCCACAGATGTTGCTGACAAAAGCGGTCGGGAACATCTCTCGGTGAGTGGGACAAAGAGTTGTTTCCTAGGTGGGCTCTGAACGCCATGGGAGCTTAAATGTTGGGGGAGCCGAACTGCTTCGGCACGTGTCTTTCAACACATTTTTACTGTTCAGGTGTGAATAGGGTGTTGACGTTTGGAAGACTTCATAGAAAGGTTCAAGAGAAGGGATAAATGTGCCAGGTAGCCTCTGACTTACTTGCTTCCCCTTTTATGTGCCCCTTTAATTGCTAGTGGTTCTTACTTTCAATGTCTGTCCTTGGAAAGACTATCACTAGAAGAGCAGTGTCTCATTTGGGCATTATCCTTGTCTTCGGCACCGTCACTCCTGTCTCATTCAGGATTTTAATAAGAGTCTCATTGCCCACTAAATTAAGAGATCCCATAGGTTCTGGGAGGGACTGGCAGTGGGAAGACAGACAGACTATGAAGGAATAGCAGGTCTGTCCTTCAGGAGTTTCTATGTCGGTCAGAGCCGTGAGATGTGAACGGATACGAGCCCCTGTGGCACAGGTAGAGAAGCAGTGGGATGGGAGAGCGGCACGCAGAGGGGCAGGTGCCCAGGTCCTTCCCACTGGGAGAGCCAGAAGCGTCTTGGTGGGGCCGGGGGCATTTTCCAGCAGGGTGGGATGGCTGGTTTTTAGACTGAGAAGAAACAAAGGGAAGGGCATTTTGGGTGTGCGCACACAAGCCCGCAGGCTGGAAAACAGTTTTGATGGGAAGGTAAAGGGTGTGAAGGGGGCCAGTCAGAGGCGCGGCTGGAGAGGTAGTTGTGCCAGGTCATGGGGTTTTGAAACACGGTGCCAGGCGTTAGATTTATCATGCAGGGAGAAGCCACTGAAGGGGATGTGCTTAAGCCCCAGGACTCTGGCAGGGTTGGTCTGTCAGCTGCTCAGCTCAAGCACCAGCAGCGTCCCTCGTTCTTCTACTCACTGTCACATGCACCCAGTCGCCTGTGCTGCAAGGTCTGCCACCTGATAAACCCCAAGCCCATCTACATCTCCCCACCTCTGCTGCTACGGAAATAGCCTAACCTGAGGGTGGGCAAGCCATGGCTCCTGGGCCCAGTCTGCCTTACCCCCTGTATTTGTGCCATCTGCAGGCTGAGATGAGTTTTTACATTTTTAAGTGGTTTGGGGGAAAAAAAAAAAGGAAAAGGAGAATGATGTTTCATGACACGTGCAAATCTTATACAATTCAAATGTCAGTGTCCGTAAAAAAATAAAAAGTTTTATTGGAACGCGGTCGTGCCTGTTTACATATTGTCTGAGACTACTTTTTGCTAAGCGGGGGCTGGAGTAGCTGCAGCAAAGACTGTATGGCCGGCAAAGCTGGAAGTATTTAGTATCTGGCCCTTCACAGAGGACGTTTACCACAGTGCTCGTTCCTGGATGACCTCCGCAGCCTCTACTTGTCCCTCCTCTCCCATCTTGTGATCTCCTGGCCTTTCTCCATACAGCAGCCTGAGTGACCTTTGAAAAGCACAATTCAGATCACTTTTATTGTCATTCTCAGAGTCTTTCCAATGCGAGTGTAAGAGAACTTTTATTATGAAATCCCAGCTCCTCATGGTGGCAAAAAGGCCCCACATATCTTGCCCTTGTCTGTGTCTCTTCCTTTACCTTGCACCCTGCCCTCGTGTGTGCCACCTGTCCTTCTTTATGTTCTCTCGCATGCCCTGGGCTTACTCTTGTTTCACAGCCTTTATGTTTGCTGTTCCCTCTAAAGGCATGCACTTCCCAGTGGTCATCATATGGCTTTAGCCACCAGGCAGCCATGATCATGTTCCATTTTCTTCTGAGCATTTATTATGGTCTGTAATTCCCTTGCTTCTTTATTGTTTACTTGTGTATCTTTTTTCCTTCCCTAGATTCTTTTTAGAGAGAGAGCACCTGCACTTGGTTGAGGGTGGGGAGGGGCAGAGGGAGAGAGAGAATCTCAAGCAGGTTCCATGCTCAGAGCCTGAGGTGGGGCTTGATCTCACAACCCTGAAATCATGACCTGAACCAAAATGAAGAGTCGGATGCTTAACCAACTTAGCCACCCAGACCCCCCTCCTTCCCTAGATTCTTTAATGAGTTTCCAAGTCTAGGCAACCCAGTCAGTGTTTTTCGGAGCTGTATCCCATCATCCCTTGAATAGTGTGTGGCACTTAAGGGATCATAAAAATTGGAGACTGATTAGAGTAATGGTGAACATTCCAGAGTGGGTTGCAGGACAGAGAGATTGGAAGTAGTGTGATTAGTTAGGGGTCCGGAGCAGTCATAAAGAGATGTGATTTATCTTTAAACCAGGGCCCTGGTGGTGGGAACGGGAGGCTCATAACAGATGTAGTTCAGCTGCAACTCAAAATATGCATATCCAGTACCTGGAGACACACACACACACACACACAAGTATTTCCATAGCTGACGGTATGCATTGCATTGAAACAGCAAGGACAAATGCCAGGGAAAATCAGCTGCAGAATGTTTTCTACTTCCTTCCTTGTGCAGTTGTTTTGACTTATTCTCATACCAAACCACTTAGTGTTTTCTGGTTTGAGAAAGTTGTTTGTGTATGTAAGGAATCCAAGGAGCATGTGTTAAGCCCACAGGTGTGTACCTATCCCAGTTACTAAAAATTACATGCCAACTTCACTTTTCTCTTTTGAGACCAAATGATAAATTTAAGTCCTTGTATGGCATATCTCAGGGATATTTGGACTATCTGCAGTAGGGCCGCTGGAAGGTGAGATCAATGAAAATTAATCTTTGTTGCAAGTTCCACCTGAGGTCCCTGGAAATCTGCATGACAGGTGAAAGGTAATGCTTTGTAGAATTTAAAGAAAATGTAAAACTTCAGTCTGGATCAGATGTTTAACATATGAATAGTTCCTGATCACAAGGAGGATTGTTAAATTAGAAGAAGAGTATCAGAGTCAGGGAACTGATAGAAGAGTTAAAGGTGCTATCAGAGCATTTGGAAGACAGCCTCAAATGCTCTTGATTCTGGTCCAGTAAGTAATCCTCATGAACCTTGCTGGATTTTTCAAGTGGGGCAGATCCTTGTTCTATGTGGAGAGATAGCCTCAGATTAAAAACTACTAACCAACTAATCAACTAACCATCCATATAACTGATCAAACAACCGACCAGCCAACTAAACAATCAGTCAACTAACCAAATAACCAACCAGCTAACCAAACAACCTGTCAACTAAACAATCAACCAGCTAATCAAAGAGCTAACCAGCCAACCAGCCAGCCAGCCAACCAAGCCAACCAGTCAAGCAATAAATGAATAAATACATGCACCCCTGCTTGTCTCTCACGTAAAGACCACCCCCACCCCACACATGCATGGTACATGGGACTATATTTATCAAACAATTCATTGTTGAGGAAACAATTCTTCTCATTGTCTTTGGATTCTTTGTTTATTAAAGGATTTTTTTACATACAGAACTTCTTCCATAGTTTTAAATATTTGCTAGCAAATCGTTAGCTGCTCCTTGGTGGTGGAACCCTTTCCCATTTTCCAGGTTGACTTAAACACTCTATAAACAGAGAAGTCAGGAAGGTATGATCTTCACGTACAAATGAGGGACTGGAGGCTTGCAGAAGTGAAGCATCTGTTAGCTCTCCCAGCTCTTAAAGGCAAGGTGTTGTGTGAGCATAAGGACCAAGTCTTCTGAATGCCAATTGAGTACTTTCTGAAGTGGGTCAGAGGCTGTCTCTGGTCTTACAAAGAGGTTGTGGGGCTCAGGGCAAGTCCTCTAAAATCTCTCCATCCCTGTTTCCTTATCTATGAAATAGGGATTGAACTTCTTTATTCAATTTTTCTCCTTCTATCAGTACAAGTCTGGAATTTAATAAGATCGAGAAACCAAGAGCTTAAATACTATGATCTCTTTTCCATGCAGATGTTAGTTAGAAATAAAGATGAGAAAACAAAACAAAACAAAAAACTCCAAATCATTAGATACATTTGAGGGCAATGGTCTTAGCTACAACAAGTTGTTCTATAATTAACTTTTTAGGAATCACAAGCACTCTACATAGGCCACAGAGAGAGGGTTAAGTCTGCATTCAGACTTTGGCAGAGGGATCCTGTGGGAGAGCCACTCACAACTGCAAGCTGAGGGGAGGATTCTCACAGCTTGGTGCCCCTCTGGCCAAGGGCATGGCATGTGCCCTTTCTTGGGTTTTACACCTTCTTTAGTGCTGTCCTGTCCCCAGTGGACATCAGAGAGGATGTCGCAGGAGGATTAGCCATGCATTTTTACTATCCTGCCTTCCCTCTCAGCCATGGGTTTTGAAGAAGTAGTATAAAGGCTAAATCATGGAAAAGCCCCAGGTTTTGTACTTAGAGACTTCAGTTCAAATCCCAAGCTCAGAAGCTTATTTAATTTTTTATAAATCTCAGTTTTACCATCCTCATAGCCAACATTAATTTATAATCTATTGTAGAAGACTCTGTTCCAAACCTGTTATCTCACTGAGCAGTTAAATAATCTGCAAGGTAGAATGATTATATTCCCTGCTTCACACATGAGGCATGTGGGATGCTGAGAGATGGAGTGATTCTGAGGTCAGGCACCTAATAAGTGGTAAATCTAAATTCCAAATTCATGAGGAGCTCACGTTCTTAATCTCTCCCCTGGACTGCCTCTCATTATGAGATGGGTACATCAATCAGCATAAGTTATGCTGCGGTAACAAAAATCCCCCAATCTTAGCAGCTTTAAATGACAAAGGTTTATTTCTTCCTTTACTATTTGTGTTGACTGGGAGTTCTGTCAGCCTTGTCCTCATTCTAACTGAGACTAGGTTGAAAGGCAGCCACTTTGGAAAGTTAGCATTTATGAAGGCCGAGAGAAAGAAGTATGAGCAGCGTTCTCAACCTTGGAGCTATTGGCATCATTATTATGGATGAATAACTTTTTGTTGTCAGGGGGGCGGGGGCTGTTAGTGTTGTAGGATGTTTAACAGCCTTGACCCATTAGATGCACTAGCACCCTCCTCCAGTTGTGACAACCCCAAATTGACAGATGTCCCCTGGGTATAACATTATATCTGGGTGTGAATAACTGCCTCAGTCTAAGATCTCATGTAGCAGTGAAATACTCCGTTGTCAGGGAGACAAGTCTCACCTCATTGGCCAGAACTGGTCACATGTACCCATCTTACCACAAGGAAGCCAGGAAGTGAATCTTACAAAGAGAAACACAGGGAGAAATAGAAATGTTTGGTAAACAGCATTAATGATTACCACAGATGGGAATAATAATATCTGTCTTAAGGATTATTATGCAGATGAAATGAAACAAAAAGAAGCTTATGCATATAATTAAGTGTGGACATCTTAAACAGTTTAGCAGTCTGCAAACTATACCCATCTGTTTTTGTAAATAAAGTTTTATTGGCACCCAGTCATGCCCATTTGCTTATACATATTGTCTATGGCTGTTTTCACTCTACACCAGCAGAGTTGAGAGGTTGTGAAAGACATCGTATGACTCCCAAAGCCTGAAGTATTTACTGTCTAACCCTTTATAGTGAAAGTTTGCCACCTCCTGGTTTAGAGAGTCATACTTTTCTTGGGAGCAAGACCTTGGAGTGAGCGGTAGGAATGGAAGGAGATGCATTGTCCCACTTCCGTCTTTGTTTCTGGAATGTTACTATGTACTTCATCAGCATTACACACTTGTGCCTCTGTGATCTCGCTCAGGAGTATGGCAGGATTCTCGTGGATCTGCAGCTACCCTCTCTACTTGTATCATCCACGTGTTGCGATTACATTTTTAAGCTTTAAAAACCTTTGTGTTGGCCTCTTTCATACATACACATATGTGTACCTATCATGAGTCTGCAACCCCATGAACTTTCACAAGTGAACTCACGCACAGGTACCCCTCCTTCTCCCTTCCAGGTGTACTCCAGCTCCACGGGACTCTGATTTCTAAGAGCATCCACAGCCAACTTAAAAAAAAAAAAATCTTTTTATTATGGACAGCTTTCTAAATGCCCAATGGTAGAGAGCATAGCAAAATGAATTCCCTTTATATCTTTCATAAGCTTCAGAAATAATCAGTATTTTATTATTCAAGTTTTGTATATTCTGTCTCCTCTCTCCGGTTGGGTAGGTAGGAGGCTAGATACATGGGGAGAGACTAATATATCTTTGTGTTTAATTTCTTATAAGCTTCCAACTTACATGTTCTCATTTGTAAAGCAAGGATAATATTCAGACTTATGATATTTCATTGTAGAATTGTTGGGGGGTTATGTTGTTATGTTAATATCTTATGATATTTCATTGTAGAGTTGTTGGGGGACTTATGATATTTCATTGTAGAGTTGTTGGGAACAGATTGACACAAAGTTCCTAGCATTGCAAGTGGTAAATATGAACTGTCATCCTCATCGTCATCATCATCTGGATGTAGGGAACTAAGGAGCAAGGTCATGACCACCCTCCTTCCTTTTCTTCTAGGTCTATGCTGTGGTGGTAATTGCGTCTGTGGTGGGATTTTGTCTGCTGGTGATGCTGTTTCTGCTGAAGTTGGCAAGACACTCCAAGTTTGGCATGAAAGGTAAGAAGGGTTGTGTTTATTTTACTTATGTGGAATCATTTTTGGCTTCTGACTAATGCTAATTACCACTAAAGAAAGAAGCAGCTAGATTTACGATGACTAGGTTTTAAGGCGAAAAAAATAGCACCAAGGCTATGATACTACAAATCAAGGCAGAGCAAAAAAATGTTGATTACTCAGCAGTACCCACTTTCCGAGGAGGACGGTTGTCTCAGAAGACACCGAACTGGTTTCCTGAGTCTCAAGTGACTAATAACGATATAGGCAAAGAGTGCCTGGGTTTCCCTTTGGCTTCAGAAAGGCAGGCGAGGTGTGGTGGCAATAGGTCATTTAGGGACACAGATATTTTGTGCAGAAGGGTCCTTTCTGCTGTGCAGGTGCCTTCCAGACCCTTCCATGGTAGCTTTTGTAGTTGCTATTGCTTTTAGAATAAGATTCTCATCTTCTGAGATTTGAACTGTGTTGGGAAGTGAAATCAGAACACCGGCTGTACCTTGAAGCTTTGTGAATGTGTGTGTGTGTGCACGCATGTGTGAGCATGTGTTAACGGAAAGACTCCCAATGCTCGATTAAAAATTGGTGGCCGTGTTCCCCAAGAATAGACTAGGGGTCTCTTTCAGAGGACTGAAAATTCATTTTAGGGGAGAAAACTTGTTTAAATGTTGTTACATAAATAGCCAAGAGTCTCAGTGATTGAAAAGAATTTGCTCTGAAGTTTAAATGTTACATATTGACTAAGACGCTATTGTTGAGTTTTGTGTGGTCTCTTACAAATAGCCACTAGTTTGGGAAAACCACAAAGAAGGGTTAGTGGTGGCTTTGCTGTGTTGGAGACAAAGTGGTGGGTTTTCTTGATCTGTCTGGTTCATCACAATCACTACTCACGTCGCCTACTTACTTGGAAGGGATGTTTATGGAGCGATATGCTGTCCAGTGTACACTGGGCTCTGGGGTGGAGAGGATCTATTTCTGTTGTTTTCTCCTCTCTCTCTGTGGGTGCCCATGATCGAAATCCCTAAACCTGAAACGAACAGGGAGATGTAGTGGTAAATTGGGCCTTGAATGGCCCCCAGATCGGCTCCTGACTTTCTCTTGACCTGCCAATTCTTGACATTTCTTTTGGTGGAAGAAAGCTCTCTCATTCTCCAATTATAAATAAGGCCTGGAGGAGAGACTGTACTAAAGTGATTTTAATTAGTCCTACTACGATGCTGGTTTACGAACGTGACTTTGCATCAGCAGCTCCTGGAGGGCTTTGAAAACACAGGTTTCTGGCCCCACCCCAAGAGTTGCTGATTTAAAAGTTCTGAGTGGGTCTGATACTTGGCATTTCTAACAGTTTCCAAGGGATGCCCATACTACCGTGTCCCAAGTGTTCCTGGAGAATCAGCATTCTATGGGATCAATGTGGGTGAGCACCTTCTGAGTGACAAGATGGGGGGGTGGTGTTGCTTCACAGACCTTTCTGGGCCTAGGTCCAGGCGAGGTTACTGTTCTCGGCATGTCAGCCACCCACCATGGCGTTTCGTTTTCATCATTCTGATCAAGTACATTCTTTCCTTAGAGGCACTTGGAGTGGAAGTCCCCAAGCAGGGATTTTCCTGGAGAGAGCCAGAGGGTTTCGTTTGAGACCTTCCTGAGGTTTTAGTTTGAGACCTTTCATCGCATGGGCTCTTCAGAGAGAACAATCTGTCTAGGTTCTCCTGGGAGCTGCAAAGAAGCTTCCGGAACCCCAGCAGCAATATTTAGGAGCCGCCCCCAACCCAGCTTTGTGTTAGGAAAACAACCTCCAGAATGGTCTGTAAGTGTTCACATGGTCTGTTCGGCGCAGGGAGAGAGGGAATAGAAGGTAGACATTTGTTTCAAGGAAGATTGTATTTCCTGTAGAGACTCCCACATGAAGACTGAAACAGATTTTTATTTGGATAATTTGGGATGATAACCGCGAAAGCACCTACATTTCCCGAATGTGTATAACCTAAGGGGATCCTTAATGAATTGTAGAAAAGAGTTTGCTGATCCTTGTCCCAGAGCCAGTGAATGACTTCCTTCAGGCAGTAGCTACCATATTGTATGTTTCACTCCCTTATTTCCAAACATAAGTAAAGTTGTTTTGAAAAAAAATCATCTCGGAGACTCCCAGTCTTGTTTAGAATATCTTCTTTTTCTGTTTTCCGTGCCGTGGTTTGAACACATGGGGCTTGAGCTGAGGTTACAGTTTTACCTGTCAGATGCTGAGTTGATGATTCGGGGGGGACGAGTGAGGGTCTGGAAGACAAGATGAGGGCAAATGAAACTGCATAAAAAGTGGTATTTAAACATTAATAGAAGTCATTGTACTTTAAATGCTGTAGGTGCCAGGATCACTGCTGAAAAAGACGTATGTAAAATAGTATCATGCCCCCTGAAATGGCCAGGAAACATGTGAGTGGTGATTTCTCAGTAACAACCGTGGGAAATGTGCATGCATGGACTTGGCCGGGAAAAGTGCATAGCCTTGGCGGGGACCTATGGCCCCGTTCTGTGTGATGTGCAAATGAGCTATTCCAAATGTAATTCTTGCCTTCGGAAGCCCCTTTGGGACATTCTACCTGCTTGCCTAGTTCCTTGTCCTGGAGACAGGCTGAGATGCAGGTGGCAGTCAGCCCACCCACCAAGCATTTGCAGGTTTTCGTCCATCCCCGCGTCGCATGCTTGAGGTTCCAGTGCCAACCGCATCATCACAGCAGCCGTCTGGGATCACACCCATAGTTTAAGACTGTTGATCAGAAGGGCCTTGGGCGGGGGGACCAGAAACCTCTTTGGAAAATCACACTGCAGCTGTATGCAGGTCCCAAACATGATTGATGGTGTTGTTTCTGTGCGAAGGGGGTCTCTAAATTCCAAACCTGGGAGTTAAATCTGGATTTTAGAATACCACCAGTGAAGGGTGGTGTGTTTCTCTGGAGGTGGGTTTATGTGACTGGAAGCTTCCTAGGGTTTATTCTCTGTTCTGTTAATTCACTGTGAAAGGACCGTCTTACACATGGAGCTTTGGCTGGGAGCTCTGTGAAGACAGGGTTCGTAGAGGTCTCATTCACAGAGAATTTTCAACTTAAGTCACTTCAGTTTAGTGATTGGAAAACAGTTGGTGTTTGGAGGACAGCCCTCATGTGGATGGTTCAAGAGAGACCAGAGAGCTTTTCTAAGTTTTTAAGAAACCAGAGCCCCTCTCCTCCCCCAACCCCTGCTTTCTTTGATTATTCCGGATAAGTAATGGCCCTAGACAGGAGGTCATTTTACTAGATTTTTGCTTAGGATTTCTAAGTTTTCATACAATTACTATTTCAGTTTGGAGGTCCACGTTGGCTTTCTGTTTTACACACAAGCATCGTGGATTTCTGCCTCTCTGCCTGTGAATGTGCCGCTTCGGAATATGTGTCTTTGTCAGCTTTGAAACTGGTGCAGGTGCCTGGTGGTGGCTCCCATCTTGGCGCTTACCTGGAATGTATCTTTCTCTATTGCTTACTCTAGTTTAAGCTTCTTGTTGCCAGTGTTCAGTGGACTGCTGGCCTTTTGTCAATAGAGATGTCAGGAGGTAGAATTTACCCCAGTCTGTTTTTCCGTGCTCATTTTCGTGTCTGTACACCACCCTATTTGCTTACTGGGTATCTGGTCACCGTCATCATGGAAGCCCCGGATATAGGCCTTCTGTCAGTGCTTGGTCATCCGTGTAGGGCTTATTTATATGTGCGCTTAAGATAGATGCCTAAAATACATAACAGACTACCGCCATCTATGTCTGTATCCGTACCCCATACATAAATGCATAATTTTATCCCTTTTCTCCTCAGGCTGCCTCTGATTGATTTTAATTTTAGTTTCCACTGAAATAGGGCTCCAAGACTTTTCCAGAGCAGCTGTATTGCCAAAAGAACAGGCAACGAGACCTCAGCACGCTCTTGTGTTGTAACCAAGCCTGGTGTTTAGTTCTCACATTACTTCCTGGCTCCCTCTCTTCACAGAAGATGGAGAAGGGCTCAGGACGAGGAAATGGAAGCATCAGGGGGCATGAGGACTGCGGGGCCTTCCAAGAGCACTCTGCCTCTGGGAGCCCCGCCTGATGGTATGGATGGTATGCAGGCTTGGAAAAAATCTAAGGGATCCAGAAGGGTGGAGGGGGCCTGGCACCCATCACCCTGATGGAGAGTCCTTGTGACCATCAGCTTTGTGCCACGTGCGTTTCTCGATGGAAGCCCACATAATGTTATTGCTTCCCTGAGGACTGGTACCTCCTTTGTCCATTGAGAGTACATACATCTAAGTGACCCGAAGATGTCCCACAGGAGGAACTGGGCTAGGAGGCCCGTTCTCTCATTCAGTGTTGCTAGCCTCCAGATTTTATTGGCAGCCTCCTCTCCTTGCACGTAAACCGCCAATCTGCACTCATTCCTATGACTTGAGCTGTAGAAATTTCCAATTCCTAACTGCCCAGAGAACCACACTCCCTGAGAAGGCAGAGCCAGGTTTTCTTGACTCCAGATGCAAGGTCCACAGTTTGTTTTTCCTCTTATAAATGTCTTTCAACAGCAACCAAAATTTTGGCTATTTCAAAAGAGTCATAAACATATAGTGGGACTGAAGCTAGAGAAGCTGGAGGTTAAAGCCTTTTCTACGAACTGAAAGTGAATCTGGAAAGTTGAGAAGGTTGAGTTGAACAGATATTTGGATCAACTTTTAAAAGAGGGGAAAAATGTGTTTGAAAGCCAGAAGCACAGTTGTAGAAACATCTGTAAGGACAAACTGTTTTCCATATGCACCCCCGCTGTTTTTTTATTTAAAGACAAATAACTTAAAAAAATTATAACAGTAACGCATGAATGCGTTCTTGCTTTTCACAGTTTCAAGCGGTTTCGAAACATATGGAGCTAAAAGTGGGATTGTTCCTGACCTTCCTTTTTTGCTGCCCTTTCTACTGCTGGGGATAACCTTCTTTAACCATCCAGAATGCATAGAGTATGCAGATCATAAAATCCGTAGCTTTACTTACAATGTAGATAATCAAACAGACTCATTTTTGGTTCCATAAAGAAATTGTAATCCCAGGCTTAGGCTGCGTCTGCTTTCAGGAGACCATTTGCCCATGGATATTTCTGCATCGGTACCGGGGTATCTCCTGCATTTGAATTAGTAAGTGTTTTGGAGTCGGCTGCTCTCGGGCTCCTTGGGTCTGAAACCTGCCCCTGCCCGTGACAAACTATGTGACTTGGAGCAACTTTCTCATCCTCCCTTGCCTCAGTATTTCCATCTGGAATGGGGCAAGCCTTGTACCCACTTCATCAGGTTGCTAGGAAACATGCTGAGTTTATGTATAGGAAGCACTCAGGAAAGGTCCTGGCATTTAGTTATTATGATAGTTATTACCAACAAATTGTGATTTGTTTTCTTCTTTTACTGTTTATGTTGTTAGGGTTTAAAGTTATGTTTAAATATTTATGCTTTTTTTTTTTTAAGATTTTATTTATTTATTTGACAGACAGAGATCACAAGTAGGCAGAGAAGCAGGCAGAGAGAGAGGGGGAGGCAGGCTCCCTGCTGAGCTGAGAGCCCGATGTGGGGCTCGATCTCAGGACCCTGAGATCATGGCCTGAGCTGAAGGCAGAGGCTTAACCCACTGAGCCACCCAGGCGCCCCAAATGTTTATGCTTTTACAAAGTTTTCAGAAAAGTGTTTTGAATAATGCCTTCCATATAGAGAGAGGTACTTGGAATAGATTGCCAAGACAAAAGGGGGTTGTGTATTTTATACATTGATAGATTATCTTGAGGAAACATTTTATCAATTTATATTCTCACAGTAGTATAGTAGGGCATCCTTCGTTGATACTTTTATCCATATCACATTTTATCAATCTGTTCTATTTTTGCCAATTCAGTTAAAGCGATCCTCTGATTCGTAATGAGGTGACACCCGGTGCCTGAGTGGCTCAGTTGGTTGAGAATCTGACTCTTGATTTTCCACTCAGTCATGGTATCTGGGTCCTGGGATTGAGCCCTGCTCAGCGGGGACCCTGCTTGGGATTCTTTCCCTCTGCCCCTCACTCCCCATGTGCTCACGCCCTCTGCTCTCAAATTAATAAATAAAACTTTAGCAAAAGGAGAACGAGGTGAAATGTCTTTATCAGGTGACTGATAAGATGTTTATTTTACCTGTTGATTTGCAGACATACCTTATAAATCATATATGTCCATTTTTTATTGGTTATATATAGTTCCGTTTTTTTTTTTTTTTTAAGTCTTTACCTTTTTTTAATAGTGTCTTCTGGCAAACAGCAGATTTATGTTCTTATAAAAGTGAGTCTGACCCTCTTTTCTATCTAAGTTTTGCATCTGGCTTAGGAAGACTTCCCCTCTCTATGGTTGTAAATATAATTCTTAATACTTCTTTCACTAGTTTTACTCTGTGTGTATTAGCTTAGCTCTTTAATCTTCCTGAAATTCTTTTTTTTTCCCAAGTTGGTATCAAGTACTCTGCTTTTTTCTTTTTTCCCCAGAAGTATATAAAGATATTTGAACAAATTTTAGTGTGACACTTTCAGAGAAACCAAGAATATTATTCTATCTTTCTGGAATCAGAAAGCCCCCTTATAAAACAGAAAAGAATCTTTGAAGGACTTAGCATTTCACTCTTTTGAAAAGTAAGTAATGAGCTTCGTTGGTTCTCATATAATATATGGGAGTGTAAGCCTCACCAAATAGTAACAGAGAACGTAGGTTTTCACAGGAACCTTTTTTCCCCCCTTGCCCTTCCCCCCAGCTTCTAACTGAGCTCAGAGTATAACGTCACATTCTCTTAGCAGAGAAAAAAAATTTGTTGGTTTTAACAGAATTTTCATATATTTCAGAAAAGACATTCAGTTGAAAGAGTTATAGGCAATTTAGCAAATTGGAAATTTAAAAAAAAAAAAAAAGAACCCACGCGTTCTTTTTCTGTCATTTGAGGAAGGTTATTACCAAACTTTTCCCCGTATACATCTGCGACGTGATGATCTGATCTCTGATCACTGTCGCTTCCTTTGGGGACAGCATTTGGGTTATGTCTTGAGGGCAGAACATGCTTATTCTTTGCGGCAGCTTGAACATGGGTGTAGAACTTTCGGGAACTGGCTCCAGATGGCAGCAGGCAGCACCCTCGGCCCCTGCCCTGACCTTGAACTTTGTAAACAACGTCCCTCACCTGGGCAGCTCCGAGCGCTTCACGGGAGGGCCCAGGTGTGTCTGGGATGGAAAAAGTGCACAGGGTTCTGTTCAGACGTATTCTGCACTGCTAGTGTTTCCTGAAAAGATAAAGGAGCCCTTAAGAAATTAGGTTTGGAACTTCAAAGTCAAGAAAAATTGCTCCCCATTCTTAGGTTCTCTAGAAACCCTGTGGTGAACTCACTTTGACTTTTTTTTTTTTTTTTAAGATTTATTTATTCATTTGAGAGGTTGGGGGAGAGGGAGAGGGAGAGGAGAGGGGGGAACCCCCAGCAAGAGCACAGAACCCAACGTGGGACTCGATCTTGGGACCCTGAGATCATGACCTGAGCCAAAACCAAGAGTCAGAGGCTTAACCAACTGAGCCACTCAGGTGACCCTCTTACACACAGATCATGGGCTGACTTTGCAAAAGACTTCCCAAATTGGGACGGGGGTGTTCTTCTTCCCCTTAGCTCCATTCCCATTTCTCTTTTTTCTAACCTTTCATTTTTTTTTCTGCCTTTCATTTTGTCTTTCCCCGTCTCCTTGCTCCCTAATTTTACATTCTTCTTCTCATTTTGTTTTCTTCCCCCTCATTCCTAGAATCTGATTTTGGTGGACACGCTTTTCAGAATTTTCTAAGAGGACAGATAATAGCTTGGCTTAAATTCTAACATATGCTTCGATTTTATCTTCCTTTATTTTGGGCAAAGAGACTGAATGACTCTGGGATTAAATTTAGCTCCAAATCAGCAGAATTGTCCTGTGGCACTTTGAAAGACAGTCTGTTTGACTACCACACATCCTTCATGTTTGTAAGTTGTTAAATCTTCAGTCTTCAAACCTAGAAGTATAGAGGAATGTAATATTAGAGACTCATGAATCAGATGGGCTTGGGTTCATGTCCCAGGTCTGCCACCTGCTAACCATAATTTTGGGGGAAATTTTTAAACTTTCTAAATCTTTGGTTCCTCTTTGGAAAAATATGGGAATAATAGCCATCTCTCAGGCAATTATAAGAATTAAATTAGTGTTTAATTTAGTGGCGGGCTTATTGAACTAATTCCAGAAGAGGCAGTTTTTTTTTTCAGATTTATGTGATAATAATACATCATTAAGGAAAAGAGCGAGGAGAGTCCTGTCTGAATTGATACTGAGTCTGAATTACAGAAAAAAGGTCTTATATGTAGACAGTGTATAATAGTGTTTTCAAGCTTATTAGTTGAGTTTATAGAAAAAAATTGTAATTACAATGTGTCTCTCTTTTATGGACATATTTTATGAAAGCAAAGCTGCTGAAACATGTTTCTGTTAAGCCCTTCATTCTTTAAAGGTATGAATTACTGCAAGTTCTTAATTTTATTGTCCATTGAACGATTCACCTGCTTAAAGAAATCTCTTTTATTGATGGATGGATTGGGTATGGAGGTTTTACTAGTTTCTTTTGGGAGGGGCATTTACTGTAGGGAAGGGGCAGGAAGGGCAGGTAGGGGTGGGATTCAGAAGAGACCCAGTAACCATTCGCTTAAAACTCAGAAACATGAGCTCATGGAGCCTCCCGTCAAAGGTGCTTCCCCTTTGCACAGAGGAGGTTGCAAAGACTGTTTCCAGTCTCTTTAACAAAAGTATGCTTTAATTTTTTCTAAGATTTTATTTTTAAGCAATCTCTACACCCAGCATGGGGCTCAAATGCACAACCCCAAGATCAAGCATTGTATGCTCTTCTGACTGAGCCAGCCAGGGGCCCCAAATATAGGCTTTAATTTTTTATGTGCTCACAGCCTGCTAGAGATGAAAAGAGGAGTTTTGGAGAAAATAAGTTCTTCCTCATACTGTCGATTGTCATCCACGTTATTATATCCATAGACCAAGACAGTGAATTTCCTGTGAGAGAAGCCAAGGCGGAAGCAGACAGATGACAGTGGGAGGTCTTCATTTTCCTCAAGGCATCAGCAAAAGTAGAAGTCACTGGCTTCTTCTGTGAGCATCTGGGAGCGTTAGCGGTCTGAGGACAGAGAGAATGAGAGGGCGGGAGGGAGCGGGGGAGACAGAGAGAGAGAGAGAGACATCTTCATTCTAACTTTTTAAGTCTTTAGAACCAAGAGATTAATATCCTGAATTGAAGGCAGAAGAGTCATCTCCTCCCCACGTAGTGACAGTGGAAGACAGGAAGGGGACATGAGTTCAGGAGTGGGAAGATCTGGGAATGAGGTGGTATTTCTGTGTGCAGTCATGGTTGTCCACTTTTGTAGTCCCGCCGAGGGTCCCACCCGAGGACAGTCTACCACCCAGCTTTTCCCACACTGACTTCCTGGATCATCTCTGAGAGGAAACTGTGTGAGGACCAGAAATAACAGTGCAGGACTGAAGGGCATCTGAGGGTCCTCTCCAGCTTCAGTATCTACCATCCTGTTACACAACCATTCAGAACAATCACACACTCACTAGAAGAGTCTGCCGTGTACTTCTGATGATATCCTTTATTGTTTTGGTGTGTAATGAGATAGTCTTTCATTCTCCACTGTGGAACCACATTCTCCTTACTATTAACATAGGAAACATCATGTCTGTGTGGCAAGTTTGGACAATTCCAGAACATTCAATGTTCGTTCCATCAGGTCACGGTGTCTCACAGGGGTCTCTCGGCTCCATTTCCTCAGGTCGCATTTCAGTTTCTGGGTGATGGTGCAGTGTGTGGGATCGTGTGGGATTAAATCCTGAGGGGTCATGACATGCCACTGTGTGGAGGGCCCGTATCTGTGGCCATGGGTGGTCATTTCTTTTTCATGTTGGTGGCTGCTGTGTTGCTCACCTTTCCACTTGTCCTCAGCCACCAAATTCGGGCCAGTCACAGGTACACCACCTTGTGTCCCAACCAGGTTCTGTCAGCTTCACACACGTCTCCATAGGGACATCCTTAGAGGTTTGGGACCAAGAAATTCCATAAAAATGGCCCCTGCTTTCTCTCCCTAGACACACTATGGTTTCTCTCATTAATTACTCGTGCCATTATAGGCTTGGGATTGCTCTGGCTTCTTAACCACCTTTTTTTTTAAGGTCTTTCCAGAAAGAAGAATTCAGGCTTGTTCATTTTTTTGAATCTCCAACCCTGACTAAAGACTCTATGGTTCCGCCAACCCCCATATTTTATGAGGGGACAGGTTACGGTGCTCCTCTTACCTGCAGCTGACTTGCTGGGCTCCCCTCTGACTCCCTGATTTCCTATGGGGACAGAAAGAATACGACATGTTCTTTCCTGATTCATCTTCTTCCAAATCATTTCTGCCAGGTATGTGGATCTTGTGTTTCCCTCCAGCTTTTTATGATGACATTTTCAACATGAAGAAAATTTGAAAGAATATTACAGTGAACATCTGTGTAGTCTATACTAGGATTCACCCTCTGTTTCACATTTTGCTGTTTGAAAATAAGTTGCCCGGGGTGCTTGGGTGGCTCAGTCGTTAAGCATCTGCCTTTGACTCAGGTCATGATCCCAGGGTCCTGGGATCGGAGCCCCGCATTGGGCTCCCTGCTCAGCAGGAAGCCTGCTTCTCCTACTCCCCCTGCTTGTGTTCCCTCTCTTGCTGTCTCTCTGTGTCAAATAAATAAATAAAATCTTAAAAAGAAAAGAAAAGAAGTTACCCATATCATGTCACTTCATACCTAAAATTCCCAGCATATTTCTCCTAAAGCTGAAGACACAGTATCTCTTAAAAGCACAACCTGATACCGATATCATTGCACCCAAGAAAGTTAGAACAGCTCTGTAGTAACGGAGAACACCTAGTCCATCTTCAGATCCCCCACTGATTTGACAGTGCCTCTTACAGCTTACATTTCTTTCTTTCTTTTCTTTTTTTTTTTATTTAAAGATTTTTTTTTATTTATTTATTTGACAGAGAGAGATCACAAGTAGACAGAGAGGCAAGCAGAGAGAGAGAGGGAAGCAGGCTTCTTTGCTGAGCAGAGAGCCCGATGCGGGACTCAATCCCAGGACCCTGAGATCATGACCTGAGCCGAAGGCAGCGGCTTAACCCACTGAGCCACCCAGGCGCCCCTTACATTTCTTTCTTTTTTTTTAATTTAAAATTCAATTAGCCAACATCTAGTGTATCATTAGTTTCTGCTGTAGTGTTCAGAGATTCACCCATTGTGTATAACACCCAGTGCTCAGACAGCTTCTGTTTCAAACCGAGATCAACTCAGGGCTCACGCAATGCATGTGGTGACTGTGCTGCTTTGGTTCTATTGTCCCTTTCAGTCTAGAATGCTACCTTCATTTTTTTTCGCCCCCTTTTGCAGGATTCTTTAACCTGTAATTTATCCCCTGTATTTCCTTGAAGTGGAACTTATTTCTAAAGGCTCAGTGAGGTTAGGTGTAAGTGAAATGTTTTTGGGAAGAAGGCATCACAGATGCTGTGAACTTACATTGTATCTCATTTAGAAGCACATAATGTCGGGTTGTTACACTATTAGCATAAGTTGGATTGCTTTTTAAGGAAGGTCACGACCAGATCTTTTCTTTACAAATTTAAGTTTCCCTTGGAATTGGTAAGTAATTTGTAGAGTGATAGTTTGGCATCCAGCAAATATCCTCTATCTAATCCTCTATCTAATCCATCCAGCAAATATCCTCTATCTAATATCCAAATATCTACCAAATATCCTAAAATTTGAACTTACTGAGCATGGTATCTAGCTCTGGTCTTTTTCCAAAATAGTTATTTAATTTCTAAGGGTTGCAGAATGGTGTTTTTTAAATTCAATAGTTCTATACATACTGGCTTCCACTTGGGGGACGGGGAACATTCTGGCCTTGACCAAAGATTTCAACTTTTTAATTTTAGTTCTACCTGAATATCTCTTCTTGAGCATTGGCTGATATCCTGCTGCCTACACTGGGAAGTGTCATGGGGTTATAGAAAAGACTCATTGTCCCAGTATATAAAAAATATTATTTTATTTTATAAAATATTATTTATTTTCTGTTTCTCAAAGTCACTGAGAAAGATATTATAGGACTACTTCTATTTTTCTTTTTCACAATGATTAAATATTAACTAGGTATTAGTAACAATTGCTTTAGGATTCCCTCTTGCATTTGTGTGGTGGTTGGTAGAAATAAAAACAGAAAACTGGGAGCGGGCTTAGGAGTTATCCAAAGCCTTTGTTACAGAGGTGAGGATGTTGGGCCCAGGTTGTTTAAGCTGCTTGCCTGAGTGTAGACACATAGCTGGTTTGTGGCTGACCCAGGGCTGTAAGCCAGGCCTTGTGACTCCAGCTTTGATGTTTTATGTTGTGAAACTAAGAAACATCATGAAGATAAATAACACTTATTTCCATGCCAAGGTCACTGCTTTCATGCTAGTTTGTATCCCCATTGGATGTGCCTAGCCTGTGTTTCCACTGGTAGCCATTGCCACTGGATGATACCGTGTTTCTCCAAGCTGGGGACATATATGATCAGTGATAATGAGATGGCTTTAGCAGATACTCAGGGGCGAACATCTTTCATTTTGATAGTTCTGTATTTATTTTACTATTCTTTAGAGAAAATATCCCTAGTGGCTCCTATCCTCAATTCCATGAAATTATTGTCTAAGATAAGGCTTAAACTAAGAACATGAAATAAAGAAAAAATATTAGGTAAATAATTTAAATTTAAATTTTAAGAGTGTTTGAATAGGACTCTCCTCAGGCTCTGGGAATTTAATACTAAACAGAACAAAGTTTCTGCCTCATGGAGCTTATACTCTACTGGAGGGAAGACAAGACAGAGAAAGAAATGTACAAGTAATGGCAAATGCCACGAGTAAAGGACACGAGGTCAGAGGAGGATGACAGATTTGCTGTTCATAAATAGTTAGGACAGGCCTATCTACTAAGATGACATTCAAGCCAAGAGTCAGGGCAGTGAGGAGGTGAACATGCTGATGTCCCAGGGAACAGCTTTCCAGGCAGAGGGAACAGCCAATGCAAGAGCGAGGGAGCCCGGGGTGAGCTCTGCACATTGAAGGAGCAGCAGAGGTCAGTGTGGCTGGAAACAGTGAGGGTGGAGAGCAGTGGGAGAGACCAGAAGGGGGCAGAAATGAGCTCACGTACGGACTTGCAGGCCTTTATGGGGCTTTTGTCTGATGCGGGGTCTTGGTGCAAGTGGTACTTGGGTAGGTTATACGTGTGCAAGTGTGTGTAAAGAACGCTGGTGGGGGCAATGGTGATGTATTCATATGATGCATTCATTTCTGGCGACAAAAGATGACTTGGGGAAGATGTTGCTGAGGGGTAGGGGAGAGACGAGACGTTCATGATATAAGGTAGTGCGGAAAATTTCACTGCAGGTTCATTAACAACTTTAGGCGTATGATAGCCCTCCCACCCCCACTCTCCCCGCTTCCTCAAGATTCATACACAAATGCACACACACACATACACCCCTAGAGGAGGGTTTGTAAAAAGTTTGTTAGTTCTCTGCATTCCCCCAGCATTATGCTGTCATGAAAAAATGTGGTTGTCGATCATGTGATTCTGGCCAGTTGTGACCAGAAGCAGGTAGGACCTAGGCTTTGGGTTGTGTCTTGAGTTTTCCTTCTGATCCTTCTCACTGAATTCACTCTGATTCCTCTCATGCAGCTGAGTTCCCTCCAAGAACAGGGACCTTATAGTTAACTTTCACAGCTGAAACACTTTGAGTCAAATTCCCTCCTTTTGAAATCTCTGTTGCTATTGGGAGAAAAACACCACTGTCTGAAAACTCAAATGATGCATTTTTGGAGTGAGCAGAGGCATTGTGAGAATCCCTCTGTTTTCCTTCATTATGGTGATTAAACATTAAGGAGAACCCAAGTTCTCTGCATGTGTGCCTTTCAGCTTGAGAGGCAAGGCTTAGAACTTAAGATCAGGCTGGAAGTTTTGAAGTTGTGCATTTCCAGAGAGGAAGAGAGCACTTGATTTTCCTGCTAATTGTCCTCTCAACAAATTACTAACAGCACTTTGCCACCTTGTGGACAGGATCAGTCTTTTTTTGAATCACCATGGGGTGTTGGGGTTCTATTGGCAAAAAATCCAGATCCCCTTAAATGCATTTTTCTCTTCTGATGCTTCACACCTCATTTCTTATTTAGGAAGTATTTGATTGACTGCTACCTTTGGGGAGCTTGGACCACTTGTCCCTATTCTCTGGCCCTGGGTGGTATGGAGCAAAATTTTTTGCATCAGACCCCATAAGACCTTGGGAAGTTCTTATTATCTTCAGGTAGACCTTCCTCTTTATGAACTGCCCAGTATTCCCTATTTATTCTAGTCTGTTTTCTTACCCATCACCTAATGAGCTTGGGGTCAGCAAATTCAACGAAACTAACCCAGACATTACCAGCAAAAAACATGTTTGCAAAGACAAATCTACCATGTGCAGACCTGCACAAGAAAACCTACCCACGGAAAACAATAGCCTCAGTGTTGGATAATCCCATTCATTGGCATGGATTCTTGGATGGTATTAATTTTGGTTTGACTTCTCCGTTTTCCCTCTGTTCTGCATCTTATACTAAATATCAGATTCTTTTCAATTACGAAACAATGCAAGCGGAAGCCGAGAATTATAATCAGACTCTGAATTCTTGGGATTCAAACATGCCAAGAGTGGGAGACACCAAGACTGAGGAGCTTTGTTCCTGATCATAGCACTGACTTTAGCAAATGTCTCACCTTGGAGGAGAGTTCATTGCAGCAATTTTGTAACTATGGTAATGGTTGAGAATTTTGTTTGAGGAAGACATTTGGTCATTCTTGGGGTACATCGTGTCCCCTCCCTCGCCCCTTCCCTGGATCCATAGACTTTTTCCATTCATTTCCTGAGCTCCTGAGGTGTTCTGAGAATCCCTGAAATAGGAAACAGCCCCTGTCCCTTGGTGACAGCCATGGTGGTCACTTGCTTTTATTTAGTTAGAATCGGGACTCCTATCCAGGTGTGAAAACTTGAGGTGCCCGTTAAGTTTCAGTGTCATCTTTCTGTCGGGCCCTCAGAAATACGACATGACATTTGTTTTAACGTATCTGTTTATATGGCATTTGTAGGTACTCTCCTGTTCTAGTTTGGGTCC
The DNA here is from genome assembly GCF_902655055.1 of Lutra lutra. Classification (NCBI taxonomy): domain Eukaryota; kingdom Metazoa; phylum Chordata; class Mammalia; order Carnivora; family Mustelidae; genus Lutra; species Lutra lutra. Next base: position 26,526,445 of record NC_062290.1, read on the forward strand.
CCCAGATGTGTTGACCTAATTGCTTTAAGTTACAAATGACCAAATTATACACATTTTTGGAAAATTTCAGAAGTGGGGTGTATGTCCTGAACTGCTCGTGACCATAACAAATTAATGCCTGTGTTATTTAATCATTATTCAGATGCTTCATGTCTTTCTAGTAATTTATAATGATAGTTAATTCTCAGGTGGTCTTGTGACCCCAGCTACTGACACAATTGGCTGTCTCCATGAAGCCCCCATTACCTGAAGTCTTTGGGTCAGCTCCTCTTTCTATAGACAAGGGCATAGACGTAGAAAAAGTTAGATATTTTTTTTTAAGATTTTATTTATTTATTTGAGAGAGAGACAGTGAGAGAGAGCATGAGTGAGGAGAAGGTCAGAGAGAGAAGCAGACTCCCCGTGGAGCTGGGAGCCCAATGCGGGACTCGATCCCAGGACTCCAGGATCATGACCTGAGTCCAACCAACTGAACCACCCAGGCGTCCCTAGATATTGTTTTAATTACGAGAACTTTATTTGGATAAGGCAGAGTCTTGAATCTCTGTACTCTAGGTCTGTGTTAACCAAATGCATGGATTCCACAAGGCAATTTAAATAGTGTCCCAGACTCTCTGAGCACTGTGGATGGTTACGTGAATATGCACCTGTAGGAAGAGCTGTGGAATGTTGCTCCCCGTTCTTTCCCTGGTACTTGAGTTGGCCGGCTCCCCTTCCTAGTCAGTGCTGTCTGTGCGGGGCCCATGCCCCTCTATTCGTGACCAACAGCACTTCTTTCAGCGGAAAACCCCAACCGTCACAGGTTGGAGAAGGTGTTTTCTGATGCCAGAGGGCAAACCTTCAAAACAGAATTTTACACGCCCAGGAAATAGTTACTTCAAACTTAGTTCTTTGCAAATTACCACAGAAGAATGAATGCAGTCACGGTCAAGTGCACAGCGCTTGGTGGGTAACCAAGTGCAGCGATGGGAAGGCAGAGTCAACAAAGATACGTTTCCATGAAACTCTCTTGATTCACGTGGCAGATACACGTCTGTGCTCCCTCGGCTGCCCTCAGATTCCCTTCATTGGCCCTGGGTGCTCAGCCTGGCTTCTATGTCTGTTTGCTTCTGAGACCTAACCCTTGGAACCTTCTTCAGAGGGCGAGGGTTGAGCTAGCTGAGCTCCTCCCAGACCCAACACACACACACACACATACACACACACGTGTGCACACGCACACTCAAACACACAGCTGGAAGTGGCTGGGACCTAAGCACCGTCCCACCGTTCCCTCAACCCCTCCTTTGCTGAAGGCTGACAGGTGAAGCCTGGCCAGCCCCTGGGGTGTCATTTATAGGTTCTCTGCAGGATCTGTGGTGTCACTTACACTCCGGAGCCCCCTGCAGGATCAGACTGATACTGTGTCCTCACCCAAATCGCAGGCTTGCTTGGTTTCTTCTTCCCTTTCCTGCCTCCCCCTCTCCCAGGGAGTCTTCTTGAAGTCAGTCACTTGTCCATGGACACTGTTTCCGGGTCTAATTCTGAGCAGTGGACCTAAGACAATATTTTCTGTCAGAACTCTAAGAAATGTAGCACTGCTTGATGATTTTTATCAGTGTGTTTAAAACTATTTTTAGCTCTTGTTTGCTAATTTGGGCTACAGGTGTGCAAGTGGATGATCAAAAATTTAATTCAAAAATCAAGCGAGGTGTAGGTAAGAGTTACCAGTTATTGAGGGAAGAGGCACTGTGTGCCATGTCCTTGACACATTTTTTTCTGATTTTTCTAACAATCCTGAATTTTAAAAAAGATTTTATTTATTTATTTGAGAGAATGAGAGAGAGTGAAAGAGAGAAATACCAAGAGAGAGCAGAGATGAAGAGAGGGGCAGAAGGAGAAGCAGACACCCCGCTGAGCAGGGAGCCCTATGCAGGGCTTGATCCCAGGACCCTGGGATCATGACCTGAGCCAAAGGCACACGCTTAACCGACTGAGCCTCCGAAGTGGGGCTCATCCCATGACCTAAGCCGAAATCAAGAGCCAGACGTTTAACCAGCTGAGCTACCCAGGTGCTCCTGACAAAGTCCCTTTTGTGTAGATCTGTATTGCTGTGAGTAGTCATCCAGAAAAATGCTTAGCCCATCGTAGTGAAAGAATACGCTTACCTGTTCATCCTCCTATTAACCTAAAAACTCCTCAAAGACACTACCTGTGTTCATATCTCTGTCCCAGTACTTGGTGTGATGGAAGGCAGAGTTGACCCTCAGTAAATGTTTTTTGAACTGAAGGACAGAAGAAGGCTCCGTCTTTTTGGCGTACGTTTCTTAGTCTTGTAAATTGTTTCGAAACCATTCAGGTGACTTGAGCGGAAGAAATAATGAAGTGTGAGAAGGCAGTGGTTGGTTAGGCTTTGGGGCAAGAGGACCTTGAAGAGAGAGGAATGTAGGTTATGGGCAGTGGGCTGAGAGAAGTTAGGCAGTCAGGTACAGTTTGAGGGCCAACTGAGGATATAATTTAAGAGGTAACAAGAAGGGGGGAAGACAGGTGGAAAGATAACAGTCTTTTACAGTGGTAAGGAGTGGTGTGATATCTGTACTTGTGGCTGGATAGGGTAACGGAAAAGCACAGACCTAGGTCTGACACAAGGCTCTACTAGGTTCTCTGTGACTTGTCTGAGTATCATTTTATCTGTAAAATGGGCATACCAGCACCAACTCAGAGGATTTCTAAAGATAACCTAAAGGTTAATAAGATATTAGGTGCTCTGTAAACCACCATAAAGTTTACCTCAGAACCTTCCTGGGGTCTCTTGTCATTGGTTGTAAGGTCAGTAGCTGGGAGGGCTTGTGGTGGGGGAATAGAAAGGGTAGTAGTGACCGTGAATCCTTGTGTTTGTTTTTTTGATGTACATTTTACTGAGGGTTTATAATGTGCCAGGCACAGGAAATACATAAGTTTATGTGACCAGTTGCCTTCAAGAAGTTTATGATCCAGAGGACAGCTGACACAGGAGAAGAGATTAATTCTGTCTAGAGAGACTAGGGAGTACTTCACAGGAGAGTTGACCTTCAAGTGGGGTCTTGAAGGGTGAGTAGGAGTTCACCACACAGACGTGGTGGAGAAGGAGGTGACTGTCAAGGTCTGGAGGTTCGTGTTGGGGCACTTTGGATATCTCTGGACTGTAGGGTAGGAGAAGATGGTGGCGGGAAGATGATTGGGAGTGGACAGGGGCCTTCCTCCCATGCTATACAGTTTGGAATTGGTCCTAAAGTCATAGCAGAGTCACTGGATTGAGGGATTGAGAGGGAAATCATTAAGAGGCAGGGTTAGAACATCTAAATGTGAAGAGAGATCATGTTTATGTTGATTTGGCTATTTACTCTCTTCCTTGATTTGCTATTAAAGCTGTTCATTTGCATTATAAATAACCGTACTAATTTTTAAAAATTTCTGGTCTCATGTCTTCATCTGGTTTTAATGGACTATAAATCCTTGAGTGGTCATACTTATTAAATAACTAATGTAGAATCCGTTCATTCCTTCAACAAATACTTACTGAGAGCCTGTTCGGGCCAGCCTGTAATAGACCATGGGGACAGTTATGGTCCCTGCCCGGTGGAGAAATCTCTGCAGTGAGGGAGACAGACCATAGATTCAGAAATGTGGAAGGGTGGGTGTGGGAAGAACACAGTAGTGGCCAGAGGAATTGAGGGGTGGCCTGTCGGAAGCAAGTAACCTTTCTACCTATGAGGATGGTCAGGGTGGAGGTTCCTGTTCAGCAAATCTGAAATCTGTGGCTTTTCTATTGCTGACTTTATTCTTCTTGGAGTCCAGGAGAAAGTTCTCTCTCTCTCCGTCAGAAGGCACCATGAGAGCTATACCCACCACACTCATCGGGCGTATCTGAAGTCAGTTGCAGGCAGTGAAACTTTCTACCCTGTGTATATTTCCTTTTTTGTGTGAGATTTCCTCAGAAGGATTATGATATCCAGTTTCTAATCTAGAAATCAGAGAACTTGGGGCACCTGGGTGGCTCAGTGGGTTAAAGCCTCTGCCTTTGGCTCAGGTCATGATCCCAGGGTCCTGGGATCGAGCCCCACATCGGGCTCTCTGCTCAGCAGGGAGTCTGCTTCCCCCACCCCTTCTGCCTGCCTCTCTGCCTACTTGTGATCTCTGTCTGTCAAATAAACAAATAAAAAAAAATAGAAATCAGAGAACTGGAGTTGAGAATCACAGCCTCTGTTTTTTCTTCTTAGCTCCAATAAGAACACTTCCCTCAGTTTCGACTTTTCTTGTGGTGTTCCTACTCTGTGCTAGGTTTTGCGTGAAGTACTTTACATACACAGTCTCTCTTCATTCCTCAATGTGGCCTTGTGAGCGAGGCATGGTTATCTTTATTTTTTTAAATGGGGACAGTGAGGCTCAGGGAGGTCTCTTCACTTGCCCCGGGGCCATGTTCCTCCTGAGAAGCGAAGCCTGATCTTACTGAGGATAGTCATGCTTCCCGTCTCTGGCCTGGCCTCAGTCCTGACTGTTTGTTTTCTATGACGGTTCCTGTCTCACTGTTGATTTTCTTTCCGCGTTCATTTGGTGACTGTCATTCGTTGGGACTGACAACAGACCGATGCGGCCTGGTCGGTAGCCAGCCCTTGGAAGGGAATCTTCAGGTTTGAGCGGATGGGACGAGACCCATGCCAGTCTCTGACACAATGAGTGAGGTCAGAAAAGAGGCCAGTGCCTCATCTCCAAGAGTAGTTTTCAGTAAGATGGACACTTTTCTGGCCAACCCTCAAGGGACATGGATTAACATCACCTCTGAATCGGAAAAGCCAGGTGGCCGAGGGGGCTCTGTGCCTGGCACTTTGCACACTTGGTTTCATTTTGTCACAAAACCAAAGGCACCATCTGGTAGATGTCATTTGACTCCTTCTGTACACAAAGAGGCTGGAGGTTCAGAGAGGTTCTATGACTTGCCTAAGGCCACAAAGCTTTTTCCAGGTAGAACTAATTTAAACACAACAGCTTGGCTGTGGTGTCTAAAATCTTTGGGCCAGAGCTCTCTTTCTCGGAGCAATTTCCTCAGAACACTAGCAAGTGGGGGTGAGGCTGGTTGTGGCAGGGAGACCTGGAAAATTGCAGCCTCCCTCCCTTCCCGCTCTTGGTGAGTCATGGCGTGTAGGGGCCCATTAAGGCTTTGAGACAGTCCTTGGTGAAGAAACCTTTGAACTCTGTGTAACCCAGGATTTCTCAAGCATATTTGACCAGAGAAGTCTTTTTAAGAGGAATCGTCACCAACCTCATGAGAATAAAAGAATGTGTGGAAAACCAAATGACACCTCTCTGTCTTCCACTTTTCTTTGTGGTAGAGACAGAGGGTAGGAAGGAGAGAAGAAGTCAAAAGAAAGGCAAGGTCGGGGGCCCCTGGGTGGCTCAGTTGGTTAAATGGCTGCCTTCAGCTCAGGTCGTGATCCCAGGGTCCTGGGATCGAGTCCCACATGGGGCTCCCTGGTCAGCTGGGAGTCTGCTTCTCCCTCTCCCTCTGCCTGCCGCGCTCTGCCTACTTGTGCTCTCTATCCCTCTGTCAAATAAATAAATAAAATCTTTAAAAAAAAAGGCAAGATGAAAGAAAAGGAATAAAGGAAAAGTGTCCCTCCGTCGTTCTCAATAAAACTGTCAAATACATTTTCCACCTTTCTTTTACTCCTGTGCTCTCTCTCTCTCTGCCATGCTTTTCAAATTGGCATGCCAACTTTTTCTCAAGTCAAGAAAATGAGACAGAAAAGATTGATTTCTTTGGGCTGCTAGCAGTTTTAACAAAAGGCCTTGAGGCTAAGAGATCACCTCAGGGCAGGTGACCAGGAACTTACAGCCAAGATAGGAGAGAGACGTGGCGAGGAGCGCCCTCTCTCCTCCCACCTCACTTCCCAGTGAGGATTGACTTGTTTCCCTAAGCTCCCATCACAAGCGGGTGACAGTGTGGGGACCACAACTCAGCCCTGCCTACGGGGGCCTTCCCTCAAGCACATTTACTTTATGAAGTTAGTCCTCTGTCCACATGCTATCTTCTCTCTCCCCGATCTGCTTAGGCCATCGGCATTAGCTGAGCCAGAAATAGAGCCATCAATGGTATAAACTGTGAGGACTGTGGTTTGCCCTGTGGATTGTTTGCTTTCTGAGCTGCAGACCGTGTAACCCACGATGGTCTTCTGCGTATTCCCTTCTTTCTATGGAATGTTTATCATTTGGAATAAAGAATAGCTTATGACATATACAGATTTTTTTTTGATACAAGTATATAAGCAGTTGCCCTCATGTATGCAGGAATTTTCTCAGTACCCTCTACTAAGCCAGTGGAGGGATTCTCTGATTTATGACTTCCTGAGTTGTCATAGGTCTTTTTCTTAAGTTTATGCAAATATTAGGGTGTTAACAGGTATAGAATTTATATTTAGTCACTGTCAGAATTTATATTTAGTCGCTGTCAGAACCTTGGTCTCCAAGTATGGTCCTTGGACTGGTGTCCTCAATATCACTTGGGAGTTTGTTAAAAATGCAGAACCTTGAGCCTCCCCCCAGACCTGCTGATTCCAACTCTGCATTTTAATGAGATTCCCAGGTGACTGATATGCTTCTCCGAGTTTGAGGAGCCCTGCCCCGGAGTGCATGGAAGAGGTTAAGGCCAGTCATCATCTTGTTCCTGTTGTCTACTTTCACATGGGTACTTTTTTTTTTTTTAAGATTTTATTTATTTATTTGTCAGAGAGAGATAGAGAGGAAACAAACATGAGCAGGGGGAGTGGCAGGCAGAGGGAGAAGCAGGCCCCCCGTTGAGCAAGGAGCCCGATGCGGGACTTGATCCCAGGACCCTGGGATCATGACGTGAATCAAAGGCAGATGCTTAACAGCCTGAGCCACCCAGGCGTCCTGCATGTGCGTGGGTGACAGCTGGGCAGTTTTCATCCTGGTAACTTCATTGTGAGCCGCTATTGTCCAAGGGAGCTGCCGAGACTCTCTGGGGGACATAGTGAGTCCTTATTAGATGCACAGGTGTGGGATGAATGGAGCTAGAGACAGAGCTACAGACACCGATTAGTTTTTAAACGCCATCTAAGTAGCAGGCGGCAAGCACTGTGAAGGGTCTGAGATTACACTCTCCTCCTCGGCTGGCCGGTTCGCCTGCCACGATGTCACAGATGGTGGCAGAAGACAGGAGACTCCCGGGTCAGAGACAAAGGAAGGGCATGAGTAGTTATGTGCCTGATGTCTCTCTGACCCGAAGCCCCAAGGGGGAGATGCCGATGAGCCCAGGTGTATGCCTGCCCGTGCTGTGGATTGTGTTAGAGAAAAGGAACCCTGAGTTTAGACAATCCAGATTCTTTCAGTGGGCGGTTAACCTGCTTTTGTTTGCTCCAGAGCCCCTATCTCTATCTTCTGAGGCTGTTTGCTAGACAGACTTCCCTAAAATAATAATCCAGAACAAAAGGCACTCGGTGCCTCTCTTTGTGAACTAGACGGAAATGGGAAGGATCCACGGAGAATCATCTCCCGATCGTCGGTATTAAAACATCTTTGTTTTGGGGTCTTAGGGCCAATATATATATATATATATATATATATATATATATATATATATATATATTTTTTTTTTTTTTTGGAAGCCACAGAAGACACATTTCCCAGTCCCTAGGTTGCACTAAGGGTTGTTTCTGTCAGAAAGACTCCAGCGGGCAAATCACTTCCAGTCTGGTCATTTAGCTTTGCTCGTCACAAGAAGGGAGAGGCTGTACGAAGAAACCAGATGGGGTTGTGTATCCACATAGCAAGGTCACCCGTGGCTCTTCATCGTGTCCCTTGTGCCATTCAAATACCAAACCTGTTCTTATCCTGGGCTTTGAGCAATCTGACCTAATTTAGAGAGCTCTGAAGACCCTCAGAGGTGTTTGAAGGGTTGGGAAACACTGGGGAGAATAGCAGAGGCAACTTTCTAATAGAACAGTTTTGTCATCTGTAAAGGAATGGTGTTACAAAGCAGTTGATTTTCTTTTGCTCTGTTTAGAGCAAAATTTTTCTATAAGAGTTATAGAAAATTGTAAGCACAATTCCTGCATCGACTCCTACTAGAGTTTTTCTCCACTCTCAAAGAACATTAAAAATCTAGAGAAGAGAGATCTGGAGCTGTTCCGCAAAGCAGGTGACAAACGTACTTTGGTGCGTGTTTTAGCAAAAAGCTCACCGGGGTGGAGTGGGGTTGGGCCCTCATGTGCACCGTTTGTTGATGGCCGTGGAGGAAGGTATTCCTAACACGGTTTATTTCAAGCTACCGAGGTGAAGTCAGCCAGCTCCCCAAATTCTTCACAATTTACCAAACCACTGCAGTCTGTCGCAAAACAGTGCTCATGGGCCATTTCTTTTTGGCATGACCTTTTGATCATGCACAAGGTTTGCTCGTAGGTGCCCCTCTTTTTCAAGGTCTTCTACAATAATGATGTCCTGTTTGCCTCTGGAGAGTCATAGATAGACTTACCTTCAGGCAGGATGACAGCTGAAATGTCTTTTTTTTTAAATTTCGTTTGAACAGTGTGATTTCTTTTCTTTTCTTTCTTTCTTCCCTTTTCTTTTTCTTTTTTAAAAAGTCTTCTTTTACGTTGTGGGTATCACCAGCCTGGCTGTTTGCTTCCTTTAAATAAACCAAGGGCCAGCTCAGCAGAATTTCCTTTCTATGGAAGGGCCTGTAGGTGCCTTCTGATTGTTACTGGTATTTTTAGAAGAGAAGAAGTCTCCACCGGCGCCAGCCAGTGATGATTCCTTATAATTGGGTGATCTGCAGAAGCATAATGAGTCACAAATTCAGGAACAAGGCACCTGCATCCGTGGCTGGACCGGGCGCATGGTAAATCCTCTTTGCACTAATGAGGCTTTATACCTCTTCAAGAGACTTACCCTGGAATTCCCCTTGGGCTCAGTGTGGCTGCTGAGTTCTGTGAAGTCCCTCTCGAGAGTGCTTTATTGCTGTGTGGACAGAAGAATTTTCTCAGGGAATTCAAGTGTGAGCCCCAGATGCCACCATTTCAATGAAGCTCGTGGTGAGCCAGTGCCCCCCGCCCCCCCCCCGTACGGACGGCCCAGCTTACTCTGGAGGACTTGGCCTTCTGGGCACCCATGTCATATTTCCACGTCCTAGCCGACATGCACCCCAAGTGGCGCCTGACATAGAGGAAGGCTCCTCTCTGCTGGAGCCTGCTTGCTGCCTGGAGCCCCACCTGGTGAGATGAGCTTTTCCGGGCCTCTGCCTCCTTCCCTCAGCATTTCCCAGAAGGAGGGACCTTGACTTTTAACACAGATTTGAGTCCCTCCTTCCCCCCTCCCTTGGGAGGTATTGATTGGGAGGCTTTAGTTATTTATTTATCAGGTTTATAAAATGCTCAGCTCACCAAGGTCTCTGGGCACACGGACAAGAGTAAAAGTATTAATAACAATGATTAAAAAAAAATCCACCAAACATAGATACACATAGATAAACAGACATTCTGAAGGTTTTACGTCAACTCCATTGGAAATCTGATAGCATTGATTTAGAACTTCCTTTGCAACTTGATTTTTCTGTGTTTATAAAATGTAATTCTTTCCAAGTGGACTTGTTCTCTGTAGAAAGAAAGTGCTCTGGGGCGCCTGGGTGGCATGGTCGGTTAAGCATCTGACTCTTGGTTTCTCCTCAGGTCGTGATCTCAGTGTCCTGGGATTGAGCCCTGCGTTGGGCTCCATACTCAATGGGGTGTGTGCTTGAGATTTTGTCTCTCCCGCTCCCTCTGCCCCTTCCACTTGGGCTCTCGCTCTTTAAAATAATTAAATAAATCTTTAAAACATAAAATAAGAAAATGCTTTAACAAGCAAAGAGATGAAACACACA